>NW_006408664.1:6435649-6437598 GCF_000296735.1 Chrysochloris asiatica | reverse complement strand
GCTCCAGAGTCCACCAATCACCATGCCACATTGTCACTGGTTCCTAACTTAGAACTTGCTGATCCTAGGCTTTTGTTTGTGTGATGAAAATTGAGAGGAAAGAGAATGTCTGGGTGCATAGGAGAAATATAGAATGCATAGGAGAAAAATATTGAAATGAAGTCTGCAGAAATCAGATGAGGAAGCAGAAATACATTTTTTACTTACTGTCAATTCTTGCTCAAGAATGCATTCTATGAATTCACCAATCTTGACATGGGAGCTACTTATTGTTTAACTATTACTCCACCAGACACTGGGCAGGGAGAGGAGGTGAAAATCAACCCAATCATCTGGGTTTTGAAGAATAAGTAAAGTTAGAAGATTTTATAACTATAAATAAAATAATGTTTTTTATTTGAGTAGTGCAGATGGTGTAGCATACTCAGCTGCTAACCAAAAGATTGGAGGTTCAAGACCACCCAGAAACTCCTTGAAAGAAAGGCGTGACATTATACTTCTGAAAAATCAGCCATGTTCTATGGAACACTCTTCTACTCTAACAGATATGGGGTCTCCGTGAACTGGAATCAACGCGATGGCAACTGGCTTTATGACGCAAAGCATGGTTTGCTTGTGGAGTTTGTTCTGAAACTGATGATTTTTCCGAGGTTTATGAATCACCAAGTGACAATATAGATGACACAGTCACCACAACCACACTGCACAACACATTTCCATTTGGATGTCTAAAAAATGTCAAACTTAACATATTCAGAACTAAACTCATGCATGATACTTTCCTCAAAACCAATTTTTCCCCATTCTTTCCACATCAGCTGATTATAACTTCTTCCTTCCATTGACTTGGTACAAAACACCTTGAAGTTTTTTTTTGTCTCTGTGTTGTCTCATACTCCATAGCCAGTTAGTCAGGGAATCAGCCTTCAGAACAAATCTGGAACTGGATCAGTTTTACCACGCTACTGTTTCCACCCTGGTTCTGGTCACTATCATCTATGTTCCTGTTTCTTACCTGGCCTTCCTGCTTCTACTTTTAACCCACTATTCTCTTGAGTCATTAGGAAGACAAGAAAGAAGGAAAAGGTCAAAATGGATGTCATAAGAGACACTGAAACTTGCTTTCCAGCATAGAGATGCTAAAGCCAATGGAAGAAATGAGGAGGTACAAGAGTTGAAAAGAAAATTTCAAAGATAGTTCGAGAAGATAAAGCCAAATATTAAAACAAAATGTGCAAAGATCTGGAATCAGAAAACCAAAAAGAACACGTTCAGCATTTCTCAAGCTGTGGAAACTGAAGAAAAAAATCAAGCCTTGACTTTTGTTATTGAAAGATTCTCGGGACAAATTACTGAATGATGCAAAAAGCATCGAGAGAAGATGGAAGGAATACACAGAGTCACTGTACCAAAAGAAAATGGTTAATGTTGAACTGTTTCAAGAGGTAGTATATGATCAAGAGCCAATGATACTGAAGGAGGAAGTCCAAAATATGACCTTGAATATATCCCACCCGAATTTAGAGATCATCTGAAGAACAGGTTTGATACATTAAAACTAAAGACCAAAGACCAGAAGAGTTGTGGTATGACATCAAGAACATCATACAGGAAGAAAGCAAAAAATCATTGTGAAGGCAGGAAAGAAGGAAAAGGTTGTTTCAGACCCTGAAATTTGCTCTCCAGTGAAGAGAATATAAAGCAAATAGAAAAAATGAGGAGGTCCAAAAGCTAAACAGAAAATTTCAAAGATCAGCTCAAGAAGATAAAGCCAAATATTACAACAAAATATGCAAAGATCTGGAATCAGAAATCCAAAAAGGAAGAACACACTCAGCATTTCTCAAGCTGGGGGAACTTAAGAAAAAATTCAAGCCTTAACTTGCATTATTGAAAGATTCACTGGGCAAATTATTGAATGATGCAGAAAGCATCAAGAGAAGATGGAA
>NW_006408664.1:6422036-6434654 GCF_000296735.1 Chrysochloris asiatica | reverse complement strand
TTACGCAAATCCGCTGCATGAGACCTTTTTAAAGTGTTGAAGAGCAAAGATGTCAGCTTGAGGACTAAAATGCGCCTGACTTAAGCCATGGTATTTTCAGTAACCTCATAATCATGTGAAGACCATAGAAGATTCGATGCCTTTCAGTTATGGTGTTGGAGGAGAATACTAAAAGTGTCATGGGCTGCCAAAAGAACTAATAGATCTGTTTTGGAAGAAGTGCAGCCAGAGTGCTCCTTAGAGGCCAAGATGGCCAAACTTCATCTCTCATACTTTGGACATAATGTCGGGAGGGACCAGTCGCTGGAGAAGGATATTATGTTTGGTAAGGTGGAGGGTCAGAGAAAAAGAGGAAGATCCCCAACGAGAAGGATTGGCCAAGTGGCAGCATTGATGGACTCAAATGTGACAACAGTAGTGAGGTTGGCCCAGGATTGGGCAGTGTTTCGTTCTGCTGTGTATAAGGTCACGATGAGTCGGTACCGACTCGATGGCACCTAACAACAACAAAAACAAATCACCCCTCGCTAGGCAATAAAACTAATGAGATCAGGGATCTTTCTGTTTTGTTAACTGATATATACTCAAAAAATACCTGGTACTGTTTAAGTGGTAAGCCAGTATTTCCAAGATCAATGAACAGCAAAAGGCAATATGACAAAGTAGACGTGACGGTTTTGTCACCCTCTGACCGCTACTATCTTTTTCCCATTCATATCTGGATGGTCACATTTTCAAAGATTAGAAAATAGCTAACCATTCCCAGTTTAAAAATAAAAGTCTGGACTTTTTGTTGTTCTGTTTTCATCAACAATTGCCAGCAAAAATGCCAAAAATAATAAAAATAAACTCTAGCTACTACTGCTTTTAAAATATCCCTGCTGAGAAATAAACTGTTTAATTTAAAGCAAATATTAAACGGTTTCAAGTTCCTTCCAATGTTCCAGAAATACTAGTAACACATTCCATTCCTTCATAGTAGAATGAGCTCACAATATCTTCAGCAATTTCTGATTAAAAATTACTAAATAGCTTCAGGGTGCAGATTAGAACTTCTAGGGAATTGGCATCCATGAAATCATCAGAGGCTAAAACACTTAATCCTTTAAGCCCAAATCTAAATTTCAAACCACCAAGGGAAAAAAATGACATCATATATCTGCTTCTCAGATTATTTTCCTATCTGCTGACAAATGACTCCAAGAACTATATGCATATGTGTCCGTGCACAATGCACACACATACACACATTCATTCCAGCAGCAAAAATGGTTTGAAAATGTTAATATATGTTAATAAAAAGGTGAAGACAACAGCTATTTAATTTTCATATAAATTGTGGACAGATTTTTGCCATTTATGCTATTGAAAGCATTGCACAGATGACTGAGCAAAAACCTGTCCCTCACCCCCCAAAACACCCTAAATGTAAGTAAGCTAAGAGAGGAAGTAAAAGAATTTGAATTTAATAAATATATCATAAATTATTAATTATCTTGCCTGGTTTTGGAGCCAGAGCTCTGGTTAATAGTTATATGTTCCATATGTGGATTAGCAATTTAGATTATACTAAATATATGCTTAACACTAAAAGTACTCTAAACAGAACATGGCCTCTTTTTGATGAGTCAGTCAAAGGTTCTTCAACATATTTCTGAGCCTATGTCACCATGGTTAGCAATAAATATAATTATGCTGCCTCTGTATGCAAGGAGCCCTGATGGCCCAACAGTCACGCTCTGGGTTGCTAACTGAAAGATTGGCAGTTCAAACCCACCCAACAACTCCTCTCAAGAAAGACCTGGTGATCAGCTCCCATAAAAATTACAGCTCAGAAAACCCTATGTTGCAGTTCTGTTGTGGCACATGAAATCTACTCAACAGAATCTAACAACTTAACTGTACCTAAGTGACAGCTAATAGAATTCTGGTTAATAACAGAAAGTTTACTGTCAGTGAAATGTAAGCTTACACAGAGAAATATTTAGCTTCTGATGAAGTCCTTCCATATATTATTAATGGTAAGAGTTGGAATCCTCAAAGTGCCTATCTAAATCCAACTCTAAAAGAAGCTTTGATCTGTGACACTTGGCTTCTCAACCTCTTCTATGCACCTGCTGACATTATTAGAAAAGGCAGCAATTGGAAACACATTCCTTTACATGTTAAAATACCTCCTATCTGTGTAGTTGCTGGAGATCTACTTCAATGGCAAATGACAAGACAGTTAAAAAGTGTTAAAAATAAACCAAGTGAGAAAGAAACAAATGCATAATGGGAAGGAGCATGTTCTTCAAATGTGCAAATTGGAATAGGTACAAAACAAAAATTTGAGTCTCAACTGTTAATTGTACCACTCCTCATCTGGGAAGTTACCTGCTGCCAACTCTATGCTCAATGTTTTCAGAAGGATTTCTTTGTTAATGATCAAGGATTTTCCCACTTCCTGTAACCATATCTATGGTCTGAAATGCCATATAATGTACATCCATTTGACTTAAAAGAACACAATACTTAGTTTCTGGAAAAAAATCCACATAAGGTCCATGAAAACAAGAATTTCATTTCACATACAGCTATATTCCAGTACCTATCATTGTTGTTGTTGTTGTTGTTAAGTGCCATCGAGTTGGTTCCAACCCATATGCTGCCAGAGCTCCTTGTAGTACCTATCATAGTGTCTTTTATATGGTAAACACTCAAAACTATTTAAGAAATGAATAAGCCATTTATTCCATCGTAAGCATCTCTAAAGTAGTAATAAGCGTGAGCCTGTATCTAAAGAAATTCTTGTAGCATTCAATCAGAATATGTCTTTTCATAATTTTAATGCTTCCAAGGCTGTGATTTAAAAAGTTTCGCAATACTTCTGATAAAATCATGCACACTAGGATCTGCTTTGGGGACTAAAGGAAGAGGGTAGATCTTAATAGAAATGTACTAATGGTAACCACAGACTCTGAAGAAATAGAAGACATTTTTGTCAGGTTCCCCTCCCAATGGCCCTTAGATTGTATGCAAATGCAAAACTGGTCCTGTTGCTCCTACTATTCGACATAATTTTTTTTTTTCTTTTTTTTACTTTTCATCTATATTTATCCAAAAAACTGTCTTTTCCATTGCTTCAGTGTTGTAGACCTTTGTTACGTCTCATTCAAACTGTCATGACATCATCACAATTACTCTCTTTATATCTGTCTCTCTTCCAATCCACCCCTTAGGATTCCACTTTTAAAAATGCCTCAGTTCACGTTCCCAATATAGTGATAACTCAGCAGATTCCACAAAGTCCTTCACAAATGGGACTGATTCTAGATGAATCCCTGACATTCCTTCCTGTCCCATGACCATGGTGTCTACATGACTTCACTCTACTCCGTAAGCACCTTCTGTGTTTCTCTGTCATTGCTCATTATGTTTGTTCTACCTAGAAGTTTCTTTCCTCTATTTGTCTACCTGGAGGCCTGGTGTGGCGCTGTGGGTTAATGCACCAGACTGCAAAGCCATTTGAACTGCAAGGTCAGTGGTTCAAGCTCACCATCTGCTCCTCGGAAACCCTATACAGGGTTGCTATGGGTTGGAATCAACTCAACGGCACTTAACAACAACAACAACTTGTCTACTTGGAGCACTCAAGTTCAAGTGTCACATCTTTCCTGGGTCTGTTACACCAACCATGGTCCCACCTTAATCCTAATCTTCTCCACACTCTGATATAGAAACTCTCAGAGTCAATGAGAGTTACACAGAACCCATGCCTTTCTTTTACAGCAGCCACAATAGTGACCATATTCAATACTATCTGAGAAGAACTACCTAGCCAAAATAACAAACAAAAGTATGTTGAAAGAAGTACAGCCAGAATGCTCCCTGGAAGCCATGATGGACAGACTTCGCTTCTCATACTTTGGACATATTGTCAGGAGGGATCAGTCCCTGGAGAAGGATATCATGTTTGGTAAAGTGGAGGGTCAGAGTAAAAGAGGAAAACCCCTAACTAGATGGATTGGCACAGTGGCAGCAGCAATGGTCTCAAACATAGCAATGATTGTGAGGTTGGCACAAGACCTGGCAGTGTTTCATTCTGTTGTGCATAGGGTCAAAGTTCAGCTTAAGAAGACAAAATCAAATATTACAACAAAATGTGCAAAGATCTGGAGTCAGAAAACCAAAAGTGTAGTTGGTATCAAATCGATGGCACCTACCAACAACAACAACCGAGTTGATAATCAATAATCGTTATTTCAAGCCAATATGTTTTGGGGTGGTTGTTTCATAGCAATAGGTAGCAAACTTTTACTATAGTATTTAATATATAGTTTAAAATGTACATGCTTATTTCCCTGTGGTAGATCGACTTTTCCAAAGATGGCTGCAATAATATCTCCCACTCCACATGTGTTCATCTTACATGTCCTTAACATTCAGCCCTCAAGAAGTAAAGTTCAAATCCTCTCCCTTCAATTTGGAGTGGCCACTTGGAACCATAATAGTCACTTGTAACCATAGAATGTGGAGGAAGTGATGTTGCATGACTTGCAAAGCTAGTCCAAAACAAATATTTCCATTTCTATTATGGTCTCTTGTGACTCTCTTTGGAATTCAGGCACTATGCTAAAAGAAAATGCACAGAGAAGTCATGGGCAGATTCTCCAATTATCAGTTCCTGTTAAACCCTGGCTTTGGGTTATCTCAACCAGGGCATGGAACCTGTAAGGAAACTTCTTGATGATTCTATCCTTTAGTCATTCAAATCTATTCTATCTATTAGTGTCTTCGCAGCTGAGATCCCAGACTTTGTAGAGGAGAAGCAAACCTCACGGTTCCCTTTTGAAATTCTGTGAGCAGAACCTGTGAACAAATAAAATGGTGTTGTCTTACGCCACTAAGTCTAGAGTGGTTTTTTTTAATTTACAAAAGGCAACCAGAATACTCCCAACCAGATTGTATGCTCTTTAATGTTGGGAAGGGTATCTGTCATATTGTACCCCGAGAGTATACTTTGATACCTGGAACATGAAGAAGGCATTTATCAACCATCTGTTGAATTTAATTGAAGACTGAATATCTGCTACCATTTTCTTTAGGTTTAACTTTACAAGGAGACCCTGAAAATTTTGCACACCTTCACTTTTTGACTCGAAAGAATACAGGAAAAATCAGGCTAGGTTTATTGTACTGTGAATAAGGCTAGGTTTATTCTACTGTGTTTTTTTAGTTTTAGGTTTTATTGTACTGTGGGTTTTTTTTAATTTAGGTTTTATTGTACTCTGTTTTTTTTTTTTTTTTTTTTTTTTTGTACTTTGTTTTTTTTTTTTTTAGTATTCTTACAAAAACACCTTTTTTACCTTTTCCTGTCTTCATTGTATAAACTCTTGTGAGAGAAATTAGACCTGCTATTACCAAACAAACCGAAGTGGAACAAAGTAGAGAAAGTGTTTAGTAAAAAGTAAAATCAATCCAATTTAGTAAAGTACAGGTCATTTGTTCCTTTTTCTAATTGTATTGTTCATCCTGTTTTCCTGTGTTGCGTTTACATTAGGGAAAAAGTTTCTAAAAGTATTATGTGCCCACAGTTGGCTCTCTCCTAGCAAATCAAAATTCAATACCAAATTGCTGCTCCACATAACTCTCCAAATTGCCTTGGCTCAATAAGATGTCTGTAACATTGAAAAGTTCTTTCTTAAAAAACGTATCTTATAGACCCAACATATGGTGACTGGCTGTCTCCTGTAGCACATTAGTTTCTACATGATCCATGTTTGTCAATGGAATGAGGTGCTCAAAATGAGTGAATTTTCCAGATAGCTTTTTCTCCTCAGAGGACCTTACTTAGGAAGCCTATAAATTCTTACACTGTAAGGAATTAGTAATCCTTGCAGTACCCGAAGAAATCTGGTGGCACAGTGGTTAAAGAACTCAGCTATGATCCAAAAAGTAGTGATGTGATCCCACTAGCTGCTCCTGTGAGAAAAATGTGGCAGTCTTCTTCTGTAAAGTCTTACAGTCTTGGAAGACTTTTGGGACACTTCTATTCTGTTTGCTGTTGTTTTAAGTGCTGTTGAGTTAGTTCCAACTTGTCGTGACCCTGTATACGGTTTCTGAGGAATAGCTGGTGAATTTGAACCACAAACCTTGTGGTTCAAACCGACCTTTCTGTCCAGTGCATTATCTAACAGCTCTGTCTTATGGGGTCACTATGAGTCAGAATTGACTCTACAGTCATGTGTTTGGTTTGGTGGGTTGACCGATACTTTAAACCAGATAAGTAAGATCTAACTCACATTCTGTGTTGTGAGCAAATCAGCTGTAGACGTCTCTTACCTTAAATTGCATAAAGACCAATGGCTCACTTCAGGAAACCCTATCAGTGACTAAGAACTAGTCCATGGAACGCTATGGAATGTGAATCGAAACTTAACTTTCCTCCTAAGCTTTAATATTATTTGTTTACAAAGAGAGATTTGGATTATAATGAACAAATCCCACAGATCCATGACTCTAAGCTCTTTATTTAAATGTTTTACAGTATGATAAGGGGAAGGCTGTATGATAAAGGAAAAGACCAAGCTTTGGACCCACGTTGATCTTACTGATATTGAAAGAGCTGTCTCTTGAGTACCTTGATGTGTGCAAAAAGATTTATTCTTACTTGTACAGATTTAATGTGTTCTAGTTTCACCATGGTGTACTGGTGTGGCGCTGTGGGTTAAGACGCTAGACTGCAAAGCCATTTGAACTGCAAGGTTGGCAGTTGAAGCTCACCAGTTGCTCCTCGAAAACCCTATACAGGGTCGCTATGGGTCGGAACCAACTCGACAGCACTTCACAACAACAACAACAAATTTTCACCATGATTCACTTTGTCAAGGTACTCATTGACTTCATTAGATACTTAGTTACTAACTTGATATAATTCATGTCGTCTCTAATGCAGCACTTATTAATACATTTTATGTGCCACACTAGCGCAGTAGTGGTTTAGTGGTAGAATTTTCACCTTTCATACAGGAGACCTGGATTTGATTCAGCTAATACACATCCTTCACAACTGCCAGCCATTGAACAGCAGCAGCTTTCATGTTGGTATGATGTTGATCAGGCTTCAGTGGTGTTTTCAGACTAAGAAAATCTAGGAAGAAAGACCTGGCAATCTAAAACCAGCCAATGAAAATCCTACAGATCAGAACAATCTGGCAGCATTTTGTTCTGACTCACCATGAGTCAGGGGCCAACTCAATGGCTGTTTACAACATTTGTCACCCAATATTAGATACTGAGACTAAGAAAGATGAACTTTAGGAAAATTGTAATCTAGTCAGGAAGAAAAGCAAGTAAGCAATTATTTATAATAAAGCAGAGGGCTGTTGTGTTTGTAAAATGCTATAGGAACATGTTAAGTGCTGTCGAGTTGATTCTAACCCATAGCGACCCTGTATAGGGTTTCTAAGGAGAATCTGGTGAACTTGAACTGCCTACCTTGCAGTTCAAAGAGCTTTGCAGTTTGGCTCATTAATCCACAGCGCCACACTTGCTTATGGCTGATTTCACATTATAACTGAAGATCTGAATGCTTGCATCAGAGACCCTATGGCCTGCAAAACCCAAAATACTAAAATATTTACAATGCATCTTAAAATAGTTTGCCAAGCCCTGAAATGCAGTCTAGTAGGACAATAGGTGCTCCACGGAAGAGGGGCAGATCAAAGCTGAAGAGAGACTTTACAAAATGAGAAATGTGGGTGTGGAAAGCAGAAGACAGATCCAAATAACAATAAAACCAGAGGGATAATGAATGAGAAATCAGCAGGGCCCTTCCAAAGATGACGAGATAATGTGGTAGAACAAAGGGGTGGAGGGACACAGGGCAAAGGACAGAGAAAGGGATGGTCTCAGTAGACCTTGTTCTGTTCTGTTTTGAGAGCAATGAGGTTAAATAAAGGGTTTTCAGCAGAAGAGACAACAGACGATCTATTTATACAGAAAATAGACTGAAAGATGATAAGTAGAAAAGTTAATTAAGATTCTACTATTGTTGTTGTTTCACCACTAGACCAATAAACAACATTCTTATTGATGGAGAAAAGATTGAAGTTATCGAAGACTTCAGTTTTCTTGGATCAACCATAGAGAGGAGTATTCAAGAGGTCTTAAGGAAATCACATTAATAAAATTAGAAACTTTATCATTCATATTCATTGAACACTCTGTGTGGCATATGATTTGTGTGTGAGTGGCTTGGAGAGGCTTGTGACTCCTAAAATCACAATGCTTAAAGAATATACAAGGGCCATTATTTGCCCATAAGATTTTTTGATCAGGCTTTTTAATAACTAAAATGAGTGGAACTTGCAACTTGGCTCATATTATTCATCAAAAGGCCACCATTCTTGAGGATTTAATAACGTGACTTTTCTTGCTTTTCATTATCTGGTAGACTGGCATCACAGATAAGCAGGCTGGATGTTTGACATTTAGGAACACAGATAAACCTCAAGTCCAAGTCCTGATGTAAGAGTGTGGCACTTTAGGGTAAGCACTATACTGCTAGCCACAAAGTCGGAGGCTTAAACCCACCAGTCACTCCTTAGAAACCCTATATAAGGTCCTTATGAGTTGGAATCAACTCAAAAGCACTTAACAACAACAGTGTATTCTTGGGCAAGTTACTTAACCTTTCTTTGAATCTTCAGCACCATTAACTGTAAAAGGTAGCTAAGAGTATGCAAGCAGAAATCATTGTATATTGGCATAAGAATCTGATAGGACAATGCAAAGTAATTAGCATAGGAGCTGACACAGAGAAGTGCTCAGGAAATATCTAGTTATTCTTTAAAATTAGCATAGGATCCTTCAGCTTTCAGTCAAACAGACTAAGCAAGTCCCACTTTGGTTAGCATGAAACACAATTATACGAATCCTGGTGTGGCGCTGTGGGTTAATGCACAAGACTGCAAAGCCGTTTGAACTGCAAGGTTGGCAGTTCAAGCTCACCAGCTGCTCCTCAGAAACCCAATACAGGGGCACTATGGGTCAGAATCAACTCAACAGCACTTAACAGCAACAACGAACACAATTATGACTAGATAATTGACCAACAAATTGTTCAGTGTCTGTTCACCCAAATAAAATAATGGTTCCTCAACATTGAAGAACATTGTTGTCACCTCTTTTGTTCATGCTCGGTTCCCAGAACCAGTATGGTGTCAAGTACCTAAAAAGCTCATCATACATATTTATTGACCAAAAGAAGGCAGAGAATATATATGGGTTCAAATTGACAGCAACTCAAAAGATGAGCTAGGAACCTTAGACTACAGCGAGTTTATGTTGATGGGGACAAACACTTCAGAAAAGAAAGATGAAAATGATTGTACAACTCAAAGAATGTAGTCAATGTCATTGAATTATATAGACAGGGATTGCTGAACTGGTATATGTTTAGCTGTGTGGCGCTACAGGATAAGCACTGGACTGCTAACTGCAAGGCCAGTGGTTCACCTCATCAACTGCTCTTTGGAAACCCCATATGGCATTGTTATGTGTCAAAACCCACTCAACAGCACTTAGCAATAATAACATTCTAAACAACAACAGAATACATTTTTAAAATGTTTAAATAAAGTGAGAAAGTCTTATCTTTTGGACATGTTATCAGGAAGGACCAGTCTCTGGAGAAGGGTATCGTGCTCAATTAAGTGGAGACTCAATGAAAAAAGACGTCAAACGAGATGGACTGACACAGAGGCACCAACAATCGCAAGGAAAGTGTGGAACCTCACAATGTTTGGTGGTTCTGTTGTCCATAGGGTCATTACCAAATCTATGGCACCTAATAACAACAAAATTGTTATAAAATAAATCAAGAATTTAAAAAAAAAAAAAAAAAGGTCACATGTCTCCATGGCTGAGAAGGGAGAGTAAAACACTGCAACTCATAGTCTATGCCTTCCTGGGATGCAGGACTCTTGTGCACCCATGTACACTCGTGACTTCTGAGACCCCTGGGTTTCTGACAGTGGATTAGAGCAACAACTTGGAACATGATTCTGACTTGAAAAATAAAAAAATTTGATCTCATACTTGCTCTTTTCTAATTTATTCTTCCTACAAGTTAACAGAGCTCAGGCTCTTCAAGAAAATATACTGCGGAAATGCAGAAACCCATGTAATTGGTCTGAGTCTTTTAGGTAAAGACTATTTATTGCAGTTCTTATTTACAAGCTTCTCAAACTGTGTCCTAAACTAGCTTCCAGCTAAGAAAATGTGTTAAAGCATCCATAAAACTGTTCCATAAGCCCTCCATAACCAAAACCTAATTGAAGCTTATAAAGAGAGAGAGAACACCAAGTACTCCTAAAAAGGCGGAAAAAAAAAATGAGGTTGGTCATCAATATTCAGCTGACAGTGTCGTACTGCTGCTTCCATTCTGCCCCATATGAAAAAGGAGAGCATAATATCTCTGTGGATTAGTGTTCTCCACAGACTAAGTCAAAGCAAGTCATTACATGATTTGTCTGCAGGAGAGTGTTTGGTGTTTGTAGAACTCTAAATTGTTAAATCCCCTTTCCCTCCTTGATCAAATTACCTTAGTGCTTTGACCAACAAATTTGTCCTTCACAAAGCAAAGATGATGAGAGACAATCTTACTATCTGCCCTTTCCACCTAGTGGCAGATAGTAAGGATCAATAAAAATATAATCATACATGCATAAAAGAACATCTCTTCATCCAAGGCTTTTGTACTACTTCATATTATTGTAGAATACTTAGACATGTATAAGGATTTTAGATTTAGTGGGTCTTCATTTTAGCAAATTATTTGACAAAATCTCTCAATCAATGAGTTTGTTAAAATAACTTCCTCTGATTATTAATTGCATGAAATATTATTTGTAGGCCAAAACTCTGGGAGCATAGTGGTTACAAGTCAGGCTGCTAACCTCAAGATCAATAGTTCAAAATTATGCGCTGTTCATGGGAGATAGATGAGGTTTTCTGCTCCCACAATGATGTACAGCCTTGGAATCCCTATGCAGGGCTACTACGAATTGTAACCAACTTCCATGGCACACCACCACCACCAAAAGATATACTCTTCTCTTTCTCCCTATCTCAAAATCTCACTCTCTTTACTCTTACCCCACTCTGATTAATTTGAGAAACCTCTAATATTTTGAATTAACATTCTTACCACAAAAAAACATTAAAAAGTCTTATTAACAAAAATATCACACTATATGATATTAAGTAAAAATGTATGGTTACCATAGTTCCAGTTCATGCATGCACAAAATATGTTTAAACTTGTCTCTACATTCAGTAAATAGCTACAGACAAGTTCTGTCAGTAATACACTTTTCTTAGTCTAGAGACTAAAGTCCTCAGGTGTACAGCGCTCAGGACCTTCGTTTGCTGATAGGCCACAACTCAAAATGAAGAGAAACATGTGTAAACATCCATTAATAATCGGAACATGGAACGTACGAAGTATGAATCTAGGAAAATTGGAAATTGTCAAAAATGAAACGGAACGCATAAACATCAATATCGTAGGCATTAGTGAGCTGAAATGGACTGGTATTGGCCATTTGAATCTGACAACTACATGGTAACTATTCTGGGAATGATAAATTGAAGAGGAATGGTGTTGCATTCATTATTAAAAAGAGCATATCAAGATCAGTCATGAGGTACAATGCTGTCTGTGATAGGATAATATCCATGTGCCTCCAGGGAAGACCAGATAATACCATTATTATTCAAATTTACACATCAACCACTGAAGCAATTAAGGATGAAATAGAAGAATTCTACCAGCTTCTTCAATCTGAAATTGATCAAACATGCAATCAAGATATATTGATCATTACTGGTGTTTGGAATGCAAAGGTTGGAAACAAAGAGGAAGGATTAGTAGTTCGAAAATATGGCTTTGGCAATAGAAATGATGCTGCAGATCTCCAGAGAATTCTGCAAAACCAATGATTTGCTCATTTCAAATACCATCTTTAGACAGCATAACAGATAATTATATACACCGATCTCACCAGAAGGAATATACAGAATATACAGAAATCAAAGTAATTACATCTGTGGAAAGAGATGATGGAAAAGCTGCAAATCATCAGCCAAAACAAGGCCAGGCCAGATTGTGGAACAGACCATCAATTGCTCAAGCTGAAGAAAACGAAAACAAGTCCATGAGAGACAAAACATGATCTAGGTATGTGGTTGTTGTTATGTGCCATCAAATTGGTACCGATTCATAGTGACCCTATGTATAGCAGAACGAAACACTGCCCAATCCTGGACCAACCTCACTACTGTTGCCACGCTTGAGTCCATCAATGCTGCCACTTGGGCAATTCCTCTTTTTCTCTGACCCTCCACCTTACCAAACATGAGATCCTTCTCCAGTGACTAGTCGCTCCTGACAATATGCCCAAAGTATGAGAGACGAAGTTTGGTCATCTTGGCCTCCAAGGAGCATTCTGGCTGTACTTCTTCCAAAATGGATCTATTTGTTCTTCTGGCAGCCCATGGCACTTTCAATATTCTCCTCCAACACCATAACTCAAAAGCATCAATTCTTCTATGGTCTTCCTTATTAACTGT
>NW_006408664.1:6419186-6420841 GCF_000296735.1 Chrysochloris asiatica | reverse complement strand
ACTGTTAAGGACAATAGAAGAAAGAACTGCTTAGGCACATGAGTTAGGATTTCTCCCATCACACTGCAAGTCCCGCTGAGATTGATTTAATAGAGTTCATGGTGGTAGTAAAAACTATGGGCCATGGAGTCGGTCCCAACTCATAGCTTACTATGTATAGGCTTTCTGAATGTATAAAGCTTTACAGGAGTGGAAAGCTTCATCTTTCTCCTGCAGAACAACTGATAGATTGACACTTCTGACATTGCGGTTAGCAGCCCAACTCTTAATACACCAGGCTTCATAGTTGCTACATGATGTGAGTAGGTTCCGACTCATAATGTCCCTGTATGGAGTTTCCAAGAAGCAGCTGGTGAGCTTGAACTGCCAACCTTGATGTTCAAAATAACTTTGCAGTCCAGTGCATTAGCCCACAGTGCCACACCGGACTCTACAGTGGTGGTGGTGATTATGTGTCATGGAGTCAGTTCCAACTCATAGTGACCCTGTACAGGGTTTCCGAGGCTGTAAATCTTTATGGGAGCAGAAAAACCTCATCTTTCTCCCGTGGAACTGCTGGTAGTTTCGAATTGCTGACCCTAGGTTAGCAGCCCGATTAGTAACCATTACGCTACCAGAGCTCCTTAGGACTCCATTTTGTTGCTGTTGTTGTTGTTAAGTGCTATCAAGTCGATTCCGACCCATAGCGGCCCTGTATAGGGTTTCCAAGGAGCAGCTGGTGAGCTTGAACCAACGACCTTGCAGTTCAAACGACTTTGCAGTCTGACGCATTAGCCCACAGCTTCACACTTGTTGTTGTTGTTGTTAGGTGCCATGGAGTCGGTTCCGACTTATAGCGACCCTGTACAAGGTTTCCGAGGCTGTAAATCTTTACGGGAGCAGAAAGCCTTATTTACAAAAATAGTTCAAGGAATTGGTGACCCAAAAAGTTAAGTCTCATTGCTCTGTGCAATCATAACTTGTTTTTCTGACACAGAGTTCCTATTCTGGAATGCAAAAGAAGAATTGCTAAACCACCTCTAACTAGATTTGAAGTAAAAGAAATATAAGGTACTGGGAGAAAAAAAAAAAAAAAATTCTCATAGCTTTCCTTCATCATGGGCATTATTTTTGTGTGTTGCCAAATACCAATCAAGTCTGGGTAGTGCCTGTGTTCCAAAACAATTCTGCAAGAATATGTTATTCTTTGAATAATAAACTATTGTAATGCCTCTTACTTCCAATATTAGGACTTAACGAATACCACATAACTTGTTCTCTTGATTATTTTCTCATGAGCCTTGAGTATTTGATTTATGCTTAACTATTTCCACATCTAAAAACATTTTGGCATTTTATAATCAAATTTTAATCTTCTAAAGTAGATGATTCAGAGAAAATACTTAATCCATCAAAATAACTCCAAACCACGTGCTTTTCAAATCACCCCAAAAATGGCATATCGTTTCCATCATGTTTGGATTGTAAAAGGCTGTGTAATTTATGGCTGTTGGCTTCTTTCCAGTTCCCAGAGTTATCAATGCTACACTGATGCCATTCTCCAAAGGTTTGTTGTTACGTGCCGTCGAGTCGGTTCCGACCCATAGCGACCCTGTACAGGGTTTCCGAGGGTGTAAATCTTTACGGGAGTAGAAAGCCTCATCTTTCTCCCGCAG
>NW_006408664.1:6416502-6417481 GCF_000296735.1 Chrysochloris asiatica | reverse complement strand
GGTGAAGGGTCAGAGAAAAAGAGGAAGACCCCCAATGAGATGGATGGGCCAAGTGGCAGCATCGATGGACTCAAGTGTGGCAACAGTAATGAGGTTGGCCTAGGATCGGGCAATGTTTCAGTATGCTGTGCATAAGGTCTCTATGAGTCAGTACCGACTCAATGGTACCTAACAACAACAACAACAAAGCTACAGGTAAAAAGAATACACAAAACTCATTGTTTAGGGGGCACTAAGTTTCTGTTCAGGAGTTCTGGTGTTGTGCTGTGCGTTAGTGCGCCAGACTGCAAAGCCATTTGACCTGCAAGGTTGGTGGTTCAAGCTCACCAGCTGCTCCTTGGAAACCCTATACAGGGTCACTATGGGTTGGAATCGACTCGACGACACTTAATGATAACAACAACAAGTTTCTGTTCAAGGTGATAGAAAACTTTGGAAATAAATAATGATGGCTGAACATCATGATGAACATAGTTAATGTCATAGAATTGCACATATAAAAGATGTTAAAATGGCACATGTTTTCTTACATATATGCTTTTTTGTAAGAATCTTTTTATCACAATACAAAAAGAATACACAATAAATAGTTCTAATAATTTACTTATGCTGAGTCTGTAACTAGAAGAATTCACAAATTAAAAATCATATCTAATAATGCATTGGTCAGTTGGTAATGTACCATGGAGTTAATTCCAACTCATAGCAATCCTGCACAGGGGTTCCAAGGCTGTAAGTTTTTATGGAAGCAGAAAGTGTCATCTTTCTTCCACAGAAGAGCTGGTAATTTCAAACTGCTAACCTTGAGGTTTGCAGCCCAACTCATAACAACTACATTACCCTAGTTCCTTAATAGTACATTGTTATTGATGTTATTAAGTACTGTGGAGTCGGTTCCGACTCATAGTGACCCTGCACAGGGTTTCTGAAGCTGTAAATCTTTACAGGAGCAGAAAGCCTCATTTTTCTCCCGTGGAAC
>NW_006408664.1:6400996-6404875 GCF_000296735.1 Chrysochloris asiatica | reverse complement strand
GTAGAATTCTTCTATTTCATCTTCACTGGCTTTAGTGTAAGTGGGAATTTATAATTCATATTATGGGAAATAACTGACTTTATTTCTAACTTTAGAAAATACATAAGACATTGCTGAATATAAAGCATTTAAAGCATGTAATCTTTTAACATAATTCATGTTTGAAGAAACAAAATAAAACTACTTCTTGAGAAATTCCTTTCTGGTATTTTATTTTCTTCTCATGAGACCTATTTATTAAAAAAAAAAAAAAAAAAGCTCTTGGGCCTCATGGAAGTGATGGAAGCAATAGACGAAGGAACAATTCTAGTGGAAAAAGCTCCAGTGAGCATCTTCTGCCCTATAGAAAAGAGGTATAGATCACACCTAGGGTTGGGTTTGGTTTGGTTTTTGACCAGGTTTTTTTCCCTTTCCACGTTTCATAATGGCTCCAACTGATTTGGTCTCCAGAGCATAAATTTAAATGAATAATAGCCCAATTGTTCTATGGTGTGTCAGCCTGCAGATTTTTGAACATTTGTGCTTGCTGGATTTGACAAACTGGCAAACTTTAAACAAAGGTGAAATAGCTAACTAACTGTAAGACAACAGATTCATGAACATGAAGGGAAAGTGGGGTGGCTTGAGTGAAGGTTATGGGGGTGACATGTTTTCTTTTATTAACTGCTAGAAAGGAAATGAGGCTTAAAGTATTGAAGGGATGATGAGGGAGAGGGGAAAGAGGGATCAACTAAATGGATTGCAAAACCAACACAGAAAAGGTCAAAGAGTATGTACTGAGAAATTGGTTTTAGCAACTGATTCTGTTGCACTGAAACAGGAGCCAGTAACGTGAATCCTCTGACATTAACTCTTACACGTACTAGCTGGCATACTATCTCCTCAAATGAAGCCATGTTTTTCTTCTCATTTCTCAGGTCTGTGTAAAATCTTTCAATGATAAATTTAATACTTGCTGATCACTTGAAAACCATCACTTTATTATTCCTTTGCTTTAGGGTTCCCACACATCATAGTTACAGATTGCAGGAGAGCAATAACTGAAAGAAAATGTCAAAAGTGATGTTGCGACTATTAATAGTATGTGTATGTATAGTTATTTATATCTCAACAGCAAGACCTAGACATGGGGAACTTTTAGAGGAAAGGGTGATAGAGAAAGGACTACTTGGATCAGGTCACTATGGTAAAGAGACTGACTCTATTAGCTGGTCATTTAACAACTGCCATTGAATCTGATTGCCTTCCAGGGAAACACTTAATTTTATTTCCACATAATCCACTCCTTCTCCTGCCCATCACACCTTTAATAACCCTATGTGGTATGCTCATGAATCTTTCTACTTCTATATTATAGATTTTTACATTTTAATATTAGAGCTAGTCGTCTTGTTAGTTTGATTTATTGTTTTCCTCTTTTAAAAAGTCCACACACTTTTCCTATGTACTATAAATAACAAAGCGTGACTCCAGAAAGAATAACTAAGTTGTAATTCAGGCTTGGGGTTTAGTTGCCATTCCTAAAGCCTCAGGCTGCACCCCTGGGGACTGTGATGTCAGTAGAGGCTGGTGATTGAATTATGGTCAGGGACCTCGGACTACTCAAAGTATTCTTGCAAATGACAAGTTATTAATACTTTAAAAAGAAATTCAGAACTATAGTAGATCGGATGTAGGTTTAATGAGGACAGCTATTTCTTTCTTACTTAATGAGGCAAGAGTCTTTTTTCTTAACTTCTTATAGAAATAAATCATGAGCAACAAGTAAAAGAAAACTCTTAGGTAGCAAAGCTTTAGTATTATTGTTGGTGTTGTGATTATTTCAAATATTGCAGAGTTCTCTGTAGAACACTTGCATCCATTTTTTAAGCATTAAAATTAGTGAAAATAAGAAAACAGAAGGAAGGAAGGAAAGAAGGAAGGAAAAAAAGGAGGTCGGGTAGGAAAAGAAAGAGAAAGAAGGAAGACTGCTTGAATGCTGACGTTCCTATTTAATTTCATAATTGTAAAGAATCATGGATATGAACACTTGGCAAATGACAAAGGAAAAACAAACAATTAATTTATAAGCCTTTAATATGTCAAGTCAAATAGAGCCATATATCTTGGTAATTAATATCTCAGGAAAACAAGTCAGAGATTCATAATATTGTAAAATACAGGGAACCCCCACAAAATGAATTCTAGACTCTCAAACACTAACAGAATATTTCGTTGCAATTTCTGAAGTATTATGATTTTTTGAGGACAAAGGGCATTTTGAAATAAATGCCAGAAATACAATTCAATCTGCGTCCACCCGCTGAAAAGGGCTTATTTCAAATAATTACTGAAAAGTAAAGATTGCAGCATAGGAAGCCTAGAGTTGCTATGAGTCAAAATTGACCCAGCAGTAAGCAATAACAACAGCAATGCAAAATACAACAAAAAATGTCGTATTTTAGATAATAAGCCTTTGATAAGAGCCTGATGTTGTGGAGTGTACATTATAAGGTTGTAAATTCATACTCACATGACACAGAGACAAAAGGAAATGTGAGTAAAACAATAATATAATGTTTCTTTAACAACATTTTCTTTTCCTTAACTTTTCGTTTAACCTACACTTCTTTCCTTTCTTTCTCTGCTTCTAAATTTTTTCAAAACATTGGTGAAATAACTTATTATGTCCTATTCCTTTATCTCCAATGCAGAGATATGTATAAGCATATGTATGTGTGTGTGTGTGTGTATACACACATATATATGAAAGGGCTTGAGGGTGTGTATATGTTGAGGACAATTTTTTCTATAACCATAGTTAAGCAGCATAAGAAGCCATTTAAGAGCCAGCAAGCAAGTTGGCTGGTGTGACCAGGTGACAGTTTACAGTCCATTTTCCACACCCATCAAGGTCTTTGAGGCTCACAATGACAGAAACCTCTGTGGTCTTTCCTCTGGTATGACTCATAGGACAACAGTGCCCACAGTTACTTCATCAAGTTTTCCTATTTCACCCTGCTCAGATTCATTTGAAGTTAAACTCAAGATGGAGGTGTTTTTAATGGTAGCTAACTCTGCCAACCACCACTTGTCTGACAGTTTGTCATACTGTGGTGGCTTGTGAGTTGCTGTGAATCTGAAAGCTATGCCACCGGTATTTTAAATACCAGCAGGGTCACCTATGGTAGACAGGTTTCAGATGAGCTTCCAGACAAAGACAGACTAGAAAGGAGTGACAAACTACTTCTGAATATTTAGTCACTGAAAACCTTATGAATAGCAGAGAAATACTGTCAGATATAGTGCCGGAAAATGAGTCCCTCAGGTTGGAAGGCACTTAAAATGTGACTGGGGAAGAGCTGCCTCCTCAAAGTAGAGTTGACCATGATGATGTGAATAGAGTAAAGCCCATGGGACCTTCATTTGCTGATGGGGGCACAACTCAAAATGAAGAGTAACAGCTGTAAACATCCATTGAAAATCAGAACATGGAATGTACGAAGAATGAGTCTGGGAAAACTAGAAGTTGTCAAAAATGAAATGGAACGCATAAACATCAATATCTTAAGCATTAGTAAGCTGAAATAGACTGGTATTGGCCATTCTGAATCTGATAAACACATGGTTTACAATGCCAGAAATGACAAATTGAAGAGGAATGGTGTTGCATTCATTGTCAAAAAGCACATATCCAGATCAGTCATGAGGGACAACATTGCCTGTGATAGAATAATATCCATGTGCCTACAGGGAAGCCCAGTTAACATCACTATTATTTATTCAAATTTATGCAACAACCACTAACGCCAATGAGGATGAAATAGAATTCTATCAACGTCTTCAATATGAATTTGTTCAAACATGCAATAAAGATGTATTGATCATTACTGGTGAATG
>NW_006408664.1:6390055-6399004 GCF_000296735.1 Chrysochloris asiatica | reverse complement strand
TAAGGAAGACCGTAGAAGAATTGATGTTTTTGAGTTATGGTGTTGGAGGAGACTATTGAAAGTGCCATGGGCCGCCAAAAGAACCTATAGATCCACTTTGGAAAAGTGCAGCCAGAGTGTTCCTTGGAGGCCAAGATGACCAAACTTCGTCTCTCATAATTTGGACATATTGTCAGGAGGGAATAGTCATTGGAAAAGGATATAATGTTTGGTAAGGTGGAGGGTCAGAGAAAAAGAGGAAGATCCCCAACGAGATGTTCTGGCCAAGTGACAGCATCAATGAACTCAAGCATGGCAAACAGTAGTGAGGTTGGCCCAGGATCTGGCAGTGTTTCATCCTGCTGTGCATAAGGTTGCTATGAGTCGGTACCGACTCAATGGCACCTAAAAACAACAACAACTCTGCCAAACCAACTATCATAGTTAATTGAACTTTCTCATTTTAAAACAAACTGGAACACACTTAATTCTTGTGGCAAGAATGTCCCCATTCAGTAAATGTCAGAGATTATCTGGGTTTGTCTTGATTACAACAGGTTGAAGTCTCTATCCTGATATTAAGGCATTCTGGGATTCCAGGTATATGAAGCCCCACTTGCTCTCCAGTTATTAAAATCTGGTCTGTAAAGTGTTACACATAGAAAAAAAATCAAATGAGAACACAGGCAATAAGTCTGGGCATTTAATCCTTGAATCTTCAATCCAAGTTAGTGTAGTACATTTATCACCTAAGGTAACACATACAAAACTGCTATACTTGTGACTTCACATATAATAAGCAAAGTAAATGTGAATTAAAGTTGACTCTGAGCCTCCTAATAGAACTTAAAAAATGCTTCCTAGAATTTCCCTGCAGCCATAGTTAATGCTTGTCGGCATGTCATAGTTTCAAGATGAAAAATTCAACTAAATATGATAAAATGTCCCTGTCAAGAATGAAAGTCTGAGTGATGTTTAAAATTTATCAAATGTGGACGGTTAGAAGTTACTGGAAGCTCATTTTCATTGGAACTTTACCTGTGAGAATGTATTGTGACCTAAATTTAGAGTGCTTAGATTATAATGTTCTCTCTTTAAAGTGAATTTTGTTATTCTTCTAGAATTATTCCTTGATCATTTTATCATATTAGGTTGAATTTCTCATCTTGAAACTATCCCATGCAGAGGAGCATTAACTATGGCTGTAGGGAAATTCTAAGAAGCATCTATTAAGTCCTATTAGGAGGCTCAGAGTCAACTTGAACTCACATTTACTTCACTTACTACATGTGAAGTCACAAGTATAGTAGTTGTGTATGTGTTACCTTATTAAAGCTTCACAAATCTGCAAAATAGTCATAGTAATTTCATTTTACAGGTTTAGAAACTCCAAGAGAGGAAGTAGAAGATTTTGCATTGGTTTGGCAGATAGGAAATAGCCTATAATGAAAACTCTGTCCTCTCTAGTTCTTTTTCCATTCATTCTTTTAACTGCATTATTTCCTCCTGCACTCTGGACAAGTCCAACTAGAAAATGAGTTCCAGAGCCACTTTCACGTGAAATCATAGTTTGGTACAACATTGATCTAACATTTTGTTTTGTTTTCAAATAACATTATAGACTGATTTTTCTGCAACTTAGAAATCTCTTCAATTATTATGCAAATAAAATTTAAAAATCATGACTCTAATATATGACTAAATGAGGCAGAAATAAGGGAACTCCTCAGATGTCAGAAATTATGAAAAAGCACAAATTCTCAGTGGTAAGTGAACATTGAAGCCAGCATTGACCTGATGAATATGTGTCACTCTTCGGTGTTCTGAAGAGAGAAATCAGATTACAGGCACCAAATGAAAGACAAGCTCCCTGAGGAGCTATTTTCTAAATGAACAAGAATAAGATCCATCGCACGGACAAAGACAATGTCAATATATGCTTACCTCTATCTCTCCCTTAGGAGCTCTGGTAGTGTAGTGATTATGAATTGGGCTGTTATTTTAAGGTCATCAGTTTGAAACTACCAACTGTCCCACAGGAGAAAGATGAGACTTTCTTCTCCCTTAAAGATTTACAGCTTTGAAAACCCTATGCAGGGTCACTGTGTGTCAGAACAAACTCTACAGCACATAACCAACAGCACCACTACCATGACACCCTTGGGAACTGCTACCCTCATGCCACACTCAGTGAAGACTGATGTAAGCATCTCAATTTATATATTGTCCCCAAACCAAAAAAATAAGCCCTGAACAAACAACCAAAATAATAAGAAATTTAAAATAGTCCCAAGTAATAGTGACTTCCTGTGTCTAACAAAAATAAATCAGAGTCTGTTCTTAAGGAATATACTTTAAAATTAAAAAAAAGAAAAATTCTAGTAGATTAAGGTCAAAGAAGAATTCACAATCAAAGGAAATTGAGCAGAAAAGGAAACAAACTACTATCAACATGTGTCAAAAAAATACAAATGTTATATACAAAACTTGAAGGTATAAAATATAAAGTACATTTAACAAAGGAGAAAAGAACAAGAACATTGAAATATATAAGAAAATAATTAAGCATTATAATACTTTATAATGAAATGAGCAAACACTTGCAGTTAGAAAACTAAAAGGAAAAAATGCAGTCAGCATTGCTCAAGTTGAAAGAAAGAAAGAAAAAATTCAAACCTCACATTGCAATGCAGAGGATTCTATTGGCAAAATATTGAATTAAGCAGGAAGCATCTAAAAGAATATGGAAGTAATATACAAAGAGATTATATCAGTAAGAATCAGTAAATGTTCAATCTTTTCAAGACGTAGCATATAATCAAGAACCAATGGTATTGAAGGAAGAAGTCCAACCTTAGCTGAAGGCATTGGTGAAAAACAAATCTCTAAGAACTGATGGAATACAAATTGAAATATTTTAACAAACTGAAGGTGCTCACTCATCTTGTTAAAAGATTTGGAAGACAGCTACTTAGTCAGCTAATTGGAAGAGATCCATATTGGTATCCATTCCAAAGAAAGGTGACCAAAACCAAAATGGAAATCATCAAACAATATCACTAATATCACTTGCAAGTAAAATTTTGCTGAAGACAAATTAAAAAATGGTGAGAGCAGTACAGTTCCAGGGAACTGCCAGAAATCCAAGCCAGATTCAAATCAGAACCTGGAACTACGGATACCATTACTGACAAAAGATGGATGTTGGCTGAAAACAGAGGATACAAGAAAGATGTTTATTTGTGCTTTATTGACTATGCAAAGACATTCAACTGTGTGGATCATAAGAAATTATGGCTAACATTGCAAATAATAGATAGTACAGAACATTTAAAATATTTACTGATGAAGATCAAAAGACCACAGCCTTCAGTATAAATTACATCTCAATGTGAAGAAAACAAAAATCCTCAGCACTGGACCAATAATCAACATTCTTATCAACAACAGAGAAAAGATTGAAGTTGTCAAGGACTTCATTCTTCTTGGATCATCTATCAACACCAATGGAGGCAGCAGTCGAAAAATCAAGCGATGTATTGCATTAGGCAAATCTGCTGCACACGACCTTTTAAAAGTGTTGAAGAGCAAAGATGTCAGCTTAAAGACTAAGGGGCACCTGACCCATGCCATGATATTTTCAATAACCTTATATGCATTTGAAAGCTGGACAGTGAATAAGAAAGACTGTAGAAGAATTGGTGCATTTGAGTTATGGTGTTGGAGGAGAATATTGAAAGTACCGTGGACTGCCAAAAGAACAAGCAGATCTGTGTTGGAAAAAATGCAGCCAGAGTGCTCCTTGGAGGCCAGGATGGCCAAACTTCATCTCTCATACTTTGGACATATTGTCAGGAGGGACCAGTCACTGGAGAAGGATATCATGTTTGATAATGTGGAGGGTCAGAGACAAAGAAGAAGACCCCAGCGAGATGGATTGACAAAGTGGCAGCATCAATGGACTCAAGAGTGGCAACAATTGTGAGGTTGGTCCAGGATTGGGCAGTGTTTTGTTCTGTTGGTCATAGGGTTGCTATGAGTCAGTATCGACTGGATGGCACCTAACAACAACAACAAACAAATAATCCGAGAAGCTGGACTATATTATGAGCACAAAATTAGGATTGGCAGAAGATTCTAATAACCTGAGATATACAAATGACACAACCTTGCTTGCCAAAAAGAAGAGACCTCAGAACACTTACTGATGAAGGTAAGAGATGACAATTTTCAGCATGAATGACACCTGAATATAAAGAAAATGACAATCCTTATAACTGGACTAATAAAAAACATAAATGGCAAAGAAATTGAAGTTGTCAAGCATTTCATTCTTCTTGGGTCAGCAATCATTGTCCATAGTAACAAAAGTCAAGAAATCAACCAACATATTGTATTGGACAAATTTGCTGCAAAAGACCTCTTTAAAATGATAGAAAACAAAATGTCACTTGATAATGAAGATGTGTATGATCCAAGCCATGGTATTTTTAATTAATCCATATGCATGTGGAAGATGTTAAATGAAAAGTGAAGACCAGAGAACAATTGATAACACTCCAGTTGTGGTGTAGCTAAAGAATATTATGACTATGGATTGTTAGAAGAACACATAAATCTGTCCTGGAGGAAGTAAAGACAGAATACTTCTTAGAAGTGAGGATGGCAAGACTTTGTCTTATTTCCTTTGGACATGTCATTAAGGAGTGACTTTTTGAAGAAAAGCATCATGGTTGGTCAACTAGAAGGTGAGTGGAATAGAGGGACATGCTCGGTGAAATGGATGGACACAGTGACTGCAACAAAGGGCTCAACCACGCAATGAGTGTGGTGATGGGACAAGATAAGACAACGTATCTTTCTGTTATGCATAAGATCACCAGGAATGAAAACCCACCTGATGGCACTAAACAACAAGAAGATCATATCTAAAAATCTTAAAATATCTGCCAACAAAATAGCAAATGTATGGAAGACATACAATCGTCTCAATAAATGCAGAATACACATTAAATTTTTAACATTTAATAGACAACACAAATTAAAAATAGAAAAGAACTTCCTTAGCCTACAACATAAGCAGCAGGGTAGCAAAAATAGCTCAGCTTTCTACTGCTGACCAAAAGAAAGACGCAACTTCCAAGATAGGCCTAGAGATTTGCTTCCAAAAGATCACAGCTTTGAAACTCCTCTGGGGCATTTCTACTATGTATACATGGGTTTGCCATGAGTCAAAATTGACTAGACGGCAACTAAACATGAAAACAGCCTACAATAAACAGTGTTTTCTGTTGTTGTTGTTGTTGTTGTTAGGTGCCATTGGTGAAATATTGGCCTATAAAAACAAGAATATGATAAGATTGTCAGTTATCACAACTTCTAACCACCATTATATAAGCAAGTCTAGTTAGCATAGTAGTGCACAAGAAATTTAAATGTTTTTACATTTTACATATATTAAACAGGAATAAACAAAATTGGAAAAAGTTGGGACAATCAACTATGTAAAAAATCCAAAACTATGTATGGGAATGCTCTTGGAATTAGTAAATTAATAAAATTAGTAAACAATTTATTAAGGTTGCTGAAACAAAATCAATTTTTAGAAATTAATAAAATTAATAAACTATTTGAAACTTAAATAAGATCAGATATTCCATAACTGAAAATGGTAGAAGTAAATGCTATTTTCAGCATCTAATATTATGAAACACCTAGGAGTAAATCAAACGAAAGTATGTGATTTTTATTGAGAAACCTTACTGATATAAGTTAAAGATGACTTCTCTATTAGTATTTATTATTGTTATATTTTAAAAGATACAAACATTACACTAAAACAAGCAAGTTTATTTTGTTTATGGATTTTTTTAAGTAAGTTTTTGTTGTGAACAGAGTGATATGGGCGAACATTGGTTTTACACTTATCATTTCATTGTAATGATTACAATCACCTCCGTGCATCATCATCTAGCAGTATTTGCTTCTCTTCCCTCTGGTTTTTGTTTTTGGTTTTTCTTTGGGGGGGTGGGGGTGGCGTACACTTGTTCATGGAATTTATAGTTAGGTACTTAGAAAATGGGAAGTCTTACCTTTATTCCAGGGTGGCTAGCGCCCCAGTGGAAAATACTTGAAGGCTGGGAGTGACTGTTCAGTTGGGAACTGAGCACTTCTGAAGGTTTATTTGCTAGTATGTCTGGCACTGGACTTAGAGGAGGTGACAGTAAAGACTGTTGATGGAAGTATCTATAGGTGGTTTCTCCAGGTGACTTAACTATCTTACAGCACAATAACCTAAAGGTTGTTGAGTTAACAAGGCTATTAAACGTTCCTGGTGTGGAGCTGTACGATAAGCACTGAACTGCTAACCACAACATTTGTGTTCAGACCCACTCCCATTCCTTGGAAACCATATAGAAGGTCACTATGAATAGGTACCAGCTTGATGTCACTTAACAACAACAGTAACAACATTCAAGGCTTCAGGCATGAGTGTTCCAGCAAGCAAGGCAGAAATTGAATAATCTTTCCTGACTTAGAGGTCATACGGTGTCTGCATTCTACTGGTTACAAGTCATAAGCCTGCCCACATTCAAAATGACTCCTGTTTTCAATGAGAGGAAGAATATCATTTGAAGGAGTATCAAAGTTATTTTGCAGATGACATAATATGGGAAACCTTTTTCCATCAAATCTTTGGAAAATACAATTATAGTCCTAAATAAATGGATATGGATATATCATATTCATGGATTAGAAGCCTTAATTTTGTAAAACTATCAATTACCTCCATATTGATTTATAGATTCAATGAAATCTCAATTGAAATTCCAATAACTTGTGTGTGCGCATGTGTATGTAACTTGACAAGTTGATTTTGAAATTTATATAGATGTGCAATGAGCAAAAACATTCTTGAAAGAGAAAATGAACATATGAGAAATTGCTGTATTAAATATAAAGGCTCAAAGTTATAGCACTTATGACAGCATAAAATTATCCCAGAGGAAAAAAATTAATTCAGAATGGAACACAGAAGAGAGCTCAGGAAATTATTCATGAATATATGAACACTTGATTTCTGAGAGGAAAAAATGTGGCACTGCATATCAGTAGGGGAAGAACTGATTTTCAGTAATGATGCTAGGAAGCCACTATCCATATGGGAAATTTGAAGGTAAATGTCAATAACTCACACCACACAAACACAGCTAATTCTAAGATAATTAAATACCTATTTATAAAATTTTAATAGATTAAAATTTTAGAAGATAATATCAGATGTTTTATGACCTCATGGTATGGTAGAATTTATTAAGATACAAAAAACACTAGCCATAAAAGAAAGGATTTGATTACATCAATAAATCAAGGAAGAAGTTCATCATAAGAAATTACAAAGCATTTGAAAAAATAAGCCACAGAGTAGGAAAAGACATTTCCAACTTCTATTAACAACACAGAGTTGTATCCTTAACATACTCATATAAAGAACTTTTATAAATCATTAATAAAGACAGACTGCCCAAAAGCAAAATGAACAAAATATTTGAAAAGGCAACTCCAAAATAAGACATCTGAAATGCTCAACAAACATTTGGAAAGGCATTCATTTCACTTACTTAGCAATCAAGAAGTAAACTAAAACCACAATGAGCTATTATGTCACACCCATTAGAATAGTAAAAATTTAAAAATCTGATTGTATTCAAGTATTGACAACAATGCGTAGCAATAAATTACTATAACCACTTTGAAAAATAATTTGGAATTACCTGGTAAAGTTGAAAATGAATATATACTTTGCAACCCAGCAATTTTCCTTATAGATTTTACTATGAAACATGCATGAAGATATATAGAGTATCATTGATTGTTAGATCGAAAAGTAAAGAAAAGCAATCCACAAAAGTCTACCAACAATATTGTTGTTATTGTTGTTATTGTTGCTAGTCGCTGTTGAGTCAACTCTGGCTCATGCTAACCCCATGTACAATAGAATTAAACATTGACCAATCCTGAGGTATTGTCACATTGTAGCCACTGTGTATTTTCAGCACCTTCTAACCTGGGGAATTTTTTCAGCACTGTGTCAGGCAATATTCTATCATGATGTATACAATTTTCATTGGCTAAATTTTGGAAGTTAGACATTTCTTTCTAGCCTAGCTTAGTTTAGAAACTCCACTGAAGTTTACCCACCATAGATAACGGTACCCGGTATTTGAAATACTGGTTCATAGCTTCTGGCATAATATTAACACACAAGCCAACACAAGTATGACAAGCTGACAGGCAGATAGTAGCTATCAGTAAATTATATTCTACAACAGAATACTATATCAGTATCTGTAGATAAATTATATTCTACAATAGAACACTATACAGAAATGAAAAGAAACAAACTGCAGTTACATGCATTAATGGGAAGCTCAGCAGAAATAATAGACTCACTGAATACTGTATTTAGTTGAGTCTCATTCTTGGAAACCCTATTAAAGGATCACTATGGGCAAGAACCAACTCGAGTTCATGTAACAACAATGAAAACATTTATTTAAAGTTCAAAAATGAGGGGGGAAAATACAAGATTTAAGGATGTTTACATATGTAAATAAAGAAAAGCAAGAGAATGAGTCACTCAAAATTCAGCCTAGTACCAACTTTGGTAGAAGGAAAGATAATTTAAAAGAGACTGACCATGTTGTATTTCTTGAGATAATGATGTAAATTAGTCTTCTTCAGATTGCACATATATCTTGTGCATGTGCTTTTTAGGTTTGATATTCTTCACAATGAAAATGTTAAATTACATTATATTCTATAGTAATTACAAAGCTCTAATATGTTTCTGTGCAGAATGCATCAAGAAAAGATGGAAGGCATACACAGAGTCATTGTACCAAAAGGAAATGGTTAATGTTCAACCATTTCAAGAGATACCATATGAACAAGAGCCAATGATACTCA
>NW_006408664.1:6359267-6388415 GCF_000296735.1 Chrysochloris asiatica | reverse complement strand
TTCTGCTGTGCATGGGGTCACTATGAGTCGGTTCTGATTAGATGGCACCTGACAGCAACAACAAATATGTTTCTGTGACTATGCAGTATGGACACTGAACAGTTAAATGGCAAATCCTATGGTTCCATATCCAGAAATTATTTGAAAGTACAGCTCAGGAGATGTACGAGTCAATGACTTCAGAAAGGGTACTGATACAAATAGTGGGAATTTCAACAATAAAATATTATTATTTTCTTTTCTAAGAACCCAAAACCAAAACTGTGGTTGGTTACAAAACTCCTGCCATTCTCAAGCATGTGCAGAGCATTAGGACAGAGCCCAGAGATAGTGCAAGTATCTTCGTGCCTTGTGGGGGTCTGCATTGTGAGAACAAATTAGAAACAGCAGTTGTATTTACTGTAGAAATACAGCTAGAGATGATACTTCAAAGAATGAATTCTGGGCAACAGCGAGAATTTCCACAATGAGGATATTAATCTTGTTACGAGCATGTGTCTTTTCACGTGGGATGTGGAGCATCAGATGAGACTGAAGATCAGGGATGATGCAGAATAAGGTGCTGAAAGAAGAGGGTAATGTGAACAAAATAGGCCTGGAATATCCCCTTTGCTAGATCTGGCTAAATTACATTGATGGCTAAGGGAAGGAAAATTGGAGACACTTCCAGAAACAGCAATGCATATAAGTATTGGTTTGTTACATAGTTTTTCCCATAAGTAAATGTTTGAGTGAAAAACAGCAAAGTTCAATTCAGTGGTAAAAGTTCACTTCTTTTCAAATTGCTTCATTATATTCAGAAATTTCCAAATAAGGAAACTCCTTCAATGATTTATATAGAAATAGTCATTTATGCTGGGTGGGTCCAACTGAAGGCTGTAATGAATTCTGTTAGAGTTCTGAATGCCAAGAAGGATAAGCAGCCTCCTTGTAGAGTATCTTCTGACTCAAGCCTCTTCCTACCTGGGAAAAGTTACACATTGTTATATTAACTGTTTTCATGTTTAAAAGTCTTCCTCCCCACATAACTAATTACCTTCCGTTCGCTGCTCTTTCTGCTCCTTCACTAGTAACATTAAAATCTGACAAACTCAAACTTGGAAAGTGACCCAACTTTGTAACTTAGTCCTTGTTGGTGGTTTTTTGCTTTTTTTTTTTTTTTTTAAAGAGTGTAAGGAACTTCCAGATGTAGACTATTTATTCAAATGACATATCATTCCTTTAAATTGATATGCAGCCAAATCATGATTATCCCCAATAATATAGACTAGGTACAACAGGTCTAACTTAATTCCACTGATGATCAAAACAGCTTTTTTTTTTTTTTTTGCCTCTAACATCAAACTCTTTCCAGAGCTATTCACCAGGATCTGAAATGATTAGTGATGCTTCGTCTTTTTATCTTATGTTTTCTGCAGTGAGGGAACTAATGAATTGCCAGAGTCAGGCAACTGAGGAAGGAAACCCAAGGAAAATAAAATGGCATAATTAATTAATTTGATGCAGGTATCCCTCTCTGCTCAAAAGTTCGCTTTACACCACTTCACTTTACAATAATTTCCATAACCGAAAGAAGTCTGAAGAGGATTTTCGTTTTTTTAGAATAACATTGAAAAGCTAAACTAGTGTTCAGCATGTGTGTTGCAGAAAGGCGTTAAAGAGACAGCACACACCCAGAGCAACGAGAGTGGCATCATTATGCTCCTTCCCAGGACTTACACTCGGCATCTCAGCATCAAACTATCATAGTTTTGAACTGTGTCGGTAAACACGATGATAGTGTTATTTTGGGTTTTGTGTGTTATTTATTATGATTTGGTAGGTTAGGTTTTGGTCTGGGACAGCTCAAAAAATTTTCCCATATAAATTTGTGGTAATTATTTATTCATTTTATGCTATTTCCATTTACGAAAGCTTTCATAGAAATGCTTTACTTTCGGATACCAGAAAGGATCTGTAATTACCCATGACCCAGTAAAGTTGAACACGTTTTCTTCTTGGTTTTAAAGTTAATTTAGAAACTCCCAAGTTTTTCTCTGATTATTGATGTTTACAGAGACCAGATAACCCAACACTGCCACACATGTCAACAATATGCCTCTCCACATATTTCATATTTTCTCCTTTTTCTTCTTTCTTTGATATTTTCCTACTTTTTTCTGTTAACTACCAGTTGGTCCTCTTGTTTTTCCAGCGTCTCATCTTCCTCAAGGTGTAGCTATAGCAGAAACAGGTAAACTCCATAGCAGAGAGGACAAAAGACTAGTTAAGGAAACTCAAGAATGGGGAGCATCTTCTACCTCACACATCTCCCACTTCCAAGAGATACCATCATTCTTTCAACTTCTCTCTGGCCCCAAGGAAAAAAACTTGACATCTGTTGAGCACTAGCCATATGTCAAGCACTGTTCTGACATATGTACTCTACATTTATCCCCTACTCAGTCTTTTATCTAGCTAGCTGAGATCCTGGTTTATAATTTCTATTTTACAGAGTTCTCAGAAAAAGTTTTATTCTGCATGTAAGTAGCAGAGAGGCAAAGTAGAGATCTAAGGTTTTTCAGACTTCTCCCTGAAAGGTAGGGAGTAGTGTATGTGAGAGAGGTGGAAATGCCTATTGATCAAAATTAAATTCAAATTTAAAAAATTATTTTTAAATTATGGACTGTTCACTAGTTTTATGCCACCCAGACAATGAACTGATTGTGTCATTCAAAGCTTATTGTTAGATGCTGTGGAGTCAATTCTGATGCATGGAGATTTTATGCACAACAGAACAAAATACTGCCCCTTCCTGAGCCATCCTCACAATTGTACTTAAGCTTAGACTGTTGATGCTGCCACTATGTGAATCCATTTCATTGGGGGTCTACCTCTTTTTTCTATGACCTTTCACTTTACCCAGCATGATATCCTTCTCCCTAATGATAATATATCTGAAGTAAGATAGATGAAGTTGTATCATTCTGGCCCAAGGAGCATTCTAGTGGTACTTCTTCCAACACAGATTGGTTTGTTTTTTGAGCAGGCCATGGTACTTTTAATGCTCATCTCCAACACCATAACTCAAATGCATCAATTCGTCTCTGGTCTTCCTTATTCATTGTCCAACTTTCACATGTATATAAGGTAATTGAAATACCGTGGCTTGGGTCAGTCCTCATACTGACAATTTTGCTCTTGAATACTTTAAATAGGTATCATGCAGTAGATATGCCTAAAGCAATGTGTTGTTTGATTTTTTGACCACTGCTTCCATGAGTGGTGATGATGGATCCAAGCAAAATGAAGTCTTTGACAACTTCAATCTTTTCTCTATTTATCATGATGTTATTTATTGGAATATTCGTGAAGATATTTGTTTTCTTTACATTGAGGTATAACCCTTACTAAAGGCTACGGTCTTTTATCTTCATCAGTAAGTATTTTAAGAGTCAGGGAGAAGGGACATGATAGCAAGAGTCAATGTTTATTGAACATGGATACAATTGACTATATCCTAGATTCTCTTCAAAGAGCTTTTGATGTGTCTACATATTTAATCATCACAGCCTTATGCAGTAAGGGCATGTTCACAGTTGACTGTAAAATACCTAGTCTCCCAAGTGCTGAGGACTTGGGATGGCTATTTGACCCTGGATAGGAAAGGTGACCACTCTTAAAAGAGTAGAGTTTGTGGCAACTTCCAAGAACTGAAGTCGTAGAATCCAACATGGACTGGATATTTGCAGTCACTCAACAAGATTGGTCCTACATGATAGAGAGACCATTTTATTGGACCCATTTTACAGGGAGGAAGAAGAGAGTCAGTGGCATTCCCTAGTAAGTGGTGGGGCTTATATTCACGCCCAGGTAGTCCAACTCCAGCTAGATTTCTGTTCTTAATCACACACTTCACTGTCTCCCTTATAGAAATGGCAGGCTGGGGAGGAAGGAAAGTTATAAAAGTCAAGATATTAGAATGGAAAATGAAGAACAAAAAATAGAGGAAAATACTTGCCTCAAGTACCAACCAGGGATATTGTTAATAGTTTTTAGATAGCTCTGGAAAACTATGATCAGATCATTTTCTTCCTAAGGGGTTGCCTTTCCCTCTGACGAGTGGATAATACCTTCATTGAGGAAAATTCTGTCAGGAAGCACCTTCTTCTACAGCTATATAGGGTGTTTTGTTTTGTTTTGGTTTTGGTTTTTCCAAGTGATAGCATTACTATCATTGATACTGTCTTTCAGGTAGAATCAGTGTCTTTTGTACTCGACCATCATTTGCACTTAGCTTCGTAGTCTGCTGCTTAAAAATAAGGCAAGCCCACCTGCAGTGCAAGAAACTTGATATCATCCTCTAGAGACCTGGAAAATGGAGATCTAGCAACCCTAAGAGATAGTCTGTGGGCTGTCTGTGAGTTTAGGTGATGGACCCATGTACGAGGAAGCAACTGCAAGGCTCTGCAAATGATCAATTTGCCCATTATGCATGCCAGAGAACCCTCACCCTACAGGAAGTAGAGAAGCCACTACCAGGATTATTAAATGGATTTGCCTATATTCTTTGCTTCTGTAGCAAAACATATCTTGCAGTGTAAAGTAAGAAACATTGTTCATTTTCCTACTTGTTTGAGTAACTCTTCATTTTCTGAATAATACCTATCAATGTTGTTGTTAAATGCATCAAGTCGGTTCCAACCCATAACAACTTTATATAGGGTTTGCAAGTCATGGCTGGTAAGCTTGAACCACCAACCTTGAGGTTCAAACCACGTCCCAGTGCATTAAACTACAGCACCACACTATCAATACAACAGTGTACGTTGTAAGTGGGCATGCTTGGAGTTTAATGAAAATTCCACAACCTCCCCCACTCCCATTCCACTCCCACCATGAAGAACTAGATAAGAAGGATATCGTGTTAGAGCAAAAGAACTGAAATATCAGTATGAGCAACAAAACACAAAACTGTTCATTGTAAGTCAGAACTCTTTCAAGGGGTGTAGCTCTCATATTCATAATGTATTTTGTTGTATAGTATATGTAACTGTCCTGGGACAAAATCTGTGTCCTTCATATTGCTTAGATGAGGATATGGCCCTTGGTTTGACATTGTTTTTAGGGTACCTATCTGAACATGGAGAATAAATCTTTCACATGCAAAAATCAGATCACTTAACACAGAAAAGCATGCCAAAATGTGACCCAACCAAGAACTAACCAAGACATTTACTAAATACCAGCAATGTGCAAGGTATTCACATTAAATATCAGAGATTCTAGCCTTCACAAAGCTAGCAATCTAACTAGGAATATAGTTTCACAGATAAACTACTACTACTTTCCATCTCGCTGAGGGTCTTCCTCTTTTTCTGACCCTCCACCTTACCAAATAAGATATCCTTCCCCAGTGACTGGTCCCTCCTGATAATATGTCTGAAGGATGAGACACGAAGTTTGGCCATCCTGGCCTCCAAGGAGCACTTTGGCTGCACTTCTTCCAACATACATCTGTTTGTTCTTTTGGTAGCCCATGGTACTTTCAATATTCTCCTCCAACACCATAACTCAAAAGCATCACTTCTTCTAAATAAGGTCTTCCTTATTTACTGTCCAGCTTTTGCATGCATATAAGGTTATTGAAAATACCATATGGCTTGGGTCAGGTGCACCTTTGTCCTCAAGCTGACATCTTTGCTCTTCAACAGTTTAAAAAGCTCTTGTGCAGCAGATTTGCCTAATGCAATACATCATTTGATTTTTTGACTGTTGCTTCCATGAGTGTTGATAGTTGATCCAAGAAGAATGAAGTCCTTGACAACTTCAATCTTTTCTCCACTGATAAGAATATTGTTTTTAGAAATACAGTGAACAAGAGAGTCATAATTCTTGCAAAGCTCAGTCTAGAGAAGGAAACAGAAACAACGTAAGTTCATGCCATAAGTACTATAGAGCAAGAAATGGTGCTGAGATGTAGATGTTAGAAACTGTGTCGGGGAAGATGTCTCTGAATAGAAGAGGCAGTTTCTCTGTAAAAGATGGTATTTATGCTAAGACAGAAAAGGTAAGAGGAAGCTTCCAAGCACAGAACTAGGGATATGAGAGTACTTACAGAGGAGAATGAGCCAAGTCTCAGAGGTGTAAATGTGGTTAGCAGAATATAAAAACAAAAACAAAACTGAATGGTCATCAGGGTACTAAAGGAGTCCCTGAGTGGTACACATGGTTACCATCCTTGGATGATGAATGAAAGATTGGAAGTTCAAGTCCACCCAGCAGTACCTCAGAAGAAAAGTGTGACGATTCACTTATGATAAATCAGCCATTAAAAACCCTATCGTTATACTCTGACACACATGGGGTTGCAATGAGTCAGAGTCAACTTGATAACAACTGTTGTTTTGTTGTGTTGTGTATATTTTTAAGTGGCACCAGAAGAGTTAAGGAGATGGGACCAAACCATGCAAGTTATCTATCTCAGCTAAGACAAGGGGTTAGGTATTTCAACTTATTTTCCTCCATATTAGAACATATAGTCAAACATAAGGACTTTTATTGTATTTTTAACCTCAAACCATCTAAATGAGATACTTGGTCTTCAGAGTATTAACTTAGAGGAGACACTGGTTAGCACAAGGTGCTTGGGAAGAGTGGCAGAAAACAGGTATTGTTGTTGTTGTTAAGTGCCCTCCAGTTGGTTCAAACTTACAGCAACCCTGTAGAGGGTTTCTGAGGAATGGCTGGTGGATTTGAACCACTGAACTTGTGGTTCAAACCGACGTTTCAGTCCAGTGCATTATCCCACAGCACCCTACTAGGACTCCTAGAAAACAAATATAATAGAAAAAATTCTTTTCCTAACAACTGGAACTTTGAGTTCTGAAACAAAAGTGGTGATTCTATTTATTTTGTGACACTTAAATAAAAAGGTAAGAGCTTCATCAAAATTGGAAGTGAAAATATCCCCTATCATATTCAATTATCCTGTGTCTCCATCACCTAAACAAGTTGGTCTCGCTGCAAAGGAGACCATTTCTCAGATAGCCACCACACGGCTTGAATGCCAAACCCTTGGTTTAGAGACTCTAACTCCAGTCCTTTGATTTGAATTCCTCCTGCATGCTTTCTTGAGAATACAGAATGATAGGAACAGTTTAGAGATGCCAGCCCCATACGGAAACATGAAACTGACTTATCTGCCTGCTCCTTTCAGTTACAATTCCTTCTCTGGAAACACCACTTGGGAGATCAGAGACTATGCTTTTGTACTGCACAGCATCCCTTTCTTCAGTAAACCTGCCCCAGATTAATTGGCACTAATACAGCCGTTCACAGCTGTATACAAGATGTTGGGGAATACAGAGCAGAGAGAGGCCATTATGGTTGCCTGCACACTGTCATTGCCTTGTAAGAATAGACTCGCTTCCTTTGGAAATGGCATGATAATGGAATGTAATAGCGGAGCCCCTTTGCAATCAATGCCATGGTGGAAATAAGAGCACATCTCAGTGACAATAACGGAGATGGAATGTGAAACAACAAAGCCCTCTCTCTTTTGGCCAGAACTCTCCAGAGCAGCTCATTACTTTAACCTTTCCACCTTCACTGGATACACAATTAGAAACATGCATTTCCACGGGCATTAACTCCACTCACTTGCTCACTCTGCCTCATTAGAACCCTCAGTGGGGCCCAATTAGCTGGATGGTCATAAACAGATGTTTGTGCCTTGAGAAAACAGAAATAGAGCATTGCTGAAGTCAAAGGAGAATGGAGACAATCGGGCACACTCCATATTATTAATTACCTAAACTCTAGAGTTATAGATTTGATAGGAATCTATAGTTTTGCTTTGGTGGTGAAAACTTATAGCCAGAAGCACTGATTTTTTCCTTGGCAGAAATTAGTATTTTGTTTAGGTTACACAAATAATAGTTTTTAAAAATTAGTTAACATTTAAAAATTGTAAAATTGTGAATGTTATATGAATTCTTTGTAAAGATGCCAGACGATTTGGCAATATTGAACCTATTGTCCCATGTGACCACAATGGTTGGAGGTGAGTAGCATCTGCCCAAGATAGGAAATATATGCTCCACATCACCGTCACCCCGGTTGTCTCCCGGAAGTGGCCCATTTCTCTTATTTATGTTGCCTGCCTTTCACTGGTAGAGGTAGAAGTGTAGTTCCACCACTTACCAGCTCTATGGCAAGTTAATGAACTTCTCCATGTCTCAGGGCTGTTGCCATATAAGGCGGCTACAAAAATTTATGGAAAAATTCCAAAAACTTACGTATAAATTATAACTCAATGTTTATATGAACTCTTTGAAAGTCATATATATATATATAATGGGATTACAATATCCAACCACCAGTTTTTTAATAAATTAAAACAAATAAATTATTAAAAATTGTGTCTGATATATGTTGTTGTTGTTAAGTGCCATCGAGTCCGTTCCGACCCATAGCGACCCTGTACAGGGTTTCCAAGGCTATAAATCTTTACGGGTCTGATATATAGTTGTTATTAAGTGCCATCAAACTGGTTACATCTTGTAGTGTTTCCGAGGCTGTAAATCTTTTCAGGAGCAGAAAGCTTCGTCTTTCTTACACAGAGTGTTAGGTGGGTCCTCAGTCTAATGCTCCAGTGTAATAAATTTGGTTATTGCTCTATCATTAATACCATTGTCCTCCTTTCTGGAGATACAACCCAATCTTTTGTCCTTCTAATGGAGAAATACATTCAATGTTGTTGCTACTAAAAACACAGTGTACAATAAAGATGGTTCTGAATCCATTCTTACCCAAAGCATCATGTTAATAATATTTATCATAATTCTACTGTGTGGTGAACACTGAACTAGACACGTGGCATAGAAAATAAAATACAAGAAATAATAATCATGCCTGATATCCTCACAGTATCTGGGGGTGGGCATCAGAAGAAATTGAGCAAGCGTGGCACATGAAGGAAACAGATGATCCCAATACTGAATGAGAGTCCACTGGAGCACACTAGCCCCATGCATGCTTGAGAGAAGAAAACAATTTGGTTCTGAGGAGTAGTCGGGTCTAGAGAAATCCATATTTGTGTAGTATTCCAGTGAGAATTCTACTAAGTAGGAACCAGGCTTTGCTCCATCGGAAGTCATTCACCTTTCTGGGCCTGGCTGTCTGGACACCATCTCCTCTCAGCAATTTTCATGTGTCTTACAGTAACAGAGGAGGGTGTCAAACCATTTTATTAAAAAGCACATAACAGCAGGGATTCTGCTCATTTGCTCAGTTAAATATGTTTTTTTCTTTTGCTTTAACACTTTCAAATGATGGTTAATGTCACACCATAGATAGACCAGTATTACTACTACTGTCAAAGACATTTGTAAATACATGAATGTTTTTCTGTTGTACAGTGATGAGGCATAGTACTAGCTGTTAGTGGGCTGGGACCAAGGATGGTAAATGTCCTACTAATACTCAAGAGTGTTAGACACAATCAATTAATTCCTACCTGGAAATGTCAAAGGCACCTCCATTGAAAAACACAAAATTATTCATTATTATTCCTTTTCAAACATGGCATGAGCAAAAGTAGTCTTCCCTGATGCTTAACAGGTACATCCTGATAGACTGTAATTAGTTAATAATTTTTCCCATCTCCAAACATGATGGTAAGAAAGAAGTTACCATGAATTTCCTGTTGAAGTATATCAGTGGGAGAAGCCGCAGCATCTACTCAAGAAACCTTCCTATAACATCATTCTTTTCTCTGACATTTCTGAAACAAATTCACATAATTCCAAAGTTCTCAGCAGTGAAATGAATGTCTCCCAGTAACCCTAATCCTCCTTTACATGGAAATATTAACCAAAATTTTAGTATGTCCAAAAGGTCAACAATTACTCCAAAGCAAATATGAGACTGTAAGTGGACAAGGAAACTAGTGTGGTAAAAATGGACCAGAGAACAATTCTCTATAGAATGTTTATGGATAACTGTCACTGAAAAATTCATGTAGAAATTTTCAAATGGAAACTTAATTTGCTTTGTAAAATTTCATTGAAAACACAATAAAATATTATTTTAAAAGACAAAAAGCAAAGTCCTAGTATGTAGTATTTCCTTGAGTCAAGTATCCCCAATGCCACTCTCAGGTTCGATAATTCAGTGGAAGAACTCATAGAACTCATGTCATTGTTACAGTGGAAGGATACAGATAAAAATCAGCAAAGGGCAAAGGTTTGTGGAGGGAAATATAGAGGCAATCAGGCACAAGCTTCCAGATGGAACCTCCCAGTGGAGTAGTACAGGGATACACTAAAGTCTCCCGACATCAGTGTGTGACAACACATACGAAGAGTTTCCAATGAGAGAAGCTCTACCAATACTCAACATCCACGGTTTTTATTAAGGTCAGTCATGTAGGTATACAGCCTCCATGTGCACACCTACAGTTTTCTATTCAAATCCCAGCCACCCACTCCAGAGATCAAAGTTACACAACGTGGACCAGAGATTCAGGTATGTAAAAACACTCTTATTAGACAGAATAACCCAAGGGTTCAGAGACTACATCCCAGGAACCAGTTAAGGGCTCATACTAAAGACAGGCCTCTCTCTGGAGTGTGCAAGGTTGGAGCAGCCCAGATTGGCTGAGTTAATGTTTTCCTGCACAGTCCTATTCTGGACATGGGGAACATACCTTAGTTAAACAGAAAGGTTTATGCTCTTATCAGGCTCCCATTCTAGAAAGGGAAGACAAACCGTAGACAAGTTCATCAATAATGGAAAAGGTAATTTTTTATAAGAAGGAGTGTGAGTAGAATAAAAGTGAAGTATAATTGCATGAGATAGGCTCAGGCTTCTCAGGGGAGAGCAGACAGGACCCACTTCCCTGAGAAGGTGTTATTGGAGCTAATCTCTGAGTGACGAGAAGCTCACCTTGTGAGGATGTGGTGTGGAGGATAGAGCATCCCAGGCAAAGAGAAAAGGCACTAAGTTCGGATGGCTCAGATATGCTTGGGGAAGAGACAAAGTCCAATATAACGACTTAGTAAACAAGGGGATAAATGGTACAAAACACAACTAAAGAAGTAAACTGGGACCAGTACCTAAAAGTAATTGTAGACCATAGAGACATCTGCATTTTATTCAAAGTGCAGTATAAAGCTATCTAAGCAGCGATGTGAAAGAATCAATTGTACATTTTAAAAGGAGTACTTGGGCTTCTGTGTGGAAAGTGGCCAAGAGTGGAAACAAACACAAAGAATTGGATGCAAATTAGAGTAGATGGCTCCAATTCTAAAATGCTATTATTGATACTATGATATCATTAGAAGTGATGAATACAAGACCAAAACCAAAATCAAACCCAGTGTCATTGAGTTGATTCAAACTCATGATGATCCCTGTGTTTCGCTGTAGAGCTACACTCCCTGAGGTTTTCAGTGGCTGTGTCCTAGCACCAGTAAATCTACAGATTGCTCTTCCAAGGTACCTCTGTGTGGATTCAAACTGCCAGTCTTTCTGTTAGTAGCCAAGTATATAACTATTTGTACCACCCAAAGGACTCTTTTAAATACAGAACAAGTCTAGAAAATGGGGTCTTGTTATAACCTGACCAACTAAAGTTTACTTACTGGCAATATTTCTTTTCACCAAAGACATAAAATTTCTAGAGACACCATAAGAAACTAGTGCTTTTATGTGCTCTCATACTCTGCAATGTTGTTAGAGTTCTGTGGCAAGGAATTTATTATGGTACTAGTGTACCAGTTGTGATAATTTAAAATCAACGGCCTCAACATTTGATGTCTTTACCACAAATACTTCCAATTGTTTATATTGGATAGAAAATACAGAACGTATTGATTTTTTTCCATTGTAAATTTTAAGCAATTTGGCTGTTTCAAAATGTGCCCTTAACTATAACTTTAGACAAGACATACATTCTGCAATGAATACTGTGCCCCTCCCCCCAAAACAGGAGATCCACATCACCAAGAAATGGCATCTGGCAACCATTATAGCACTTGGTTCACAACTGCTTATGGAAGACTTAAAAAGTCTCGAGGAGGACATAGAAATCAAATTTTAACTTCTATTTTAATTACTGGTTGTCTTGGTTTAATATCTGGTTACTTTTCATAAACATCTCACATTAAGCTGGCAGGAGATATTTTTCCTGAACTAAACAGGGTCGCTAAGAGTCGGAACCAACTCCACAGAACATCACAACAACAACAAAGAGCTTTATTTTTTAATTTATACTTCCACCCATATGACTAATTTCCATGCCAAAAAGAATGTGGCTTTCTTAAGGTACCTGTGTAAGCTCAGAACTTTGTTTCCATATAGATATTTGGTCATTCTAGAGTGAGACATTCAAATTTCAAGTCTCCTCACCCAGATCCCCTGAGTTATCGGCACCTTAAAGAAGCCAACTTTCTCTGGTACAAATTAGCATCATGTAGAGTGCTTGGGTGGAGCTGTAGGATAAGCACTAGACAAGGGCAGTTTGAACCTCAAGGTCAGTTGTCAGAACTCACCAGTTGCTCTTCAAAAACCCTATACAGGGGGGTCACTATGAGTCAGAACCAACTCGACAGCCCTAAACAACAACAGAGTGCTTAGAAAACTATGGATTCACATATCACTTAGTCTGTTGTTGTTGTTCAATGCCATAGAGTCAATACCAACTCATAGCGACCCTTTGCACAACAGAATGAAACACTGCTCGATCCTGGGCCAATCTCACAATTATTACCACGCTGTCACTTTCTCAATCCATCTGGCTGAGGGTCTTCCTCTTTTTCTCTGACCCTCCACTCTACCAAACATGATATCCTTCTCCAGTAACTGGTCCCTCCTGACAACATGTCCAAAGTATGAGAGATGAATTTTGGCCATCCTGGCCTCCAAGGAACACTCTGATTGCACATGTTCCAAAACGGATCTGTTGGTTCTTTTGGTAGCTCATGGCGCTTTCAATATTCTCCTCCAACACCATTACTTAGTCTAGATTGCCCTAAAATCATAATCTAAATCCAAAACTATGCCTTCCTTTCAAACAAACATGCCTTGGGAAAGGAAGGGACTCAGAAAGTTGGAATACCAGTAACACCAAACCAACATTTTTAGTTAGAGTTCAGTGAAATTTGTATCAGATGTACACTTAACTATTTCGATTAAAACTACCAAGTTCCTTCTAGCCTAACATTTGAAAATAAATAAGTAAAATATAAAAGGTGAATTACCTTTCCAATGTAATTGTGTTGCTACACCATGTGAGTACCCAAATGGGTTTCTCTATTCAAGTAAGAGCTGGATTTAGAACTATAACTGCTGCTGCGCTGCTGCTGCTATGACATACCATTGAGTTGGTTCCAACTCATAAGGATCCTTTATAGGGTTTCCAAGGCTGCAAATCTTTCTAGGAGCAGAAAGCCTCATCGTTCTCCCATGAAATGGCTGGTAAATTCAACAAGTACCCCACGACACTATCAGGCCTCCTTAGAACTTTAACTAGAGCTCTAAAATTGTGGAAAATATTGTTTTACATTCTCTAATCTATATAGCATAGAGTGCTTGTGTCACTGTAGGTTAAGCCTTGAACTAGTAACCACAAGGTCAGAAGTTCAAACCTACCTACCTCCCCACCAGAGAATGATGAATCTTTCTGCTCCTGTAAAGATCTACAGCCTCAGAAACCCTCTAGAGGGTCACTATGAGTCAGAACCAACTCAATGGCACCTAACAACAACAAAAATATTGGAAAGAAAATCTAAAGAAATTCTATAATGTTGACATTTGCCTAAGAAACAGCATCCTATGATTAAAAATAAATTTTTATTTTTGTACTAATCCAAAATATCATTAGTGTTTTTTATGCAAAGCACAAGAAAGAGAGAGGACTAAATCCTGGAAAAGAATTAACACAAGGGAGGAAGCATCGATATCACTTCCTGCAAAAGCCTTCAGTTTTCAACCCTGTCATGACTCCTTCATTCCCAACTTTCCTACTCTCCCAACTTTCTTTGCATTTTAGAGTGTCCTTGGGATCTGATTTTGGCCAAATGAGCTAATAAAGGATCATTCATATTGTTTTTATTTTCCTAATTAACAAAGCAAACAAAACAGACAGAATACAGCTGACATCACCACCTTTTCTATGTTGCCTCCCTTTCCTCTTCATGCTTTGAATCTGAAGATGGATGTGCCTCAGCATCCAACTTCAACCATGAGGGAGAGGTTGAGAGAATCACAGAGATAACACTGACACTGTGAAGCAGCTGAACAAGGGTCAGCAATTGCTAACTGTCATATTTATTGTGTAAGAAATAATACTTGACTGTAGTGATGCTATACATCTATAAGAAGGAATTAACTACAGATACAGCCTGCAACATGGATAGATCCCACAGGCAAAATGATGACCAAAAGAAGTTAGACTCAAAAGAACATATTCTGCATGATGCCAATTATATGAAAGTCAAAAACAGGAAAAGTCATTCCATGGTGTTAGAGTAGTAGCTACCTTTAGTGATGGTGTGGGATGGAGCAGGGATGGAGCAGGCAGGGGATGTTTTTGACTAGGAAAAGAACATGAAGGGACATTCTAGGGTGTTGGTAATGTTCTGTATCTTGATACAGGTGGTGGCACATAGGTGTTTATATAAGTGAAAATTCATTGAAATTTGAATATTGTATGTATGGTATAATATATGATAAAAGAATCATGAATACCAAAAAAAAAAAAAAGAAATAATACTTGAATGAAACCACTTTCCTTGACTTTTCCTATCAGACAGGAAGATCTGAGCCTCTTCCTCCTCAGAATCCAGCTTGTTGTCTCCATAGAATGTTCCTACATGAAAATAGTCTCATAAATGAAAGTTTACTCTGTTTCTTGACACCCAACACCTATCTGTTGTGACAAATCTTGATCAGACATTGTATTGATCAGGGTCTGTTTGTTTTGTTTGTTGTGTGCTGTCGAGTCAGTTCCAACTTATATCCATCACATATAGGGTTTCCCAGAAATGGCTCATGGACTTGAACCACCGACCTTGTGGTGAGCAGTTCAATGTTTATCCTACAGTGCTACACCAGGAAGGTCTAAAAAAAAAAAGAGTCAACTTCAGGTAGTTCATAGAGGGAATTTAATAAATCTTATAAAAGTAGTTGAATAATTCAAAAGTCAAATTGGAGATGTTGAGGGAACCACAACTACCCCTAGGGCTGGAGGGACCAAGGAAGAAATCTGGGGCTGCCTAGCAGAAAAATACCACTGCAGAGGTTACCCAATATAAGCTGAGACCTTGAAGGAAGGGCTGTCAAGTGGAATCTGAATGTGTGGAGGGAACATAACTTTTGTCTTATAGGTCACCAAAGGAAATAGAGTGGCTAAATGTTCTGCTTAAGTCTTCCTCCTACCTCCCTCTCTTCCTCCAGTGCCTCAGATAGGCTGAATCTCTCTGAAGTCATTGGTAAGAGAGGCTGAAAGATAGTTTTCAGGAATTAGATGCTTACAATACCATAAAAGGAAATTATTAGAAGGAAAGCTAGAGAGTGGATTTAAGAACAAAAGGCTAATGATTTGCATAGACTTTTGTTGCTGTTAATAGTTGTTAAGTGCCGGTTGAAAAATAATACCTCAGTTACTTTTCTACCCTGTCCTCTGTCTATGTCCCCATGCACTCTCTACTAAACTTTAAATAATCATAAAATACTCGTTACACAGAATGCCAGGTGTGGATGTTTCTCTGAAAGAAAACATACTTTTTTCTTAATATTTTTAAGGCAAATACAAAGAGTTTCCATTCTAAGCAATTATAAGATTGAATTATGGAACAAAGACAAGGAAGAGCAAATGACCTAGAAGCATAATTACCATCTTAATGGCCCCTTTGATTATATTGAAATCATCAGGAAAAAATTCCCCCTCAGTCTGACTCCATGATTATGCTCGTCTCTGAAGATGAGAGCCTTGACCCACATGCTTTTGCCTCAATGCAGCATTGTATATCTTTCACTGAAAGATGGCCAGCAGTAAAGGGACAAGGGGTTTCCATAACATAGTCTAGAAAATTTAAAAGTATGAATTTGTAGAGTTGAAAAAAATCTTGACTAAAGAGGGATTATTTGTTTTAAAAAACATGTAGCATATAGAAATCCGTGTGTATGTTCTTCATGTCTTTCAAACTTATCAACATAATCTTCTTTTATGTAAATCTTTTGTTAATTCTGCAAATCCATCAAGTCCTGGTGTGTCACTCTGGTATCAGCCCTGGACCACAAGATCAGTATGAACCATAAGATCAATGGTTCAAACTCACCAGCCTCTCCTCGGGTCTCTATGAGTCAGAACTAACTCAATAACAACAATAATGACAGGTTTTATATATATATATATATATATTCCTCTCATTTAATGCTGTGATATTGCATTATTACATCATTAAGAAATGAACATTTGACCTCAGTTTGAATGTCCTCAAGACCAGAATGCTCAGTACTTCATGAGGTAGCATACGTAGTAGTTCTCAGAATTAGAAAACCAAGAGTCTTCTTCATATTTTCTTCCATCTATTGGTGGCATTCCTGTCCTCTTCCTTCTAAATGACCCTCGTTTAAGTACGATGTCACCTCAGCTGATACTATGTCACCTCAGCTCCAGTCTATGAAGATTATTATTCCTCCACCCAATCAACTCTCCAACTGGGTAGCTCTCTTATTAGTAACACCTTTTTGAAAACTCGGACTTAGAGAATTAGATTTGTAACATAGTTGTTGATTGATCAGTACAGAGGGTAGTGGTGTTCACTTCGTTTATGGACACCTTACCTATCAGTAGAGTCACAGATTTTATTTACTTTTCGATCATGTCTTTGCATAGTCAATAAAGCACAGGTAGAAACATCTTTTTTGTATTCTCTGTTTTCAGCCAAGATCCATCTGTTGTCAGCAATGATACTCCTTGTTCCATGTCCTCTTCTGAATTCAGCTTAAATTTCAGGCAGTTCCCTGCTAATGATTTGCTGCCATCATTTTTGAATTATCTTCATTAAAAGTTACTTTCATGTGATATTGGACTTTCATGTCCAATGATTTATGCAATCCATTGGGTCACCTCTCTTTAGAATGGGCAAGAATATGAACCTCTTCTTATCATTTGGCCAGATAGCTGTCTTCCAAATTGCTTAACATAGATAAGTGCTTGCTTCCAGTGCTGTATGAGATGGTTGAAAGATTTCAGTTTGTATTCCAACATTATAAGAACTTTGTTCTTTGTCAATGCCATCAGTGCACCTTGGAATTCTTCCTTCAGAATCATTGGCTTTTGATCTTGTGCTACCTCTTGTAATGGTTAAACATCAACTATTTCTTTTTAGAACAGTGACTCTGTGTGTTCCTTCTATCTTCTTTAGATACATTATGCATCATTCAATATTTTTCCCATAGAATCCCTCAGTATTGGAAGTCAAGGTTTGAATTTTTTCTTCAGTTCTTTCAGCTTGAGAAATGCTGAGTGTGTTCTTCCCTTTTGGTTTTCTTACTCCAGGTCTTTGCACATTTCATTTTAATAGTTTACTTTGTCTTATCAAACAAACCTTGGAAATTTTCTGTTCAGCTCTTTTGCTTGAATTGAATTTAGCAGACATTTCCATAAGAGGATATTAAAATGGCCAAAGAGCACATGAAAAGATGTTTAATGTCATTAATTGTTTTTATTGTTGTTAAGTGCCTTCAGTAGGTTCCGACTCAGCGATTCTGTATAGGATTTCTGAGAAGCGACTGATGGATTTGAACTGCCAACATTGAAATTACAAGTCCAGCGCTTAGCCTTTTGTACTCCACTTGCTATTGTTGTTGTTGTTGGGTGCCATCAAGTCAGTTCCAACTCATATTGATCATGTATAGGGTTTCCAAGGAGCAGATGGTGGATTTGAACTGCTGATCTTGTTAGCAGTCTAGTGTTTATCCTACGGTGCTACACAAGGATCCCATAGATATATGTGGATCGTAGAGTTGTTGTTGAGTGCTGTCAAGTTGGTTCCAACCCATAGCGACCCTGTATACGGTATCCGAGGAGCTCCTGGTGGGTTTGAATTGCCAACCTTGAGGTTCAAACTGATCTGCCAATTTGATGGCACTTAACAACAACAACAACAGTAGACTCCAAAGAGAGCTGCAAATCAAAACTGCAATGAGATACCACCTCACTCCCACCAAGATAAAGAAAAAAAGAGAGAGAGAGAAGGGAAAATAACAAATATTGCCAAGGATGTTGCTGATGGAAATGTAAAATGCAACAGCCACTACAGAAAACAGTTTACAGGTCCCTCAAAAATTTAAACATTACTATCCTATGACATTGATGGCTGCACAATATGAGTAATACAATCAATATCACTAAATTGTACACCTGAAAAAATGCTTAACTGGCAAATTTGTGTTGCATACATTTTACAACAATAAAATAAATAAATATATACATGAACAAAAGACAGTCTTAGCAAGATGAGGCCAATATTGCCATGCAGTGAAAAACAATTTATTTAAATGAGCATACATATTCATAGAAGTGACTTGATTTCCTTTTCCAGCTGCTAACTTTTGGAAATGCTTCTTGGTTTTGAAAATATACAGATTAATTTTTGTTAGAAAATTCAGATGGGTTTCACTAGTTGCTTTCTATTTGGAAGGAACACTAAAGCTACAAAATACCCTTTTAGTTAGTGTTGAGGTAGGGTTATTGTTTATTTCCAAGTTTATCAAGGTACAATCATGTGGAATTTGATCTGAGAATGAAAACAAGAAATTACAACATCTCAAATCCCTGGCAATCTTATGACTTCACAATGGGGAGCAGCAAATGGGGAGCATTCTATGCATAGCTATAGAAAGTTTTGTTCGGTCATACTGAATTTGTTTTCCATGCATCAAGAAAGAACTGAATGTTCCATTATATAGCAATAATCCTTACTTCTCATTTCTCATAGTTCATGAGCCTCTTTGAGGTACAATCTCAATTGTCAGTTTTCTGACTTTTAACCTTGAGACAATATTTATATCTAGGTCTCTTTTGGTAGATTTTCATTATACTAAAACTACTATAAAAACCAGCTATAAATAAAATATATTCTATGACAATTCTGTACTTTCATGAGCCATACTTTGCATATTAGCAAAATACTAACAGACGTGCTATGGAACCAACCCGACAGCACTTAACAACAACAATCACCTTATGAAAAGCACATCCTATGGTATCTCATTTTATTTCACATAAGCTCAACGAGGCAGATACTTTTGCTATCCTTAGTGTTGCATAGGAAGCTGAAGCCTCAAAAAGCTAAGTAATCTATCATGGTCACATGGCTACTAAGTGATGTAACCCAAACAGTCTAATGCTGAAGTCTAATTGCTTAGTCTTATGTTACTTTCTGACGATGTGATCAAATCATCAAGCATGACCAGGAACTCAGCAATGCATCTAGTTAGTAGCTGTTGTTGTTAAGTGCCGTCGAATCAGTTCTGACCCATAGCGACCCTCTAAAGGGTTTCCAAGGAGCGACTGGTGAGGTTGAACCACTAATCTTGCAGTTCAAACCAACTGTGCAGTCTAGTGCATTAACCCACAGCACCACAGTTAGTAGAGAGAGGAGGAAATAATGGGTGTAAGGAGACATCTAAGATAAGTCATTATGAGTCTCCATTAAGGCAGAAGATAGGTTGTCTCTGTCTTGAGGCTTTACAAGATCTGGTGGGACTGTAGCCCATTCTCCGTTTCTCTGTAGAAGACATTATCATTGGAAACATTTTCCCATCATTCAATGCTAACATACATTGTTGTTGATTAGTGCTGTCGAGTCAGTTCTGACTCATAGCAACCCTGTACAGAGTTTTTAGAGTTGAGCCTACAAACTAACAGTTCAAATTGACCTTGAAGTCCAGTGCTTATCCTACAGTGCCACACCAGGATTCCAATATATGCTAATATATCAGAGGTGTTATTGACAAAATTTGTCCTGAAGTAGAGGTTGATATAGAAAGTCTGTCGTTGAAAGCTTGACTAGCTGGTTGCTGCTGTCATTGGGTTTAGATTTACTCCACACTCAAAAGTTGCATTTTTGTTTCAAGGAAGGTCATGGCTGAATTTTGAAAAGAATTCATTCTGATTTCACAGACTGCACCTGCACATACAACATCCTGTTACTTATAGGACCTGGTATTTTTTTGTGTGTATTTCCTGCAAAAATTTATCAGCAAGACACTTAATATGTGCCAAACACATACGTACATTGTTCCCCCAGTTGCTATTGATTTCTACTGCATCTCAGTTCACCTTAACTAACTTAAGTAACAGAAAAAACACCCCCAGCTTTAAAGTAGAATGCTGTCAGACACAATCTCGTGGTGTGCAGCTGAGCTCATATGTTGCTCTCCTGCCCAAATCAGCACTTTCTCTATGGGTCTTCTGTAAGCCAGACTTCGTTTAGCTTTGGCTGTGAAAAATAATTAAAGTTTGGTAAAGGCAAGATGGCCTTGTCAACTGAGCTGCCTCACTTAAAAGTGAGGATTCCCCAAGTGGTTAACACAGTCCAGTGGAATGAGAGGTGTTGATCCAGCAACACTCAGGGGTCCAACGGCTGTCTGGCCAGTGACTTTCACTCATTTTGTTCATGTTTGACCACAGTAAGAAATACTAAGGCAATCTAATGCTTATACAGTTATCCAACAAACTAACTGAACCTGCACTTGCTATTCTACTGCATTTGTTAAAACATGCAGACCATTGTATTCATTTCCTACTGTGTTTTAACAAATTACCACACACAGTGGGGCAAAACAAAAAAAAAAATGTATTATTTTATAGACATCAGAAGTCCAAAATCTGTCTCCCCGGAGTAAAGTCGAGGTTTTGGACTTCTGGTGTGGTGCTGTAGGATCCTCACTGGGCTGTAAACCACAAGGTCGGCAGTTCAAACCCACCAGCTGCTCCTCAGAAACCCTATACAGGGTCGCTATGAGTCAGAACCGACTCAACAGCACTAAACAACAACAGTAACAGTTCCCTCTGGAGGCTCTAAAGGGAGAATTTGTTTTGTTGCCCTTTCCAATTTTTAGAAGCCATCACATTTCCTGGGATCAAATCCCTTCCATCGTCACATCCCCTAATAATCCCTTAATCCTCCCACCCCACTTTTACAAAGATTTTGTGATTACAGTGAGTCAACTCAACAATCAGAGTCCTGGTGTGCAGCAATAGGATAAGCACTGAAATGTAAGGTCGTCAGTTCAAACCCACCAATCTCTCCTAAAAAAAATGTTATTCAGGATATTTATGAGTCGTAATTGACGTGACAGCTCTAGACAGCAACAAAAAGCCTTAATGATCTAAGTTAAGCTTAACTTAACCATAACCACAAAGTCTCTTTTGCCATACAAGTAACATATTTGTAGATTCTGAGGATGAGAGCGTGGACATGTTTTTTGGGGGCAGGGTCATTATTTAACCAATCACAGCCATGAACATTGATTTTTCAACTAGGAGTTGGAACCAATTTAACAGCATTTGACAACAACAATGGGTTACACACAATTAAAAAACAGATATCTGGACTGAAGAAATCAAATAAGAATGCCACCTGCCTGGAAGGACAAAGGGCAATGGGCATTTAGTGAACAAACCAGTCAAAGTAAGTCAGGTGAAGTCTCACCATACTTCCTTCTAAGGAGTATTATGGCTGCACTTCTTTCAACACAGATTGGTTTATTCTGCCAGTTCTGTTGTTGTTGGTAAGTGCCATCAAGGGTTTCCAAGGAGCAATCTTGCAGTTCAAACTGAACTCGTGGTTGAGTGCTTATCCTACAATGCCACACCAGGACCCCATAGTATATTCAAAATTCTTTACCAATACCAACACTGTAATTCAAATACAACAATTCTTCTTTAATCTTCCTTATTCACTGTCCAGCTTTTGCATACATATGAGGTGACTGAAAATACCACAGCTTGGGTCAGGCACACCTTAGTCCTGAAAGTCACATCTTCGCTTTTTAACACTTTGAAAATATCCTTTGCAACAGATTTGGCCAGTGCAATATGTCATTTGATTTCTTGATTGCTGCTTCCCTGGACACAGATTGTGGATCCAAGTAAAATGAAATCATGATAGCTTCAATCTTTTCTCTGTTTATCATGATGTTACTTATTGGTCCAGTTTTGAGGATTTTGTTGTCTTTATGTTAAGGTGTAATTCATAATTAAAGCTGTAATCTTTGATCTTCATCAGTAAGTGATTTATATCCTCTTCACTTTTAGCAAGCAAGCTGTGTCATCTGCATATCCAGATTGTTAATGAGTCTTCCACCAATTCTGATACAACATTTATCATACAGACCAGCTTCTCAGATTATCTGCTTAGTGTATACAGAGTGAATAAGTATGGTGAAAGGATACAACCCTGAGATACACCTTTCTTGATTTTAAACCACACAGTATCCCCTTGTTCTATTTAAATGATAGCCTCTCGGTCTATAGATATATGTATAGCTTCCTCAGGAGCACAATTAAGTGTATTGGAATTCCCATTCTTTGTAACATTATACATAATTTTTGATCCACACAATAAATTGCCTTTGAATCGCCCTTAAAGATTACACTCCTAGAGACTAGCATGACACATTTGCTCTGACTTCATCCTTTAAGAACTAGTCTGAAAGGAAGAGGTGGGAAATGGAATTCTTCATGGGGTGTCTTAATTTCCAAGGTATTGTAACACAATATTGGAGTCCTTGTGTGGTGCTGTGGGATAAAGCACTGGACCACAAAGTTGGTTTGAACCACAAGGTTGTTGTTGTTGTTAAGTAACATGGAGTCTGTTCCAACCCATAGTGACCCTGCACAGGGTTTCCAAAGCTGTAAATCTTTACGGGAGCAGAAAGCCTCATCTTTCTCCCATGGAACACCTGTTAGGTGTTTCAAATTCACCAGCCACTCCTTGAAAACCCTATACAGGGTTGTTATGAGTCAGAACCTACTGGATGACACTTAACAACAATAGTAATTATAACACAAATAGCGCAAGTGAGTGGCATTATTTTCTCATAGTTCTGGAAGCTGAAAGTCCAAATCAGGATCTTGGCTGTGTAGATTCCTTCCTTATAGGTAGACCCAGGTTCACTTTAGTGATTTGCACATTAAAAAAGGGCCTTAATTGCACCTCTTGTGAGTCTATCTGCCTCTGCATTCATTCACTCTTTTTATAGTTCAGCATTTATTTGATTTAGAAACCACCCTACACTAGTATTATTAAATTAATATAAAGAAAATCCTACTTCCAAACAGGATCACATCCTTAGATATAGGAGTTAGGATTCCAATACATATTTTGAAAGGACACAATTCATTCCTTAAGATGGGGATAGTCACTGGTTGATGACACTGTGTGAAGACCCAGGAATACTAACCCAGGCATTTTCAGAGTGTTCCACAATTCATCAAATTTACCCCTGGCAGGGGTGGGGAGGCAAAAGGAGAACACTGGTTAAAAAAAAAAACACAAAAAAATCATATATTTCTACAGAATCAAGAAGTAAAGGTATTGTGCTAATTATATACTTAGAATATTTGGTTTGGGTAAGCATTCCCTGACATTTGAGTATTAAGTGATATTCAGAATGTTTAACTCTCATATCTCTCTCGACTTCTAACTTTCTAACTTTACCATGTTCTCTACTATTGAACATCAGAATCACTAAATAATTCATTTATAAAGTAAATGCAAAATCATTGTTGGAGTAATCTTAAGACTTTCTTAAACGTTCAATCCAGTATATAACATCTATTTTCAGCTCTGTACTTAGCAAGATTTATTTCTGTTTCCTTCTTGAACCAAAAGGAAGATTAACATTCTCAAACCTGGTATTTGTGTAGTGTTTGATAGATAAACCATGTATGCACAGAAATGGTTAAACACTCTTTATAGAAAGCACAGGATCATTAAATGATATTATCCTTTTAAAAATTCACAGAGAATCCAAGGTACATTTTAAGTCATGTTTACTTATTTATTTCATGCCTTCAGCAGACACATGTTGATCACTTACTATGTGCCAAACACATAACCAGGCAGTGGGAATATAGATTTAGGAGTTTTCAAGATGGTTGAAAACTTGGGCAAGAATGTGAAAGTCTTAAGAGAGTTTATTGAGTAATCTAAGAGAAGAAGGACAAGAATAGAGCCTTGGAAAATATAAACTCTTAGAAGTCAGATTAAATAAGTAGTTTTACCAAAGGAAACTGGGAAGCAATTACCAGTGAAAAAGAGTTCCAAAATGGAGGAGTGTTCAAAAGTATTAAGGATTGTAGACAAGCCCAGTAAGAAGAAAGTTGGACATTTCCCATTGGATTTGTTCACTAAGATCATTTGTAGCCATGATAAGAACAGAAAATAGATCATTGTGGGTGGGAAGTGAGTGGGAAACAAAACAAAAAGTGCACTATAAATCTGAGTCTTTTATAATTGGGCTAGAACAGGAAGCATATGCAGGCAAGAAAGAAAAGGAGCAACAAGGTTTTCAAAGTATGAGAAACTTATTTATAGGAGGCAGGAAAGGGATGAATTCAAAGTGAGAAACTGGAAGTATAGGCAAGAGGATTGAAGAGCATAAAGTTAAGAGCTCACCTAAATCTAAATTTTGAGTTCTCACACTCACAAGGGTCCCTTTCAATTTACTAAAAATTAATTAATTAATTAAAACAAGTTCACATTGAAAAGGCTTTCTCCAGGTCTTTCCATATGGCTCCATAAAGTAAAGAAAAAATATGACTCACCCATCACCAACATCCTCCCTAACCCACACAACATCCCACTGGACTACCATTTGCCATATTTCTTAATAATACCAACACTTACCATCGGGAGGTCATTATCCTTTTCCTTTTGGCAAGTGACAGGATAAAATACAATGCTGCTTCATATGATTAAACCAATTTGAATCAAAGTAACTTGGATAAAAAATTGGGGGAAAAAAGTGAAAAACAACAACAACAAAGATATACGCTAGAAGAATAGAAACAAACCTGAGAAGCCAGCCATATTGTATGTTTCATTTAAGGTATTTGTTGTTGTTGGTAAGTGCCATCAAGTCGATTCTGACCCATAGTGATACTGTATAGGGTTTCCAAGGAGTAGCTGATGAGCTTAAACCACCGACGTTGCAGTTCAAACGGCTTTGCAGTCTGGCGCATTAACCCACAGTACTACACCAGGACTCCATTTAAGGTGAAGGGCCTGGCAAACAATAGGTACTCCACAAATATTTGCTGAATGAAGCCTTCAATATGATATGACAATCAAAAAGTTGCTTTCAGCTGCAAGAGTCACTGCATATCGTAGACTAGAAAGAGAATGGTTATTTGGCCCTGATAGGACTTAACTGGAATATTATGTTTTCTTTTGAGCAGTTTTTGAAAGGAAATTAAGAATAGTGAATAAGTAATAAATTGTTCTACCAATTTCCATCCACCACAATCATTTTCCCTAGGCAGCCAGGGAAGACAGAGGAAAATTGAATGGAAAGAAGAGAAAGAATCTCATCAGAGATTCACCCTAGAACGCTTGGCAGTCCTGCAACATGGTGGGAAAGTTGTAGGTTCCTAAAATAAATGGAGTGTAAAAGCATTCAACCTCCTCTCCATACTGCCTCTGAGCTTTTCTAGCCTGTACCTCAAAAGCAGAGCACATGAATAGCCTACAAAGTAAAAGAAAGTGAGAAACTGAGTTGAACTAATGGAGAACAATGAAGAGAGAGTCTTGGTCAACTCTTGTTTAAGAGGCAAAGAAAGCTGAGAACTGAAATGAGGAAGGAAAAAAAAGGTAGGAGAAAAGAGATATTAAATTATGTCATCCTAGAAACAAAACTCATAGAAATGGGATAAAAAGGGGAAAACTGAGTGATAGCTTGGAAATTTGCTAATAATGAGAAGTCTGTTTCCCTAGAGGCAGCCCATCATTTCCAAGCAGATTGGACCATGCTCTTAGACAATTGGTTCTTCCCTCAGCTCGTTTCAATGACAGTGAGCATTTCTAGTTGAGTGCGAGAAGACATGAAAGGTATCTTTTATTTTCCTAAGAGGAAATTGAACCTATGCATTGTAAGACTTCAGCATGTGCCTGTGTATGAAAAATATGACCCAAATGCTTTTGAAGAGAAACAGAAGTATGCTGCCCTTGTGACAGAGAAGTGTCCAAGAACAAAGACAGAGGTATTCTGGCATGCAATTCCTACCCTCCAGATTCTTTGTTGTGATACATTTTATGACTAACTTTAAAGACATTGACCTGTTGATCTAGTTCTGGTTTTCATTCACTGTATCCTTCTTAACATAAGAAAAAGTCCCTTAGGATAAGCAGTATTTTCATTTAAAAAAAAAAAATAAATAACTACACAAAGCCACAGTCTCTCCCTTGCCATACATACATGTAGCATCCACAGCTTTAAATGTAGAAAGAAGGGGAGATGGCATCATGCAACAAAGTTGAAAGTATGGCAAGAGTACTACCTGCATGTCATCCCAGTGCTCCCATGGGCAGAATTAGAGTTCTAATCCACAAAGATACCTCAAGTCGCCTTACCAGATCCCCTCCACTTGTCTGAAATCTGTGTAAGCTAAGAAGTTATTCTTCCAGTGAACAAAATTTCTAATTAACACTGAAAGTGCATGGTAGCTAAGTTTGTGGTGAAGACAGGCCATCTCCTCATTCTTTGTAGCTGGAGCTAGATTAAACTATGAAAGAGAACAGGATAATTACTCATGGTGGGGTATGGTGTTTCCTCTTGTACAAACATATAATTAGGCTGTCTTAACCTCCTGGTTTAGCAATAAACACCACTTCACAGACTAATTTACAGGGGAGAGTCACAGAAATTTGTGGAATAAACTCTCAGTGCTACAGGCCCTGCAGTTCCGTTAAAAGAGAGCAGTTTCACTATTTCAAGTCAGCAAAAATCCTTTTGCACTTACCACAAACTGAAATGAAAATGAAATAAAAGCTATGCATTCAAAACATTGAACACACCAGCTAATAAAAAATACATTTGTGACTGGTCGTAAAAACAGAGAGCGTAATTGGCTGTACCCTAGAAATATCTTTTACTTACAATATTTGGGAAGACAGAGGTCTCCATAATATTGACTTTGCTAACACGTCTACATTTTTCTTTCGCCATAATTATGCGTCAGTCAGCAACACCTCACTCATGCAGCTGCCAACAGGCCTTCACTCAGGCAAGAGGAGGTGGGCAGCTGCAGCCCTAAACCAGCTAATATTTGCCTGGCAAACATTGTCAGTTTGGGGCAGCAATGGTGGGAGGAGGATATGTGTGTGTGTGCTCATATAAAGAAGCAACTCCTTTATAGTTTCATCCTTCTTCTCATTTTGATGACCAGGGCATAAGGGATAATTCTGAAGGGATGCAGAAACTAATCTTTAGCTACCTACTTTACCCAAAAATATTCGTTAAGTGTGGAACTCAACACAGGTACAGTAGGTGTGATCACAGAAGTAGATACACTCCTCTGTGAAAATTGTGTTTCCTTGTGGTCAAAGTACACCATCTAGAGAGGAAAAGGCTATGATTGGAGAGGATGTGACACAGGTTAGACATTGGAAACACTAACAAAAGGATTATAGGAGTATTGGATACTGTGTGTGGGTGGTGTGAGAGTTGGAGAAAAGATATCTATATATCTTTTAGAGATAGAGAAGAGATGCCTAGACACAGACCAACAGGAGACCAGTGGGGTAGATGATTCTATTCACAAGACAAACCTGAATTGTATGCAGATTAATTTCCCTTTCCTCAGGGTTTCCTCAAATTATGTTATTGTTGTTAAGTGTCATGGAGTCAGTTCTGACTCACAGTGAACCAGTATAAGGTTTACCAGGAGCAACTGGTGGGACTGAACCACCGACTTTATAGTTAGTAGTCAAGTGCTTATCCTACAGCACCACACCAGGTCTCCTCTTAAAGTATGTTGTTGTTGTTAAGTGCCATCCAGTCAATTCCTACTATTGTGACCCTTTGTAAGGTTTACAAGGAGCATCTGGTAGGTTTGAACTGCCACCCTTGTGGTTAGCAGTCTAGTAATTATCCTACAACACCACATAAAGAAATAAAAAAGGTATCAGGTCTTTTTTTTTTTTAATCTTATTTTTATATCTGATCCTCAGTTCAGCTAAGATTTTCAAGGGTCAGGACTGTGTTGTACTATTGTTAGTCCAAAGGATCTAGAAGTATCCATTATAGGTACCCAATCTTTGTTGAATGAGTGAATAAATAAAGGAAATGTGGTGCTGTAGGATAAGGACTGGACTGTTAACTACAGGCTCAGAGGTTTAAACCCACAAACTGCTCCTCAGAAACCCTATTCATGGTCACTATGTGTCAAAACCAACTCAATGGCACTAAGCAACAACCATAACCCTATTAAAAACTTGACAAATAAACAGTCTAGTTATCCATTGAAAAATACATGTAACTACAAAATCTCATTATTTTACTAATGGAGGAAAAAATATTGGAAAATTAATCCAAACAAAATAATTCACATTTTTCTTAAACAAAGCCCACATAAAAATATCATTTAGGCATTTTGTTTTAAGATAGCATTGGTTACAAGAAATACATTTTAAAAAGAAAAACTTTATTTACTTGGAAAATAATAATTTGTCTCTTAAATATCATTTTTATGAAATAGTCAAGACAACTTTTAATGGCAATCAGCAGTCTCTTATTTTGATAACATTAAATTAAGGCTCTTGCCTGGAGTAAACATATTAGCTTTAGTGTGTGTGCATTTAAGTTAAAATTTCAAAATTAGCAGTATCATCACATTTTTTTAAATGTAATTAATACCAAGCTTCAAACTCTCAAATTGACACCTACTCAGAATGATAAAATATATATCCTAGTGTGGCACTATAAGGTTAGCACTGGACTGTGAGGTTGGTTTGAACTGCAAGGTCAGTGGTTCAAACTTACCAAGTGCTCCTTAGAAACCCTATACAGGGTCACTGTGAGTCAGAACCAACTCAGTGGCTCTTAACAACAGCAATATATATATACATATATATATTTAATCAC
>NW_006408664.1:6353239-6354512 GCF_000296735.1 Chrysochloris asiatica | reverse complement strand
GTGCCCAGTGAAGGAGGCTTCCTATGGAGCCTCTGCATTACATAAGACCATAGGTGGAATCCTGAACCCCATCCAGAGTCTTCTGAGGTGGGAAATTTCCACTTGAAAAGACAAGCAGACCAGCCTGGAGCAGCTAGAAGAACAGAAGATACTTCTTGAAAGAAAGACCAACAGTAAAAATACAAAACATTATAATGGCAGTTTGACTGATTACTACAAGAACAAGCAAGTTGCTTGCCCAGGAGACATCAAGGCAAGTGATTGGGTCCCCTCAGGGCAAATCCCCTTCCAAAACTAAGACTCAATGGGAATACACAAGCAGACATGTGCTCTGATTGGTGACCACGTTCATCACTGATAAGGGAAAGTGAGGAAAAAACAGCAATGAAGCTGCAAGCTAAGCTCTATAGTGTTCAAAAGACTCCTGTGAACTTGGGTGGAGACCTGGTTGGCCAGCACAAGACCTGGGGACTCTTCAGCCCAGAATTAGTGACATAGCCACAGAGGACTAGAGTGGAGAGTGAAGCGTCCAGCATAAGAACACCCACACTTGCAGGTAATACCCACTTGACCTGGCTTCAATGACTGGATGATCAGAACTCAACTAGGAGAAGAAAGAAGAGGATAAAAAGAGTAATCTGATACAATTTAATGAACTTGACCTACACCTATGGATGCAGTAGCTCAAACGAGGGAACAAATCTTTACAGCAAGGATCATTACCACCCCTCCATACACAGAGTAGACAGGGATGGGCAACTTGGACATTGGCTACCCAAAATGGGGGGCTACAAAGGCAAGAAGTAACTTGGCTGATAAGCTTTCAAGAAGGAGCCTAGATCCAGAGGGCGTAGAGGAAGGTAGACTCTCCACTAAGTAGTATTCAATCTGTCCAGGTGGGGTAAAATGTAAAGGTAGATGTTTTGTAACAAAAGAAGGGGAGTAATTAACTTTGCAGTCCAGGAGCGGAGATCCCTAGGACCATCAAGGGAGAAGAGCAGAATGCAGGACCCTACCCAGAGAAACAGTGATTCCAGAGATGGAGGCAGAGACGATGACATGGAGAGATGGAGCAGCTGGTGACTCTAGACCCAGAGAGGGAGAGGGGCTGTGTGCTGACAACCAGTGGGCAGGCTTGCAGGGTATACCATTTTGGTTGGTTGATGATACATGGATGGCATTGAAATCATGGCAATGGAACGACATATGATAGGATGAAAGTAAAGCTAATGTTCTCCCATGTAAAGTATCACATAATTTACAATAAAACATT
>NW_006408664.1:6341045-6353139 GCF_000296735.1 Chrysochloris asiatica | reverse complement strand
AGTTGGAACCAACTCAACAGTACATAACAATAACAACAACCCTCTGGTGAAACAGGTGCAATTGACATTTTATCATTTTCAACTCACTATGCAGGCAATTCTATTTAAATGTTGTGTTCAATTTCTTTAATATGCTTAGGGGCCCCTTTAAGAATTTGTTGTTGTTGTTGTTGTTGTTGTTGTTGTTGTGTGCCATTGAGTCAGTTCCAATTCATAGCAAACGTGTATAGGGTTTCTGAGAGTGACTGGTAGATTTGAACTGCCAACCTTGTATTTAATAGTCCAGTGCTTATCATACATCACAATACTAAGGCTTTAAGATTCTTTAAGAACTAGTTTTTCTCACACATGATCAGGCATGTACACTTGCTGGCAGCCATGTTGGTCTACTGGTGAGTGGAAGAGCAGGGAAGGCAGCAATGAAGATAGGGGCTGAGTTTGACCACATTCCATAGACTCCCAGTGGACCTGGTGATGAGAGATAGAAGAGAAAGGACTGGTTGGTCCAAACTGTGGTGAGACCTGGGAACTCCTGAATGCAAGGACGATGATATAGCCACAGAGGGGCTAGAACTGAGATCCAAGTGTCCAGCTGATATGAAGTAAGGGGAGATGCACAAGAAAGCCCAAACTTGTAGATAATATTCATTTGACCTAGTTTCAATGGCTTAATGATCAGAACTCAACTAGAGGAAGATTTAAAAAAAAAAAAAAAGACAAAGGAAATAAGTGTAAAATTTGATGAACCTGACCTATACTTACGGATGTAGCAGCTCAAAATACCAACTGAAAGGGAAAGAATCTTCACATCAAGCATCAATCCTATCCCCTTTGTATACAGTGTTGAATGGGACAGGCAACTTGGACAAAGGCTACCTAAAATGGGGATTGCTATAAAGGCATGAAGTGACAGGCTTACAAGTTTTCCACAGGGAGTTTAGTTTCAGAGCGTTCAGGAGCAGGTAGAATCCCCACTGAATAGTTCCCATCCTGTCTAGAATAGTTCTCATCTTGTCTAGACGGGTCTGGTGAAAAGAGATGGCGGTAAGATCCCTATGATTCAATTGTTGTTATGTGCCGTGGAGTCGGTTCTGACTCATAGTGACCTTGTACAGGATTTCCGAGGCTGTAAATCTTTATGGGAGCAGAAAGCCTCATCTTTCTCCCACAGAGCAGCTGGTAGTTTCGAACTGCTGACCCTGATGATAGCAGCCTGATTCATAACCACTATGCTACCAGAGCTCCTTTGATTCAATAGTGAGTAATTATTATCATGACTAATTGTGACTCTCACAATAGTAAAGGTAGAAGTTCTGTAACAAAAAGGGGGAGTAGTTCATCTTAAAGTCCAGGAGTAGAGGACCCTAGAACCATCAAAGAAGAAGAGCACAGGTGGAATGTGGGACCCTATCGAGAGAAGCAGCAACACCAGAGATGGAGGCAGAGATGAGGATACGGAGCAATAGAGTAGCTGAGGACTCTAAACATGGAAAGAGAATAGGTGTGTGCTGATGGCCAGGTGTTGGTGACCAGGAGGCAGGCTCACAGAATATGCCCTTTGGTTGTTTAAATGATTATATATTCCTGAGTGTTTTTATGTACATCAAACAAACAAAACCCAGAAGGAATGGAAGCAAATACTGTTGAATGATGATGAACAAAGGAGATTGTAATCATTGCAATGAAATGATGAGTGCAAAACCGATGTTCTCCCATGTAAACTATCACTCAGTTCACAATAAAAACTTAAAAGAATTAGGCTTTCTCATCTTTTAATCCAATTTTAAGTAACAAACAATGCAGGGGAAATTGAAGATTGTAATAAGATATATGATTCAATAATTACAAGGTACCTTGTGTTTTCAAAGTTATTACAACTTTATTATTATTATTATTATTTAGAACCTTATTCTACTTTGATTACTGGCAGTATTGCTGTCAATGAAGTTTACCTAGTAAGTAGTTATTGCCATTGAGAAACTTTGTAAACAGTTTAAACAGATAAGTTCCACTGTCAAAAAAAAGACTGCAATTTATGATCAGGATTTCTAACCATTTTTCATAATTTTCTTTCTTCTTCCTTAGGAAGAAAATGTTGTACATGTGTTCTTGCAGTTTTTAGAAAAAGCAGTTGGTAAGTGAAATACATTAAAATACTTTGAAACTTTTAAAAAACAAGAAAGGAAAGGAATGTCAGCAAGATGATGATTTTAACATGGATATACAAGATCACACTATGAATAGGATATATGCATGTGGCTGTCTTGTAGGTACATTACATTCACCCTGCACACAGAAGGGTCTCTGCACATATGCACATTTTAGTAATTTTTAGCACTACTTAGATCTTTAACATTGTTACTGTGCGAGGTGGGGAATTGTCCAAATCATTCCCTCGTAGTCGTCAGGCGAGACACAGCCATGGTTCTAAAGTGAATACAAGCACTCCACACAACTGTAGCTATGTGGAAATGCTTGTAACCATAACTGTCTGGCTTTCAAAGTTACCTTTAATTTAAGGCTCTGGCTGGAGCAGAGGTGAGAGCTGAAGAAAATAATGTCACAGTAGTGAACAGTTACCTCAAAACTCCAGGATATTTTCCATTGTGCATAAAAAGGGGAGGATTAATCAAGGTAAGGAGCAACCTAGTAGTTTAATTATGAGTCTTTTAATGTCTTTTCATAATCAGTTAATAAATACCTTGACAATAAAATTGAATTTAAGCTTTTAATAGGTAGTGTTGGCTTGAACCTAAACAAAGGAATTAGCAGCTCCAGGCATTGTGCAATAACTGTTCACTGCTTGGTGCCAGGAGAAACAAAGCATTTCAAGAGCATTTCTTGTGCCTCACCATAATAAATGCTTGTAATATTCCCCAATTTCTGGAGTGCAAGACGCAGATCTTATTTATCACAGTATGTGACACACCTGGCACGCGGATCAGGAAACAACTGTTTTACTTCATTTCTGTCATCACCTTCCAACAGATTTCTTTCACATTCCAGTTTGGATGGGAGGACTTGACTTTCTCTCCATAAGTTCTCCATTAACAGTTTCACAGCAGAAGGCGCCATTGGTCCGTTTCCTCTGGAGCAATTAATTACATCAGGTGAGAATTTTGACTCCAACTGCAACCAACAAGTAAAGTGATGGACATTTACTTGTATCTTCTAGTAATGTCTTTATCATCACCAGCAATGTGCATTCTTGGGTTCAGTGGTGAACTGTCAGGATTCCTCAGGTTGGGAATGATGAACCAGTGTCAAGTCAGCAGCGCAAATCACCAACTTCAACTTCCTCCTGTGACTTTTATTAATGTGTTTTTTATTTGAGGAAGGCTTCTTTTAAAGTTATGTCACACTATGCAATCCACAGATGAAAGGTCCCTCTTCTTTCTGTATCACCAGTGTCAAGCGTATCAGACTCGGAGTCTTGAGATTTGTGAGCCCCATGAACAACTATGCACTAATAAACCTTGAAAAGCTTGAATTACACTATAACCCACAAAAATTTTCAAATTAAAAAGGCATATTTAGAGGGCCCCCGTGGATAGTGATTTTATTTAGTTTAATCCCCTCTTGTGGCCAATTAGGTAGACACCCCTCCACACAGGCACACACTCCAGGGGGAAACTAAAGGGAAAAAAGTTTCAGTTTGGTTTGGGAAAAAAAAAAAGGGCAGTATATCATTCCTTCATAGACAGAAATTATTTTCCCGGCTGTTGTTCTGTAAAGAACAGAGCTGTTAGAAATCATTGAAAGTGCATGCATGATGGATTCTATTTGAATTATTTTTTTACATCTGTACCATACTCCAATTTCTTCCTACTTTATCTGTGAAAAATTGTCAAGTTTCTTAAGAAAAGTACAAGTTACACCATCACACAGAGCAGGAACATATTCTTTTAGTTCTCTTTGATTATCATCTCAACAACATATCTGCTTCTCCGTCAAGTAGGTTCTGAAGGCATGGTTAATGGAAGAGTGTGTATTTGTCTTTTCACTAAATGGTTTACACAACTTACATGCATTTTTATTACCTATCCATGGATGCATGGAACTCATATAGCCAAATGGAACTCAGTTCAACCCAAGGATATATTTGCTGCAAAACAAAATATCCATAGTGTCTCTCATTGCTCACCACTGCTCTTTCAATCAGAATTGCAAACTTTGCCTCCTTCTCATCTGGTGGCAAGCTCCATCTGCACCATATGAAAAAAGAGTTAATAAAATGCACATTGGAAATATAAAACAAGGTCAGGGGCGACAGTTTGGCTGAGGGCCGTTCTTTAAGTGTGGAAAACAAAAGAACAAGATGGTTTTCACAGTTGCAGCTGTCCGAAGAGGCAGTGCCACATGGGGAGTGGCAGCTGAAGTCCCTGATACCTATCTTATACGTCCATCAGAACCACTGTTTGTTTCCTAATACAAATACCTTGAAGAGTAGATGCCCCAGGCTTTAGAAAAACTCCATAGTGAAAAAGAAGAGAAAAATCCCCATCTTGCTTCCAAAGAAAGGTTTGGGATAGGAGGGATAAAGCTAGAGTGATAGCTGGTAGTGGGAATGGCATAGTTAGGCTGAGGTTAGGGGCCCTGGGTGAGTCTTCATGCTCTAAAACCCCCACAGCTCTTCATCCTCCTCAAAGCCAGCAGTGATGAATAGTGTTATTGTGCACTGAGAAAGCCACCCGGATTGGACACATGTCAGCGGTAGGTTTTAAAAAAATAAGTACTTAAGATTCTGTGGTTGGATCCATCCAATGCCAACTAAACCAGTGGAAAGAAAACAACATTGTCAGTCAAACAGTTGCTTGTTCCACAAGACCTCAAACACACTGCTTGGCAGATTTGTTTTTGTAATAAATTAACTGGTTACTTTGGCATCACTTAAGAGCCTTGAGACACACAGTGAAATTCAATCAGAAGAACTTTATCATTTAAAAATAAAGATGAAAGAGAACACACTTAATAATTATGTCACAGGATGATGGTATTTACTCACAAAACCCATTAATATGTGAACATACATTAGCTCATCAGAGGCTCTGTGACCCAGCAAATGAGAAGACTATATTCTTGATAAAGAATGAAAAGACCAGGTCATTCAAACATGAAATGCACTGGAGGGCTAGACTCACAAAGAGGGAGGCGTACTTGGGTGGGGCAGTGGAGCATTTGGGGTCCTGTAAGAACAAATGGAGAGATACAGATATCATCTCTCCCCCAAATCATTAATTGTACAAGTCCACTCAAAGAATTTCTCTGCTTTAGCCTGGGTTTCCTCATTTGTGAAAAGGGAGCAATTTTCTCACCTCCTCAGAGTCAGTAAAGCAATGTATGCAAATTACATGGCAAAATGCCTGGCTCATAGCAAGTACTCAGTCAAAATTAGAACTGTGTCTTCTCATCCCTTCCTTGCCTCCAGAAATCTGTATAAATGATTTAGCATGAATAATCATCACTCAGCATATTGCATTTGAGGTCAGATTGTTATCTTAGGAAAAATGCACTTTTAATACAATTTATCAATGCTAGATGTAATGAGAGAAACTAGGCCAATGGGTCCAGAAATTCCACACATACAGGACCTATATAAACTATGGAAAAGCATTCCACCTACTCCTTCCATACCATCCCTCAAAGGCCAAAGGTTATTTATTTCAGCATAAAATTCATACAAAAAGTTTCTCTAGACACATGAAGTTTGGACTCGGCAGCATTGGCATGACGCTTGAGCTTTCTAAGAAATGCAGAATCTTCAGGAGATGGAAGAAATAGATGGTATCCAGCAGCCATTACTGAAGTTTTGGATCAAGGACCTAGTAGATGGATCCTGATCAAAAGGAGAAAAACTGTAGAACAGGACTTCAAATTTACATGGAAACTTCAAATTTACATAGAAGGTAGACTTATTGGAACCACTGAAACTGGGAAAAACCCCAAATCTGTTGCCTGGAAATAATCATTAAATCTTGAACCCAAACTATCCTTTGAAGTGACCCCTAAATTACATATGAAATCTTTATTAGTAAAGAAGGTTTTCCTTGGTATTCTCATATAAAAGATTGATATATCTGAGATCAAATTAAGAACAATAACTTTAAGCATAAATATAAACTTTAAATCAGAGTTAATGATGGTGAAACAGTATTGGTATAGAGAGTGATAATGGTGGTAAAATACAAAGTATTCCAAGGCAATCACATCAGAATCTCTAGAGTTGGAACCCAGATATCTTTCTTTTTAACCTCCCTGGACAATTCCAGTGTGAAGCTGTTTCCATATCACTGCTCTAGTCCCCTTGGCAAAAAGAAACCTTAAAAACTATAAAAATATTTAAATAAGAAAGTGGGGGTAAAAAAAAAAAAAAAACTACTCTGGAAGTAGATCCATTAAAAGACAGTACCTTTCAAATTTATGTTACAGGCATCTACATTTTTCAGATCCTACTAATTGTAAAAAGAAAACTGGGAACCATTTTCATTTTTAAGTCTTGGCTAACAAAGGCTTGAACTTGCTTACCAAAGTACCCGGGTGGGCAGAACATTTATTGACACAGTCACTGTGTTTATTGGTGCTACCCATTTTCCACTGATTTTAGAACTCTGTAGGGGAGGTGTTCTGACTTTGAAACGGGTACGTTTATAATCAAATTGTTTTACTTCAAGGTTTATGTAACATGCTATACTATTAAACAGTAAATAAAAACCACTGATAAATTTCGAATCCCCCACAGGTGATTTGGCACATCCTTAATTATCTGGTTTATGAGCAAATTGGCACCTCAGCTTTGTTTTCAGCTTGTTGTGTGTGTGTGTGTGTGTGTGTGTGTACTTCTTACTTGTCAAACTTCCAGCAGATTCAGTTTCTAAATGATGTTGCCAAAACATGTTGTGGAGGGGCAGAACCGTTGTAGTAAAATAAAAGGCTGTGTTTGGGGTTGGATTTTTTGTTTGCTTTTGGTTTTATTTGTAGCAAACACATAATTTGACTTTCTTAATTAGCACATACTTAAAGTCTGAAAGAAAAAAACTGTATCAATAACAGCTGGCTGCATGCAAGATAAATTCACTTGTTATAATGATGTTTTTCTGGTGAAAGCCCTTCTCATAGCACCCACATCTAAGTTGCATCTTACTTGCCTGCTAGCAAGAATGTCTCAGAGATTCTCCATTGCCATCAATCAGCAAGTAAACCTTAAAAAGCAGAAATCACTCACTTTGCCTTTGCCATTCATACTTAAGCTAAAGAGTATTTTGGGTATCCTGGGGCTGCTACAAAGTACTTGGCACAGCCATGAACCTGATTTGGACTTCTAGCCCCCAGTTGTTGTTAGATTCTGTTGAATCAGTTCTAATCATAGTGAGCTTTTGTGCAACAGAAGAAAACACTGCCCAGCCTGAATCTTGCTCACAAATGTTATATTTGAGCCCACTATTGCAGCCATTCTGTCAGTCCATCTCACTGAAGGTCTGCCTTTCTTACAATTACATTCACTTTACCAAGCATGATGTTCTTCTCCAGGGCCCTCCTGATGACATGTACAAAGTATGTGGATGAAATCTTGCTAGCCTCGATTCTAAAGAACATTCTGGTTATACTTCCAAGACACATTTGTTTGTTCTTCTGGCAGTCCATGGTAATTTCAATTTCTTCACCAACAATATATATCACATGCATCAATTTGGTCTTCTTAATGCATTATCCAGAATATGCTGTTGTTGTTAAATGCTGTTGGGTAGTTTCCAACTCATGGAGACCCTGTATAGGATTTTCAAGGTTATAAATCTCTGCAGGAGCAGAAAGCCTCAATCAATTTTCTCCAGCCAAGTGGCTGGTGGGCTCCAACCATCAATCTTGTGATAGAAAGTCTAGTGCTTATCCTGCAGAGTCACTGGGCTCTCCATGAATATGAGGCAAATGAAAATACAATGGCTTTGGTCAGGTGCACCTTAGTCCTCAAAGTGACTTCTTTGTTTTTTAACACTTTAAAGAAGTCTTTTGCAGCCACCACTCATATGTTTGTTTGTTGTACTGTGGTGGCTTTCTGGTTGCTGTGATGCTGGAAACTAATGTCACCATTATTTCAAATACCAGCAGGGTCACCAAACTAAGACAGAGCTTCCAGACTCACACAAGCTAGGAAGAAGGAATAGGTGATCTACTTCTGAGGGATTAGCCACTGAAAACCTTAGGAATAGTAGTAGAATATTGTTGTGGTTATGTGCTAGCAAGTCAATTTTCGAGTAACAGAGACCCCATGTTACAGAGTAGAACTGCCCCCAAATGGCTTCTTCCTAGGTTTCCTGCACCCATAAAGGTTTACAGCCTCAGAAACTTCTATAGAGTTGCTATGTGTTGGAGTCAACTTCATGGCAGTGGCTTTGGTTTTTGAACCTTTACAGAAGGAAATGGACTGGTGTTTTTCACATGCAGCTCCAGGGTGAGTTTAAATCACCAGTCTTTCAGTTAGCAATAGAGCCCTTAGCCATTGCACTGCCAGAGCTTTAAAGCCACCCATGTCTGGTATTTATGTTACAGAAAGGCTAGTTAGCTAAGCCAGCTGTAGATTACTTTGATTTGTTCCTTTGTTTCATAAATGCCACCACTCACAGAAATAGTCTCTAGTCCCAGAAGTCCATAAAATCAATGTTATTTTAGGCTCACAGTATCCTGTGAACATGGTCCAGTGGGTTTCTGCTGGTGGCTCCATCACTCCTCACCCCTGCTAGCCTCACAGAAAAGAAGCTGGAGCTGTGTCTCCCCAGTTCCCCTCCTCAGTTCACTAAAGACACCAGAAACAAGGAGGCTGGTAACTACCATTTTTAAAAGATAGCAGCAAATACTGGACAAACAGTGGGCTCTCCAGCTTCTTTGGGAATTGTTGTCACTGTTAAATGCCATCGAGTCAGTTCTGACTCATAGCAACCCTGTATAGGGTTTCCAATGTGAAGCTGGTGAATTTGAACTGCTGACCTTATGGTTCAAACTGACCTTGTGGTCCAAACTGACCTTGCGGTCTCGTGCTTTATCCCACAGCTTGTTGTATTGCTGAAGATGAGAAAGCTAATGTGTTTTGTTTTGTTTTGTTTTTATCAAGTTCCAGGCCTTAGTTCCCTTTACTAACTGGAAACCAGGAGCACACAGTATAAGCATTTATGAATCCCCACCAGACTAGTACTGGAGCTCTCTCGACAAGGCATACCAAATATTACAAACCGCTGCAAGCCTGTGCATCCGGTATTGATTAAACAATGTCTGGCACTGGCAAACATTATTAATATATAGAATGCTATAGAGATTGATTGCTCCACTTTCATTTTTCTTCTTCCTGCCAGCCCCCCATAGGAGAAAACCCTGCAGCTGTTCTGCATCCCATTGCCAGAAGCATATTATAGCTTGTTTTGATGTTTCACCAGCAAGTTCTGTGGCTCATACAGGGACAAGCCAAGGAGAACATCCCAAGTTCCAGCTAGAGGCTGAGGCACAATCACCCTGTCAGGTATTGTTAGTAATTCAGGATCATAAAAGATAATAAACTCTCTCCCATCTTTTATGACGGCACACCAAGATCAAACATTTTCCATACCAGAGCACAAAGCCCCCAGGACTAGTTCTCCCTGACAGATGTTCATCTGCTATCTTGGTATTGACGTGTTACTTAATTTATTGATCCACAGAGGGAAGGAAATACAAAGACTCTAAAAATCTGGTGTTGTACAAGCTGCTTTCCAGGGCTGTGAGCCTTAGAAATATTGTAGGGACTTGATGTCATCTTTTAGGAGCTGTTTGAATATTGCCTTTTTATTGTTTTTCCATTAAATGTTTAAACAATAACAAAAAAGTGGGCCAAACAAAAGTTGGACAAAAAATATATATACTTTTACTGCTTTCATTTGCTGTTCCCTCAGTGAATAATATACTTCATGGCTTGTTATTCTGTCTTTGATTGCCGACACTTACCTGGCCTCCTCAAATCCATTTACACAAAAGCCTGACTCTCCTTAGACATCATAGGCTGATGATGAATGGAATAAAATAAAATTTCACTGTGCAATACTGCAATAGTGCTGTCTTTTCCACTCTATTTCATTCTACATATTACCTCTGGACTAAACACTAAAGCATCTGGATGCATCTCTCCCAGTTAGTGAACTTTTAGCATTCAGTGTCTCACTCCTTGGAAGTCTTAAGTAGACTTACCAGTCTCGTCCTCATTCAGTCCCTTTCACATGCCTAGTACCCAACACAACTCAATTAATCACTGGTTCTTTATTCTGACTTCTGCGACTTTGCTTATGAAGTCCTTGCTAATCAAAATGCCCCTTTGCTCATCTTTACAAATCAAAATCCACTGAGGATCAAGAGAAATCAATCTCTCCATTCCCTAATTTCTTGTGGCTCTTTAATTGTATTATTACTTCAGAGGCCCCTTCAGTATATGTTTTTTTCTGGGCTTTAAAACTTTTGAGAAAATGACCAGAGCGTGTGTATCTTTTTGCATTAAGACCTACTTTACAGTAAATTAATAATAATAAAGAAGAAGAATTATGCTTGGAATCCCCTACTCTGAAATTTTTAGCAACTTTACCTGGACTAACAATGTGCAAACCCCTTAGACTGCCATTCATGTTGCCCCAAATTTGACCTTAATGTATTATTCAAGTTTATCCTAAACAACTTACACAAAGCCTACACACACATCTGTCAGTTTGTCATTCAGTGTTGGCATGCATTTTCTGTGATACTAGAAGCTATGATGCTCGTGTTTCAAATGCCAATAGGGCCACCTAGAGTAGATAGGTTTCAGTGGAGCTTTTAGACTAAGAACAGATTAGAAAGAAGGAAGAGGCAGTCAATTTATGAGGGATTAGCCAGGGAAAACCTATGGATAGCAGAATAATGTCAAAAGATATAGTGTCATAAAATATGTCCTCAGGTTGGAAAGCACTCAAAATATGACTGAGGAAGAGCTGCCACCTCAAAGTAGAGTTGACCATAATGACGAGAATGGAGTAAAGTTATCACAACATTTATTTACTGATGGGGGACAACTCAAAATGAGACTAAACAGCTGTCAATACCCATTAATAATCAAAACAGGGAATATATGAAGTATGAATCTAGGAAAATTATAAGTTATCAAAAATTAAATGGTACCCATAAAAATTGATGTCCTAGACATTAGTAAGCTAAAATTGAATGGTATTAGCCATTTTAATCAGACAATCATAAGGCTTACTATGCCGGAAACAACAAATTGAAGAGAATTAGTGTCACAGTCACTGGCTAAAAGAATATTTCAAGATGATTTGAAGTATAATGCTGCCTATGATAAGATAATATCTATATGCCTACAAGAAAGATAAGTTAATACTACTATTATTCAAATGTATGCACCAATTATTAAAGCCAGAGATGAAATGGAAGAATTCTGTTAATTTCAGTGTGAAATTGATCACACATGCCATCAATATGAATTGACAATTGCTGGTGACTGGAATAAGAAAGTTGGAAAGAAAGAGAAAGAAACATTAGTTGAAAAATATGGCATTAGTTAAAAAAAACAAAAAGAAGGAAAAATAGCTGAAAACATGGCCTTGGTGACACAAATGATGCTGGAAATCTCATAAGAGAATTTTTGAAGATATTTCATTGCAAATATCTTTTTAAAACAACATAAAAGGTGACTACATGCAAAGACCTCACCAGATGGAATGCATAGGAATCAAATTGACTGCATCTGCAGGAAGACACCGTAGAGAATCTCAGTGTCTTCAGCCATAACAATTCAGGGGCAAACTGTAGAGCAGACTAACAATTTCTCATGTGCAAATTGAAATTTAAGCTGAAGAAAATTAAGACAAGTTCATGAGTCCAAAATTAGACTTGGAATATATACTACCTGAATTTAGAGATGATCTCAAGAAAGTATGATTCATTCCACACTAATGATTGAAGACCTAAAAGTAAAATTTTGCTAAAGATGATACAAAAATGCCTGAAACCATACATTGACAGAAAACTTCCAGAGGTTCAAGCTGGATTCAGAAGAAGATATGGAATGAGGAATATCATTGTTAACATCAGA
>NW_006408664.1:6332113-6336880 GCF_000296735.1 Chrysochloris asiatica | reverse complement strand
GAGTTAGAAAACCAAATGGTAAGAAAACACTCCACATTTCTCAAGCTGAAAAACCTGAAGAAAAAATGCAAGCCTTGACTTTTAGTAGTTCCATGTTCTATGTCAGTTTGTCATACTGGAATGGCTCGCAGGTTTCTGTGGTGCCGGAAGGTATGCCACCAGTGTTTTAAAAAGTAGCAGTGTACACCCCGTATAGACAGGTTTTACCTGGGCTTCCACACTCTCATAGACTAGAAATAAGGAGAGGCACACTGCTTTTTAATGCTCAGTCACTGAAAACCTATGAATAGCAGTGGAACACTGACAGACAGCACCATAATAGTCACCTAGTGAAGCATGCTGAATAGCACCAGAATATTGTCAGATATAGTACTGGAAGATTTAGAAGACGCTCAAAATATGAATGGTGTGGAAGAATTCCTTCAAAGTAGAGTTAACAATGATGATGAAAATGAAGTAAAGCCCTCAGTACCTTTATTTGATGATGGGGAACAACTCAAAATGAGGCAAAATAGCTGTAAACATCCATTAATACTTGAAACATTGAATGTATGAAATATGAACACAGGAAAATTGGAAATTGTCAAAAATGAAATGGAGCACATAAACATTGATATCCTATGCATTCATGAGCTGAAAGGGACTGGTATTGGTCATTTTGAGTCTGGCAATCACATGATTTACTATGCGTGAGTGACAAAGTGAAGAGGAATTCATTCATCATCAAAAAAAAAAAAAAAATTTTCAAGATCTGTCTTGAAGTATAATGCTGTCTGTGATAGGATAATGTCCATACACCTACAAGGTTAGCAGTTTGAAACTACTGTTTCACGGGAGAAAGATGAGGCTTTCTGCTCCCATAAAGCTTTAGCCTCGGAAACTCTGTACAGGGTCGCTATGAGTCAGACCAGCTCCATGGAACATAACCACCACCACAAGGAATATCAGCTAATACCACTTTTATTCAAATTTATGCACCAACCACTGAAGTCAGTGATGATAATATTGAAGAATTCTATCAAGTTCTTCAATCTGAAATTGATCAAACATGCAATCATGATGTATTGATAATTACTAGTGATTGGAATGCAAAGGTTGGAAACAAAGAGGATTCATAGTTGGAAAATATGGCATTAATGATAGAAACAGAGCTGGAGATTGAATGATAGAATTTTACAAAACAAATGACTAGTACATTGTAAATACCTTTTAAATAACATAAAAGATGAGTGTACACATGGACTTCATCATATGGCATACATAGAAATCCAACTGACACCATCTGTTGAAAGAGACAGTGGAAAAGTTCCATATTATCAGTCAAAACCAAACCAGGGGCAGACTGTGGAATAGATCATCAATAGTTCATATGCAAATTCAGGTTAAATCTGAAGACAATGGAAACAAATCCACAAGATGTGAAATTTAATCTTGAACATATCTGACTTGAATTTAGAGATCATCTAAAGAACAGATTTGATGCATCAGACACCAGATCGAAGACCTGAAGTGTTGTGGGATGACATTGAGAACATCATACAGGAAAAAGCAAAAGGTCATTAAGAAGACATGAAAGAAGGAAAAGGTCAGAATGGATGTTAGAAGAGACTTTGAAACATACAGCATAGAGATACTAAACCAAATGGAAGAAATGAGGAAGTAAAAGAGCTGAACAGAAAATTTCAAAGGGCAGTTTAAGAAGACAAGGTAAACTATTAAAATGAAATGTGCAAAGACCTGTAGTTAGAAAACCAAAATGGAAGAACATGATCAGCATTTCTCAAGCTGAAAGAACTGAAGAAAAAATTCAAGACTTCACTTGAAAAACTGAAGAATACTATGGGCAAAATATTAAATGATGCAAAAAGTATCAAATAAAGATGGAAGTTATACACAGTTACTGTACCAAAAAGAAATTAATGATGTTCAACTATTTCAAGAGGTAGTATATGATCAAGGTCCAGTGGTACACTTAAGGTACTGGCAAAGAACATGGCTCAGGGAATTAATGGAATACAAATTGAAATTATTCAAAAAACTGATGCAGCTTTAGAGTCATTCATTAAGCTATGTCAAGAAATGTGAAAGACAGTTACCTGGCCAACTGAATGGAAGAGATTCATGTTTGTGCCTATTAGAAATTAGAAAACCCAATGGAATTCAGAAATCATCAGACAATATCATTAATATCACAAGCAAGTAAAATTTTTCTAAAGATATTTAAAAGGGATGCAATAGTACAGTGTCATGGAATTGTCAGAGGTTTAAGCTACATTCAGATGAAGATGTGGAATGAGGGATATCATTACTAAAGTCAGATGGACATGGCTGAAAGCAGAGTATACCAGAAAGATGTTTACATGTACTATATTGGTGATGCAAAGACTTTTGACTGTGTGGGTGATGACAAGCAATAGACAACACTGCGAAGAATGAGCATTCTAGAAAACTTGATTGTCCTCATGAGGTCCAAGAGGCAGTCATTTGAACAGAACACTGGGGCACTGAATGATTTAAAATTAGGAAAGGTGTGCCTGAGGTTTGTATTCTTTTACCATGCTTAGTCACTTGGTATGCTGAAAAAATAATCTTAGAAATTGAATTATATAATAAAAATGTGACATCATGTTTGGAGAAAGACTCATTAATAACCTGAGATATGCAGATGATGCAACCTTGTTTGCTGAAAACAAAGAGGACTTAAAATACTTACTGAAGAAAATCAAAGACCACAGCCTTCAGTATGAGTTGCACCCCAATGTAATGAAAAACAAATCCTCACCACTTGACTAATAAATAACATCCTGATAAATGGAAAATAGATTGAAGTTGTCAAAGACATCATTTTGCTTGGATCCACTATCAACAGTCATTAAAGCAGTAGTCAAGAAAACAAACAACATGTTGCATTAGACAAATCTGCTGCACAAGACCTCTTTAAAGTGTTGTAGAACAAAGTTGTCAGTTCGAGGACTAACGTGCACCTGATATAAGCCATAGTATTTTCAATAGCTTCATATGCATGTGAAAGTTGGACAGTGAATAAGAAAGACTCCAGAAGAACTGATGCTTATGATTTATAGTGTTAGAGAAGAATATTAAAGTACCATTGACTTCCAGAAGAACAAACAGATCCGTACTGGAAGAAGTATAGCCAGAATGTTCCTTAGAAGCCAGGATGACAAGATTTTGTCTCTCATACTTTGGACATATTATCAGGATGAACAAGATGCTGGACATTGTGCTAGATAGAGTGGAGGGTCTTCAAAAAAGAGAAAGACCCAAATAAGATGGATTTGTACAGTGGCAGCAGAAGTAAGCTCAGGTTTAACAATTATGGTAAGGATGGCCAGGTCTGGTTAGTGTTTTGTTCTGTTGTCATTCTATTAGTTGGAACTGACTTGATAGCACCTAACAACACTAACAATGGACAAAATATTGAATGATTCAGGAATAATTCAAAAGAAGATGGAAGGAATATACAATCACTTTACCCAAAAAAAAAATTTTCAACACACAACCATTTCAGGATGTAGCATTTAATCAAGAACCAATGATACTGAAGGAAGAAGTCCAAGATACACTGAAAGCATTATCAAAAAACAAGGGTCCAGGAATAGATATAATACCAACTTAAAGGTTTGAACAAACTGATATAGCACTGGAAGCACTTTGTATTCAAGTGTCAAAAGAATTTTGGAAGATTGCTACCTGGTCAACAGACAGCAAGAAACCCATACATGTGCCTATTCCAAAGAAAAGTCATCCAACAGAATGCAGACATTATCTGACAATATCATTAATATCACAGGCAAGTAAAATTTTGCTGAAGATAATTAAAATATGGTTTCAGCCGTACATAGACAGAGAAATGCCAGAAATTCAAGTTAGATTCAGAAGAGGATGTGGAATTAGGAATATCATTAAGGATGTCAGAAGGATCTTAGTTGAAAACAGAGAATACCAGAAATAAGTGGACTTGTTTACTTTGACAATGAAAATATATATTTGCTTTGAAAAATTATGTTTCCAAACAAATATGTTTACTTTGACTATGTAAAGGCATTCTGTTGTGTGGATGATAACAAACTAGGGATAACACTGTGAAGAATGAGAATTCCAGAACACTTATGAAAAAAGAATATGTGATCCTTCTGCTTACGTGGCTCTCACACCTGTATCATGGCATCCATGCAAGTGGATTATTCAAACAGCTAAGGCAGCAGACCACCAGATAGAAATCATACAGAATAGGCATAGTAGAGGTGCTCTGGGCTCACCCACCTGAGTGACATCTCAGATCTGAGACGCACTGATTCCACACACCTCTTGGCCTGGGTCCAGCTACTCTAACAAGAGCTATTTCTGGGATAAAAAGAGTAATTTCTTCCTGCATTGGAGAAAGTGGTTTGCAGAGCAGGGAAGGAATTCTGCTGGGAAAGGGCTGGTTTAGAACCTCCAGGCTAGATTGGTGAGGGTCTGCTGCTGGAAGCCCAACCTCCACATGACTAGGCACCAAAATGAAGTCTTAACATTAAAGTCATTGAACAGGGGAAAAAATGAAGTGAAAGTCATCAACATGTAAAAAATATTTGCGCAACTGAAGAATGGATAAACAAGCTGTGGTACATACACACAATGGAGTATTATGCTACCTTGAAAAATAACAAGGAAGATGCATGCCACTTCCTAACATGGATGAACCTTAAGGACATTGTGTTGAGTGAAATTAGTCAGTCACAAAAGGAAAAATACTGCATAGGACCA
>NW_006408664.1:6329523-6331333 GCF_000296735.1 Chrysochloris asiatica | reverse complement strand
GTTAAAATTAGGAAAGGTGTGCACAAGGGTTGTATTCTTTCACCATATTTATTCAATCTAATGTTGAGCAAATAATCCAGAAACTGGATTACATGAAGAAAAGTGTGGCAGCCTAAATGCCTATCTATGGAAGAATGGATAAAAAAGCTTTGGTAGATACACACAATGGAATACTATGCTACCCTGAAGTATAACAAGGAAGCAGCAAGCCACCACATAACATGGATGAACCTGAGGACGTTATGCTGAGTGAAATCAGTCAGTCACAAAAGGAGAAATGTGGCCATTATTGTAAAAGATTAAGAAATATGGCCACGCTAAAAAGGGGGTGGTATATATTTTTTAATTAATTAATTAATTTTTATTCTTTTGTTGGTTACTGGGGTGTAGGGTTGGGGTGAGGGGTGGGAAGGGTAGGTGGAACACAAGGTAGGGAATAGGCACAGGATAGTGGAGCACAGGATATGGAAAAGACACAGGATAGTTTCGATGCTTGGGGGGGCATACACTAGAATGGGAAGGGGAAAGGAAAAATAAGGCAGATGGAAGAATAGCTAGGTAGGTTTACATGGGCTAAATAGAACAGATGTAAGTAACGACATAAGCACAAACATGGAACAACAGGGTTCAGGGATACAAAGACTGAGGTGTGGTTTGAATGGGTAAAAGTGGGGAAATGATGTTAAGATGCTTGGCTGTCTTTTGAACCTTTCCCTTTCCCACTACTGTAAAATAGACACTTGAAGGGGAGAGAGAGGAATAGCCAGAAACATCACCAAAGAAAGCTTGTAAATCTGTCTTCAGCCTATAACTGATTGGAATACCTAAAATGGGGCTAGAACTTTCCCAGCAAAGGAGGTTCCCTGCAAAGACTTTGCAGAGCACAAGACCATAAGTGGAATCCTGATCACCATCCAGAATCTTCTGAGGTGGGACATTTCCACTTGAAAGGTCAAGCAGACCAGTCTGGAGCAGCTAGAAGAAGAGAAGATATTTTTTTAAAGAAAGACCAGCAGGAAAAATAAAAAAACAATAATAGCAGTCAAACTGACTACTTCAAGAACAAGTAAGTTTTCCCCCAGGGAGCCATCAAAGCAAGTTGTCAGGTTCCCTCAAAGCAAACCCCCTTCCAAGACTGAAACTCAAATGGAATACACTAGCAGGCATATGGTCCTGCTGTTGACCATGTTCATCACCTATAAGGGGAAGTGGGAGGAAAACAGCAATGAAGTTGTGAACTAAGTCTAACAACATTCAATAGACTCCTGTTAACCCGGATTGAGACCTGGTTAACCAGCAGTATGATGAGACCTAGGGCCCCCTGGGCCCAGGAGCAGAGACATGGCACCAGAGGACTTGAATGGAGTGTGAAGTATCCAGATGATATGAAGTGAGGAGAGATGCACAAGGACACCCACACTTGCAGATAGTACCCATTTAACCTGGCATCTATGGCTGGATGATCAGAACACAACTAAAGGAAAAAAGAACCCATACTAAAGGAGGGGGGGGATTCTTTGCTGGTTACTGGAATGTGAGGGGTGAGGTGAAGGGAGGGCGGGGAAGGTAGAACATTAGGGTGGGGAATAGACACAGGATAGTTTGGGTGCTAAGGAGGGGGACAATGCAAAGAAGGAGGAAGGGAGTGGAAGAACAAGGTGGATGGGAGAACAATTAGGCAGGTTTGCATGGGTTAAGTGGGACAGAGGTAAGTAATAATGTATGCACAACCTTGGAACAATAGAGATTTTGGATACAGGGATTGAGACATGGTTGGAATAGGCAAAAGGGGGGAAATAATGTTAAGAAG
>NW_006408664.1:6323786-6324418 GCF_000296735.1 Chrysochloris asiatica | reverse complement strand
AAAATATATTTGCATAACACACTTATGTAAACTATGTGAGAGAGTTGTGCAAAATGCAAAATGTTCTAATGTGTGCATTATTTCCATAAAATATGGTAATAGTGGGGCACAGCTGCCACCACCAAAAACCAACCATTGAAATGCAGATGCTATTCCAACATCTGTAAGAAATATAATATTTAGATGCCTAATTCAAAACATATCACTATTGACAACATGTCCTTTTTAAAAGTATTTCTAACTAGAAAGTCCTCGAGTCACTTATCTAGTCATTTTCACAATGCACAGTTATGTTACCAACTAAGATGTTTTCTCACTCACACGGCCACTCAAAAGAAGCCAAGAACTACTCCTATGTACGTGTGTATCAGGAGTTCCAGGTGGTATCCAAACAGTGACCTTTTAGGTCTCAATAGGGATGTGTCTGTGCTGATAAAACAGTACATTCTTAAGAATGCTATCTAAATGGCAGAAAAGACACCTCCAAGGAAATGAATTTCAGGGTTTCTGCAATCACTTCCCAAACAGTCCTCTCCACTCTATTATAACCATAATCAAACACCAGACTTATTTGTCTACACAGTTTTATCATATAGTATCCTTATGAATATGGCTGCTAACCTCAAAGTCAG
>NW_006408664.1:6279509-6322126 GCF_000296735.1 Chrysochloris asiatica | reverse complement strand
ATGAGTTGGAACCAACTACATGACACCACCACCAGCATCCTTACTCAAGAACCTCTGTGACTTCCCCTTTTGACAGAAGGACCCCAAACATGTTGGCACTTGTTGTCTTTCCCCACTTAATCTCTACCATTTCTGCAGACTTGCTTTTGTGAATAACCCTTCACTTAGCCCTTTCCCCAGGTCAAACTGGGATTTCCCAAATTTTTTCTGCTCTTAACCTCATTAAATGTTGTTTTATTCATCTAGGACATCTTCTGTACCAGTCATATTTACAGTAGATGGCAGGACCAATAACACCAAAAAGACTTAACAAATAAAGGAACTATTTACAGAGGTTTAGCTATTGTTCAAAGAATCAATAAGGGATGATAATACACTTCACAATCAGGGAAATTATCACTCTCTTCAGACCTGCACAGCAAAGAGAGAGAATGGTGCAACCTGACAAGAGTAGTGGATTGGTAAGAGTTATGGACAAACTAAAGACTGTGCAGCTGTTGCCAAAACTACAACCAAGAAGTGAGAGATATGGGGAAGATATCCCAGATTCTCTCTTCTACTCTCTGATTTTCTATTGCCTACCACTGACTGAATCCAATATGATGCCAGAGAGCAAGGGAGTCACATAATTCAGTAAATGAAAGCCAGCCTTCCAGGATTCAGAGCAGAGAGTGTGTGCATGTGTGTGTGAGAGTGTGTGTGTATGTGTGTGAGAGAGAGAGAGAGAATGTGTGTGTGTGTTGTGTGTGTGTATGTTGTGTGTGTGTGTGTGCCTATGAATAACTAACCCAAAACATTCTTCATTCTCAACCAAATTGCTACTCTGAACCCTTGTACTCTCTCATAGACACTGATCTTAAAAATGCACTAATGTGGCTTTTAGTGCATTTAATATCTTTTTTCATAGTGTTTTGGATGAAAGTTTACAGAGAAAATTGACTTTCCATTCAACAATTAATATGCATTTGTGTGTGTGTGTATGTCATTGATTGCATTCCCCACAATGTAGCAGCATTCTTCCCATATTTTCTTTGTGTTTACCATTTCCCTTAATTCCTTTTTACTATCCCTTCCTGCTTTCTGATCTTTGTATCTGGACAGATGATGCCCTTTTGTTCTCATTTGGTTAATTGTCTAATAGGTGCATGCCTTACTGTGTTATTGTTCACCTTATAGGTCTGTCAGTCATTTGGCCAATAGTTGAGCCATGGGAGAAAGTTTAATTCCAGGCCTGAAGAGTGTGGAAGGGCATGGAGTCTCAGCAGTTCTACTAGTATCTATCAGACAAGTAAGCCTGTTTTTTTGTTTTGTTTTGTTTCACTTTTATAATGTTGAGTTTTGTTTCATATTTTTCTCTCCAGGATCTCCTATGGTGATCTCTTTCAGAGCAGTCAGCAGTGGTGGTTGGACACCATCTGGTCTCATGGTCATGGCTACTGATGTTCAAATGGTCTATTAGACCTTTAAACTAATAGTTTCCTTACATTTTATTTTCTTCACTCTTCTTTGCTCCAGATGGGAAGAGACTAATAGTTGCATCTTATTTGGCCACTCACAAGCCTGTAAGACCCCAGTCACTACTTGCCAAAATAGGATGGAGCATAATGTCTTTGTGGACTATGTCATCGCTTCATTGTTGCCTAATGTTTTATGTTCCATAACTTTCCCTCCTGTTTTAGCTGTGAACAAAGTGGAAGGGGATGAAAAACTATTTTCTATGGCTTTTCTTTCCCCTATGCCTTAAACAACAGTGTGAGCACTGTGGTGCCCAGCAAGTATGTATTGAATAAGTAAGGGGAAATGAGTGAAGAGTCAGAAGGAAAGTGGATAGATGATAGAAAGCAATTACTCACTTCCTCAAATTATAGATAAAAAACAAAAATACAGGTAAAATGTATTTATAGTTTAAATTCCAACTGAGGCATGCTATTTCTATCTTCCATTTACTTTCAATGTTTACATTCTTCAAATACATAGCTGATAATCCAAAAATAGTTTTGGTAAATGGTCAGAGCTGACCCATGTCATTTTTGCCCATTTCAAGTCATGTACAATAGTCAGTGTTTTACCAACAACATTATGTCTTCTAACATAATGATGAAGAAAATAGAATATGTAGAAAAATATACTTAGAGTCCAAGGAATTAAATAATATAAAACCTATAAGTGCAAACAGTAAGTTATTACAAAAAAAGTCCAGTTCATATTGATGACTGTGCCTTCTAAATGTCTACCATGCCTGCCTAATTTTCTTTCTCATTTCTCAATCAAACAATTCATTATATTTAGCACTAGTTCAATCTCTGAAATTCTTGTTGTTGTTGTTAAGTGCCATCAAGCCGATTCTGACCCATACCGACCCTGCATAGGGTTTCCAAGGAGCAGCTGGTGAGCTTGAACCACTGACCTTGCAGTTAAAAGGACTTTGCAGTCTGATGCATTAGCCCACAGCACCACACCAGGACTCCCTGAAATACTTAGAAAATCATAAATGTTTGTTCTACTAATATTGAAGTTTTGAGAAATATAAGCAGAATTAAATATGGCTTTCTGTAGTAAATTGTTTCAGGAAAGATTTAGAAAAGTCCATGCAATGAAAGCTATTCCATTAGTGTTCATTGAATCAAATCTTTTCTAGAGATGGATATATTCAAGGTCGTACTTTGGTTCTTGTGGATTTATATTTGTATTCTTCAGTTTCCACTTGAACTTACATTAGAGCAATTGATGGTCTGCTTCAGAGTCAGACCCTGACCTTATTCTGACTGTTGGTATTGATTCTCTCCATCATGTCTGTCCACAGATGCAACCAATTTGATTCCTGTGCATTCCTCCCAATGAAGTTCACGTGTATATTTGCCATTTATGTTCTTGAAAAAAAAGATATTTTAAATAAATAAGACATTGGTCTTGCAAAATTCTATCATGTAATTTTTTGTGTCATCTCTATTATCTACACCATATTTCCCAGCTTCCAATCCTTCTTCTTTGTTTCCAACTTTTACATTCCAATCACCAATAACTATCAATGCCTCTTATTTTTTAAAAGTTTTTATTGTGAATTAAGTGATAGTTTAAATGGGAAAACATCGGTTTTATACTCATCATTTCATTGCAATGATTACAATCCCCTCCATGCGTCATCATTCAACAGTATTTGCTTCTATTCCCTCTGGTTTTTGTTTTGTTTTGTTTTGTTTTTGTTTATTTGGGGGGGAAGATGTACACAAAACACTCAGGAATATATATATAATAATTTAAACAACCAAAGGTCACATTCTGCAAGCCTGCCTCCTGGCCACCAGCACACAGTATTTTTCTTTCCATGAGTTTAGAGTCCTCAGCTGCTCTCTTTCTCCATGTCCACATCTCTGCCTTCATGTCTGATGTCACTGCTTCTCTGGATAGGGTCCCACATTCCACTTATACTCCTCTCCCTTGATGGTCCTAGGGTCCTGTATTCCTGGAATATATGATTAACTCTCCTTTCACCAGACCTCTCTAGACAAGATGAAAACTATTCAATGGAGATTCTACCTTCCCCCACACACTCTGAAGTTAAACTCCCTCTTGAACACTTGTAAGCCTGTCACTTCATAGTCATCCTTTATACCCACCCACCATTTTAGATACCCAGTATCTAAGTTGCCTGTCCCTATCAACCCTGCATACAGAGAGGATAAGATGAAGACTCCCTCCCTCTTAGTGGATATTTTGAGCTACTACATTCATAAGTACAGGTCAAGTTCATCAAATTGTAGCAATTTATACTTGTTTCCTTTATCATTTTTTTTTATCTTCCTCTAGTCAAATTCTGATCATCAAGCCATCAAAGCTAGGTCAAATGGGTACTATCTGCCAGTTTGGGCATTCTTTTGCCTCTCCCCTCACTTCATATCAGCTAGACGCTTCACTCTCAGCTCTAGCCCTCTGTGGCTATGCCCTTGACTATGGGATAAGGAGTCCCCAGGTCTCACCATACTTTGGACCAACCACCTCTTCCTCTTCTCTCTCTCATCTCCAGGTCAAAAGGGGTCTATGGAACATGGTTGAACTCAGCTCACATATTCATTGCTGCCTTTTCCCCACTTCCACTCACCAATAGTCCGATGTGGTTGCCAACAAGCTTACATGTTGTCATGTGATCCCTTAGAGTTTCAGTCTTGAAGTGGGGGGTTATCAATGTATTTTGAACACATGTTTGATGAATTTTAGACCACAAAGATTGATAAAAATCTTCAGTTTCTTCATGTTTGACATTAGTGGCTGATACAGTAAATTTGAATAAAAATCCTAATAACTGGTTGTATCACTGATAGTACTATACTTGAGGATAGATCTTGAAATGTTTTCTTTTTCTTTTTTTTTTCTTAGTAAATGATGAACCACTATTTATCTTCAATTTGTTAGTTCCCTTATAAGAATCCATATGATCATCTGAATCAAAATGGCCAATATCAGTCCATTTTATCTATGATTTTTATCTTTATATGTTCTATTTCGTTTTTATGACTTCCAATTTAGCTAGATGAACAGCACTTAACAACAACAACATATTTTGTACAATCCACATTCTGATTATTAATAGGTATTTACAGCTGTTTCTTCTCATGCCACATCAGCAAATGAAGATCCCCTAAATCTTACTCCATCCACATCATCAAGGTTGACTCTAGTTCGAGGAAGCAGTTCTTCTACAGCTGTATTTAGAGTGCCTCCCCATCTGAGGGGCTCATCTTCTGACACAATATCAAACAATGATCTGTTGTTATTTCACTGACAAATGATTATTTTGAAATAGATCGCCAGGTGTTCCTACTGTGTCTGTATTAATCTGGATGCTCTGCTGAAATTTTTCCACTAGGGGTGATGCTGCTGGTATTGGAAATACCATTGGTATAGCTTCCTGCCTCACAGCAACATGCAAGTCACCATACTGACATATATGTGGCAGGATGACATCAAAGACATTATGCATGAAGAAAGCAAATGGTCATTTAAAAAGGAAAAAAAAAAAAAGAAAAGACCAAAATGAGTGTTAGAAAAACATCTGAAACATGCTCTTAAATGTGGAATATCTAAAGAAAATGGAAGAAATGGTACAGTAAAAAAACATGAGCAGAAGATATCAAAGAGAGACTCATGAAGACAAAGTAAAGTATTATAATGCATTGTGTAAAGACCTAGAGTTTAAAAGCCAAAATGGAAGGACATGTTTGACATTTCTCAAACTAAAAGAACTGAAGAAAAATTCAAGCTTTGACTTGCAATACTGAAAAATTCTATGGCAAAATATAGAATAACACATGAAGCATCAAAAGAAGATGGAAGGAATACACAAAGTCACTGTAGCAAAGAGAATTGGTAGACAACCAATAATGTCAGAAGGTAGCATATAATCAAAACCCAATAGTATTGCATGAAGAAGTCCATGCTACACTGAAGGCATTGGACAAAAGCAAGGCTCCAGGAATTGACAGAATACCAATTGATATGTCTCAACAAACAGATGCAATTATGGAAACGCTCACTCGTCTATGCCAACAAATTTGGAAGATAACTACTTAGTCAACTGACTGGAACTGTTGTTGGCTACGGATTTGTGTCACCTCCAAAGAAAGTTGATCCAACCCAATGAGGAAATTATCAGGCAATATTATTAATATTAACTGCAAGTAAATTTTTCAGAATAAAATTCAAAAATGGTGGCAGTAGTACTATAAGGAGGAACCAGTCCCTATAGAAGGTCATTAAATATGAAGATAACCCTCAGTAGACACAGTGGAAGCAACAATGGGCTGAAACATTTTGTTCTGTTGCGTATAGGGTCATTTTGAGTCAAGACCAACTCAATGGTACCTAACAACAATACCAAAGCAATTACGAATAACTCAAGAGATTTCAAATAAGTAAGTGCCTTTAATAAGATTTACATTTCAGTGGGTCTAGTAGAGTCCTGCTGTGGTGCTGAAGGATAAGCAATGAGCTGTTACCTGCAACACTAGTAGTTCAAACCCACCAGCTGCTCCTCAGAAACTCAGGGTTGCTATGAGTTTAAACCAATCAATGGCACTTAACAACAACAAACAACAAAGGAGAAAATATCATTGTGAAAAGTTTCAATGGAAAAAAGTGAATATTTGTATAGTCAGGGAATCAGAAGAAAAATCTACAAGAAATAGATATAAACACTATTGTTAGCTAACTCTCTGTAATAATATTCCTTGGGGAAATTAGAATGGTAGATAGATAAGGGCAGCAGGTATAAGGAAGCAGAATGTTTACTGGTACCTTTGTTAGGAAGAGAAAAGACAGAAGTATTCCAGGATGTAAACAAAAGGGAAGATTCTCCAACAGGGCAATCTCATATGGTTATGAGCAAGTCCTTTGTTGTTGTTAAGTGCCATTGGATTGGTTTCAACTCATAGCAACATTTTATAGGGCTTATTGTTGTTGTTAGGTGTCATTGAGTCAGTACCGACTCATAGTGGTCCTATGCACAACAGAAGGAAACACTGCCTGATCCTGGGGCAACCTCACAATTGTTGCCATGCTTGACCCCATTGATGCTGCCACTTTGTCAATCCATCTCGCTAGGGATCTTCCTCTTTTTCTCTGACCCTCCACCTTACCAAACGCGATATACTTCTCCAGCGACTGGTCCTTCCTGACAATATGTCCGCAGTATGAGAGACGAAGTTTGGCCATCCTGGCCTCCAAGGAGCACAATGCTTTACATCTTTTGCAGGAGCAGAAAACCTATCTTTCTCCCACAAGTAAGTCCCTACAGCTCAAAATTTGATAACCAAAAGATTGTAAAGAGTTTTGGTATTTTTTTGTACCCAATAGCTTCATTAAAAAGGTAGGATTTTGTGTTTTTGTTTTTGTTGCTGGTTGTTAAAGCTTATTTCTACAAGGCTGTAAGAGTCAAATATATTGAGTTTTTGTTGTTTTTTTGTTTTTTGTTTTTTAAGCTAAAATAGGTGTTAAAACAATGGGCAAAGATGTCAACCCAGGCAGCAAAGGGTTTACCCCTGAAAAAAGACAAAGCAGGGTAAAGAGTCAATTCATTTTTATTTTTATAATAATATCCAAACTTTTAATGAATCATACAGTAACACTGGAGAAGAAACGCCAAGATTTCTCTCCATCCTTCTGATAAATTAACTCAATCCCTTTGAGGACAAATGCAAATAAATGTCACATTAAGAAAGAAGTTGTCATCACTCTGGACAGCTAAAATTTACCAGAAGCATGATCTTTGAAACAAATTTATATACATATATATTAGAGTTCTCTGAACTTGGGGGAATAAAGTATGCTTTTCACATAGGAATTTTAAAATGCCTTTTGAATCTCATTGAAATATTTTTGAACTTAACTTGTAAGGTTCCAAACCTGGAATCATATCCGCAATGATCCTAAATAAGGAACACATTTTTTACTTATTTAAATCAACTTGCTTTGGAGATAAAAGACATATTGGTTAATATAGAGCAACTTCAAAATATGATTCCTAGTGTCTTTACCACAATTCTCCTTAGATCTGCAGTATTTCTACTCAAGATATGAGTCAAGGAAAGATACACCACTGAGATTTCACTGATCAGTCCTGCCATGTCAAAAAAAAGTCACCAATAGAGACCTGGAGACTCCTAAGCCCATGGACAAGGACATAGCCACAGAGCGCTTATGCTGAGAGAAAAGCACCCAGCTGATATGAAGTGAGGGGAGACACACAAGAACGCTCAAACTTGTAGATAGTACCCATCCAACCTAACTTCAATGGCTTGATGATCAGAACTCAACTTAAATTGCTACAATTTGTGAATTTCTCCTATACTTGTGGATGTAGTAGCTCAAAATACCAACTGAGAGGGAAGGAGTCTCCACATCAAGGATTAATCCTATCCCCTCTGTATACAGGGTTGAGATGGACAGGCAACTTAGACATTGGCTATCTAAAAAGGGCATGAAGTGACTGACTTACAAGTTTTCAAGAGGGAGTTTAGTTTCAGAGTTTGAGAAGGAAGGTAGAATCCCCACTGAATTGTATTCATCTTGTCTAGATGGGTCTTGTGAAAGGATTTGGGGATAAAATTCTTGTGATTCAATAGTGAGTAATTATCATCATGACTAATTGCGACTCTCACAACTAGAAGATTTGTAACAAAAAGTGGGGAGTAGTTAATTGTACATTCCAGGAACAGAGGACCATCAAGGGAGAAGAGCACAAGTGGAATGTGGGACCCTATCCAGAGGAGCAGTGATACCAGAGATGGAGACAGAGATGAAGACTTGGAGAAATAGAGCAGCTGAGTACTCTAGACTCATGGAAAGAGAAAGGCTGTGTGCTGGTGACCAGGTGCTGGTTGTCAGGACGCACACTTGCAGAATGTGCCCTTTGATTGTTCAAATGATTATATATTCCTGAGTGTTTTGTTCAAATGATTATATATTCCTGAGTGTTTTTGTGTATACCGCCCCCCCCAAAAAAAAACAAAAAACAAAAACAGAGAGAACAGAAGCAAATACTGTTGAATGATGATGCATGAAGGAGATTGTAATCATTGCAATGAAATAATTAATGTAAAACTGATGTTCTCCCATGTAAATTATCACCCAATTCACAATAAAAACTTAAAAAAAAAAAATCACCAATAATGAGTGGGTTGCTTTCCCTGAGTGTAAAAAAAAGACCTGACCTCCTCTGACTTCACAAGGTGGGAAGATGAGAACCACCACGGAATCAGCCCAAGACCACTCCTATGAGACTGAGGTCACACCTCCAACCTCCAACCTTTTCACCAGTTCTGAAACCAACTATCCCTCCCCACACTGTGTATTCTGCTAGGTTCAATAGTCCATTGCAGTGACAACACAAAACTCAGACAATACTTATGATTCTGAGGTTTATTAGGGAAGCCAACAGGCTACAATTCAATATCAGAGATGCTCAAGACATAGTTCTTTAGTCAGGAAAAATCTCATCTCAGCCATGTAAGCAGGACAGGTCTCTCTCTGGTCTCTGGCCCCTTAGTCTGATCTCTGTCTTGGTCTTTTAGCACCACTGATAAATGCTCCAAGGAGACTTCACTCTACTATAATCTTCAGCCCAAGGACATTCAGCTCTAGGTCCATGGGTCAACGAACCTAGCTCTTCAAGTAAGTGTCTGGAGGCAAGCCTCCTGCCCAAAGGCACTCAGCTTTACTTGGTCTTCATAAGCAAAAACTCAATTCTGCCTTCATCCTTTATAGTATTTTAAAGTAAAAAATAAATGTCTATTGAGCCCTCTCAGAATCAAAGCAGAATTCACAACCATTTTACTCACTTAATCTTCCTAACAGTCCTGTGAGGTAGATTTTAATCTCATTTTTATCAATCAAAAAAATGAGTCTGAGGGAGACTGGGAAATTGGAGCAGAGTCAGAACTTTAAAACAAATTTTTCAATGCTTGTCTGTTCTAGACTCTACTATGATACTTCAAGTCCAGATCATGCTAATCCCCATTTAATTGATAGAAAGACAAGGTTTAAGCTGCATTTCCTCATCTATGTGGTTCTAAGCTCATTTCCCCAGAAATCCAATCACATCCAAATGTCAGGGCATGAACCAATGGTAATAGCCAACCTCCAACATCCTCCTTCAAAGCACAACAGCCTCATATAGAAAAAAGAAAGAAAAAAAGCACTAGAAGGGGCATATTTCTTAGTATTCTAAATCCCCACTGGCTTTCCAATTTCCCTCTGTGACAGACATAAGTACAAGGAATTCTGTTACCTTTCACGTGTAACACGAGTTCCAAAATTTCTCCTTGGAATTTCAAGCCAATCCCAAGTTTTGAAAGCGTACGAAATAGAATTGAGAATTTGGGAAGGAGTGTGGAAAGGAAAGTGAAGGCTGCATTTGTATCTACTTGTCCACCTATTCAGTCTAGAGAATTAAAATTTCCTCTCCCTTCCCCATCCTCCCCATGCCCTCCTCCCCAACACACACACACACACGTTGTAAGATAAGTTTCATCGTATCCTTCCAGCCCAGAGCAAAACAAATCAAGCAGAACCATATAATTCATTGCACCAAACTGGAATTACCCCCACCCACTTAAAAAATCTGGCTTGGTTTCAGGGTAACAACAGCTCAACTCTGGCAGGGCTCAGTCAACGTGGGTGATCTGTGACATGTGGCAAAAATATAGAACTCATCAGATTTAATAAAACAAAGCTCCACATATGATTGGAAGGCTTCTCTCAACAAAACCCTGGAGGAGTTACTGCAGGAGTCCCCAGGCTTTGGGGGAAACAACCCCCTCCAAGTCCAACGCTCCCTCTTTACTCAAAAATCATGAAAGACCAACTAGCTGTCCCAAACAGACATGTGAGGTGGTGGAGGCAAGAACAAATGTGAGTAAAATAAATGCAGTTTTATAAAGTAAGAGAAGGAGGGAACAGCAGTTAGTGTGGCCACCATAGGGGATGAGTTCTTTAAACATCTCTTATGCTTTTGAGCTGCTTGCATTTCCAATGTATACTGAAGGTGCCCTCTGCTGTCTGCCAGTCACAGTACACCAGGGCACATCACATCTCATTCCTCACGAGGAGTCCCCCAAAAATGGTTGTTGCTGTTGTTAAGTACCATGGAGTTGGTTCTGACTCACAGTGACCCTGTACAGGGTTTCTGAGGCTGTAAGTCTTTATGGGAACAGAAAGCCTCATCTTTCTCCCATGGAATGGTTGGTAGTTTCAAACTGCCAACCTTGAGGTTAGCAGCCCTATTTGTAACCACTACGTTACCAGAGCTCCTTAGGGTAACTGAAAATTCTGCTTTCACTACAGTGACGCCAGTATGTAGTGCAAATAAACCCTTGCCCAACTCCACCCAGGATAGCACAGGTACCTTGAATGTCTACATAGATGAACTGAATATTTAAGAAAAAAATGTTTTAGAGTTAACCACTGAGAACTCTGGACCTTTCTTTGAACAGCTCTTCTAAGCCTCACAGCTACTTCATCTTCCCAATAACCCAAGCATAGGTAAGAGAGAAAGGTAAACAGAAAGAGCTAGAAGCTGAATTAGTGAAGAGGGACAAAAGAACCATTCAGGTCCTTGAAATTCTGGTTCCTAAAAAATGATCCTCAAAAGGAGAATGACTTCAGGACTCTTACTATGGACACATCATTATAAAATATCAATTGCAATTGCTAGAAGAGATGGTGTTTGGTAAAGTAGAGGGTCAGTGAATGTGATGAAAACATTCATGAGAAGGACTGACACGATAACCACAACACTGGACTCTAACATACCAACAATCATGAAGCTGCCACAAGGCCAGGAGACGTGATGTTTTGTTCTGTTAGACATAAATTTACAAAGAATTGGAGTTGCTTCAATGTCTACTCACAAAAACAGCAAAAATCGGTCAGAGACCCTTAGGCAATGACTCAGTAAAACCCCATCCACCACTCCTTGACATGTGGTGCATCTGGGAACAGTAATAATTAGCACCAATTAATTATCTATCACCATTCCAATCACTTTCCAAGCATTTTAAGGTTCATCATAACTCTGAAAGGTATTTTCATCCTCATTTCACAGAATAAGAAACTAAATTCATCAAGATGTTAACTAAACCACACTACATGGTAGAATCATAACTCAAACAAAGGTCAGTTTGACTGCAGATTCTCTACTCTTTCCACCATAGTACCCTCCTCATATAAAATGAAAAACTAACCCATGTCCTCTAAAAGTGAAGCCAGACACAGTGAAATAGGATGCTGCCCTTCTTGTGGGATGCTTTTTGCATGTGTTGTTGTTACACTCTCACTTTACTACTTTGATGACTAGTATGGAGTGACTAATTGTCCCAGCAGGGCCCTGACTCAAGCTCCTCTAGGGTGGCCAGTGGGTTTCACATTGAGTGGAAACTATGGAGAAATAGGAGTCCTGGTGTGGCTTTGTGGGCTAATGTGTCAGACTGCAAAGTCATTTGAACTGCACGGTTGGTGGTTCAAGCTCACCAGTGGCTCCTTGGAAACCCTATACAGGGTCGCTATGGGTCAGAATCTACTTGATAGCACTTAACAACAACCACTACATGGGAAAAGGAAAAGGACCCTGGGCTTAGTCAAAGCCCTGAATTCTTACCCACACTGTGCATCTTATTAGCTCCAACATTTGGAACCTGTCAGTTAACTTCTTTGAGTTCCAGTATCTTCTTTAATAAAATAGAAGTGTTATTTTATGATGCTATTATGAGGATTAAATGGGATCACATGTTCTATGTATATATGTGTCTGTGTATATGAATATTGTTGTTGTTGTTAAGTGCCGTTGAGTCGATTTCAACCCATAACAACCCTGTGTAAGGTTTTCAAGGAGCAGCTGGTGAGCTTGAAATGCCAACCTTGAAGTTACTAGTCAATTAAATTAGATACTAAAGGAGCTCTGGTAGCGTAATGGTTACAAATCGGGCTGCGAACCTTAAGGTCAGCAGTTCGACTACCAGCTGTTCTGCAGGAGAAAGATGAGGCTTTCTGCTCCCGTAAAGATTTACAGCCTCGGAAACCCTGTACAGGGTCGCTATGAGTTGGAACCGACTCCATGGCACATAACCACCACCACCATAAATTAGATACTAGTAAAGAAGAAGAGCAAAAAATGAAAAGAGATTGCTTTGAGATGTTTTACATCTAAACGGAACTGATGACAGTGTGTTCTTTGAATGACCTAAGAATTGTTGTTGTTAAGTCAATTTGGTTCTGACTCATCTAAACTTTCCTTTAGGGTTTCCAAGGAATGGCTGGTGACCATTTGAATCACTGGCCTTGCAGTTAGTAGTCAAGTGCTTATCCTATAGTGCCACATCAGGACTCCAACCAAAAATCAAAGAGTAGGAGCAGATAGTATGGTTCTTAAGGAATGATTTGGGGAGAAGATGTGGTGAGAAGGTGGCTACTATAATGCAGAGAATGAAGTTAGTCCTCTAGAGCCCCTATCCAGGCCCACATACATCAGTCAGAATGCTTTCATGATACAAGGGTGATGTATCCTGTAGAGCATTGCACCCCTTCAGCCGGAGGGCTTTAATCTAAGATGGAACAGAAAATCCCTTGCCACTGTCATTCATGGTTCTGGCCCACATGGTCACAGGGCCAGGAAAGGCCCAGAGCTGAGGAGGAACAAGGGGAGCAATTGTCACTCTTCATTCCAGTCTCATTTTTCTTGCCTCAAGACCCAGCCTCCTGGCCTCCACATTTTCTGTGATGGTTAGAACGCTGCACTTTATCTGTAATAGACTGTCTACAACTACTCACTGGCCAATCCGTCCTATTCTTATTAAAAGGGCAACAACTTTGAAATCTCTATCTACTCTTCTGATAAAACAAAAAGAAGAAGAAACTCTGATCTATTGAATAGACTTTTAAAAGAGACTATTGATATATGATACAAATCCCTCCCTTTTCTCGTTCTTCAGGCTTCCCTGAAGCATGCCCTGTTACCTCTTACACTTTGTATAAGACTGTGGAATATCACAATCTCCTCCTCACCTCACAAACAAAATTCTGGTCATATTTTTAAGCATATCTTCTCCCTGGACTCCTAACCTTATACTTGCTGTTGTTACTGCTAAGTAAGTTCTGACTCATAGTGACTTGCTATGCTTGCCTGAAAATGGCATTCTCATCAATGAAGTCATGCAGAAAAAAGTCTTCATTTATCCTCTGCCATGTAAAGTCACTATGACCTGGATTGCTCAAATGAATTTTAGCAACAGAGAAACTCAATTAAAAACAAAGCCCTACCAGCAAGATTATACAAATGATTAATAAAAGTCTTTTACCCAGATGCTCCAGAGAGAAAAAGTACCCTTTAGAGGCTTCTAAAAAGATGACTGTGTAAACAGACCATTGTTCTAACACTCCCCACAAACGCAACAAAAAATACAGCAGGAAATGGTGCTCTACTTTGAGAGACTCTAAGTCAGGAAGCAGAGGAGGGCAGTAGGGAACTACAAACAGGCAAGAATCAAGGAATCAAAAAAGAATCTTCTCCCACAATCCTTCCAGCGACAAGGGCTGTTTATTGCTTGGAACTGGGAAAATTGCCCCAGAAAAGGAGCCTGCTCCCCTAACCCCCATAGCTCCTGCCAGTATAGGACCTCGAACTTCTGTCCTAAAATCAACAAAATCCCGGGAGGTTCATTTGGAGGGTGCCAGCACCTTCCCCACCAAGACACTGTCAGTTGCAAACCTACTGTGAATTGCTACAGAAGGTTCATGTCTCTTCTACCGTCAACACTCTATCTGCCTCATTGAGCTCAGGTCTCTGAAACCAAGCCAGCAGACCTTGTGGGGAGTCTGGTGAGGTCTGTCTGCTCCCCGTTTACATTCATACTGAGAAGAGCTGGCTGAGGCTGCTGGGTACAGACATCTTCAGTGGAGGCTGCACACACCACCAACATACTGCAGGGAGGTTCTGATAAGAAGATGGATCTCCCCAGGGTCCCTTTGAAGTGTGACTGCTCTCCCTCACCCAGACACTGTCACCTGCTAACTGGTAGTGAATTGCTGCAGAGGGCTCCTGTAGTGGAATCTGCTCCCATAGTCAGCATTCTACAAGACTCCCAATGTACCGCACAGCTCCGATCTTTGAAACCGTCAGGACAAACCTCCCTGGGGGGTAGTTAGGGTTGGTACTGTCACCATCAAGTCAGTCCTGACTCATAGCAACACTGAGTGCAGCTGGTGGTTTTGAACTGTTGACCTTGTGGTTAGCAGTCTAATGTTTTTCCTGCAAAGCCACAGCAGGACTTGGTCTGCCCCCAGGTGGTGAGGACACCTGGTGGAGGTTGTTATGTGCTAGGAAGTAAGAGTCCTTTAGGGAGGCTGCACCACGCTCAGCAGTCTACCAGGGGGACTCTGCTGGCAGTAATAAGGGCCACCTCATCCTCATGACCACAATATGGCACCTACTCCCCTGTCAATGTTTTTACCAATCTGTTACAAACTGCTATAGAAGTCCTCAATTATGGACTTTGCTCTAATAGTCAGCAATCTACCTGCCTTGCTCAAGTACACCCCATAGCTCAGGTCTCTGAAATCAAGCAGACAGACCTCCCTAGGGGCCAGTTTCCGTCTATGTACTCCCCCTTCCAGTCAGCCCTGAGAACCACTGTCGGAGGCTGCTGTATGCTAGGAAGCAGCATCTGGAAGGGAGGCTACACTCAACATACTACAGAGGGAGGTTGAAAGCAGCGAGGCAGACCTCCCCAGGGATCCATTCGGAGTGTGGCATCCCCTCTTAAACTGGTAACTCTTGGCTTCCGGACTGAGACAAACTCCTTCAGAAGGTTCCTTACGGTGGAGTCAGGAGGTGGGTCACCAAAGTGGAGACTGCCTCCGAATCACAGCAAGAACACTGGGGCGCTGAAATCAACAACATAGAGGTCCCTCTGAGGCGTGTCAGGCCCTCTTTCTACTGAAATGGAGAAAAGCCTGCTGGCAGCTAGTGGTTACGATTCAGCTGCTAACCTCAAGGTCAGAAGTTCGAAACTACCAACCGTTCCATGGTAGAAAGATAAGTCTTTCTGCTCCCGTAAAGATGTACATCCTTGGAAACCTTATGCAGGGTCGTTAAGATTCCATGGCACATGAGCACCACCACCACCACCATAGTTCCCCTAATACCAGCTCAATATAAGTGTTCAAATATATAGAGTATGGAAGGAAGTCTCAGTTGAAACTGGACGGCAAAACCCAGCCCGAAGGAAGCTTCCTGGGTATGTACCGGTTTTCAGACTAACTTTACAGAAGTTAAGATAAGGAAGTAATAAGCAGAGAGAGGAGTGAGCCCCCTGGTGGACATATTCACTAGTACATGATATCTTGCCTAAGTGGCAATATCTGCTGGTGGACAGCCTAACCAAAACATGTTCTCTGATGAGTTTGGGAGAGACTTAAAGTTGAAAATTGAGATCTGGGACTTTCAAATCGTAATTGAACCAGGAAGAGAGAAGGAGCTATCACAGAGAAGAAAATGAAATGCAGTAAAGGTCAAAGTCTTCGCCTGCCTGTGGAAGTAATACAGACAAAAATAACAAATGCTAGAGAAAATGCAGAAAGTAAATACCCTCACATATTCTAGTGACTCAACACAAAAACCACAAGTCACACAAAGAACAGAGAAATAATGGTTTATTCAACTGAACATGACAGAGAATAACACTGCATTTGGTAGTGGTTATGTGCCGTGGAGTCAGTTCCGACTCATAGCAACCCCCGCACAGAGTTTCCGAAGCTGTAAATCTTTATGGGAGCAGAATGCTTCATCTTTCTCCCACGGAAAAGCTGGTAGTTTCGAACTGCTGACCTTGCGGTTTGCAGCCCGATTCGTAAAAACTATACTACCGAGCTCCTTAAAACCGCATTTAGGGATGACCAAAACTCACCAGCCAACCGCTCTTTGGAAACCCTAAACAGGGGTCACTATGAGTTGGAACTAATTCAACAGCACTTAACAACAAATAATGGGGGGTGGGGGGGATGGAAGACTATAATGGAACAATATTAAACATAATTTAAAGCAAAGGGAAAATATAGACAAAGCTAAAAGAAATGAGGAAAATGATGAATAAAAGGAGTATCCCTCCCCCACCCCCCCCAAAAAAAAAGTGAGAGTGAGAGAGAGATTACAACTGAAAAGGACAGTAACTGAAATGAGAAATATGATAGCAGGACTTATCAACAAATGTAATCAGAAGAAAAAATCAGAGAATTAGAGGATAACATAGCTTTGATTACAGATGTTGAAGAGCAGCAAATATTGAGGCACAAGAAAGTTAAACACAGTTTAATGGGATAACAAGAAATCTAATATATGCATCTTCAGAGTTCCAGAAGGAGATGAGAAAGAGAACAGGGTAGATTATTTGAAGAACTAATGACAGGAAATGTCCCCAATCTAAGGAAGGACATAAGTCTACAATTACAAGAAACTTAAATCCCCAAGCACCATAACCCCAGAGATCTACACTAAGAAACGTCATAGCTAGGCGCTCAAAAAAAATAAAGATAAAGAAAGAATCCTGAAAGCAATGAGAAAGGAGAAAAGAGTCACATATAAAGTACCCCCAATAAGATTAAACACCAATTTGTCCTCACAAACATTGGAATGATGTATTTAAAATGATAAATTTACTGAAAGAAAAACAAAAAAAAAACTGTCAGCCAAGAATACTATACCCAGTGAAATTCTCCTTTAAGAATAGGGGAGACATTAAAACATTCCCTGGCAAACAAAAGCTGTGAAAGTTCATATCAAACAAACTAGCACCACAGAAAAATGCTAATGGGAGCTTTGTAGATGGAAATAAAGAAGGTCATCCAAAACTATACATACCAAAGAAAAATGTATGGACAAGTATAAAGGCTATCCATGTCTGATAACTCTAAATGCCTTATCCTTCATGGGTTTTTTTTTTAAAAACAAAACATATATATATAAGCAAAGATATAATTACGTTACAGGGTACAAGAGCTAAAAGATGCAATTTGGAATGATATGAACAAAGGGAGGAGGTGCATGGTATAGATATTGAATTTCTTATATGCTACTGAAGTTAAGTTGGTAACAACTTACCCTAGAATAAGTACAAGCTGTTAAATGTAGTATTCAAGATCTAAGGAATGATATTTTTAAAACAAACAGAATGGAGAAGGGAACCAAAAAGGCTCACCACAATAAACCAACAAAACACAAAAGAATGCAGTAGTAAAGGACAAAGAAAGCTTAAGACAAACAAAAAGACAAATAATAAAATGGAAGTAAATCACATCTCATTAGATGTGAATGTAATGAGTGTATGGTGGTGGTGGTTGGTGGCAGTTATGTGCCGTGGAGTCCCGTGGAGTCTGTTCTGATTCATAGCGACCCTGTACAAGGTTTCTGAGGCTGTAAATCTTTACAGGAGCAGAAAGCCTCATCTTTCTCCCACAGAAAAGCTGGTAGTTTCAAACTGCTGACCTTGCAGTTCGCAGCCGCATTTGTAACCACTACACTGTATAGTGAATGTAAATGGACTAAAAGCTCTAATCAAAAGGCAGAGTAACAAAATGGATTAAAAATTTTAAAAAATAAAATTAAAAAGTTATCCAACTATGTCCTATTTAAAAGAGTCACACCCTAGATCTAAGGACATAAATTGGCTGAAAGTAGAAAGATGGAAAAAAGTATTCCATGCAAACAATAACTAAAAAACGGTTGAGTCTGATATTGATATCAGACAAATTAGATTTTAAGACAAAATTTAAGATAAAGATGAACATTAAATAAGTAAAAGAGTCTATTAATCAAGAAGAATTAATAATCATAAATACATATGGCCTCAACATAAAGGCATCTAAATATATAAACACTATTAGAATTGAAGAGAGAAACAGATAATATTACTGTAAGAATACACTTTCAATATTGGACAGAACATCTAGAAAGAAGATCAACAAGGAAGTAGAGAACTTGAATGACACGAGAACCCACCTAGACTTAACAGACATATAGAACACCCCACCCCAAACAGCACAGTCTGCATTCTAATCCCATGTACACAGGCTGTGCTCCAGGACAGACTATATTTTAAGCCTCATACAAAGCCTTTTTTCTGACCACGATGGCATGAAGCCAGAAATCAGTAACAGAGAAAATACCTGGAAATTAGACAATATACTATTAAACTATCAATGGATCACAGAAGAAGCCAATAGAGAAATTACAAATTATAATATTCTTAGAGTCGAACTAAAACAAAAACACAGCATACCAAAATTTATGAGAATTACAGACAGCCGTATTCCAAGGGAAACTTATAGCAATAAATGCCTACTTGAAAAAAAAGACATATTTCAAATTAACAACCTAACTATATTAACTCGAGGAATAAGGAAGAGAGTAAAACACTGAGCCTAAATCTAGTGTTGTGCAGTAGGATAAGCATTGGACCTCAAGGTCAGTTTGAACTGTAAGGTTCAAACTCACCAGCCGCTTCTCTGAAACCCTGTATAGACAGGCTTGTTATGAGTCAGAACCAACTCGACAGCATAGAACAGCAATAACAACAAATCTACCCATGAAAATAACTTTAAAATATGAGATCTGAAATAAATTAAACCCAAAACAGAAAAACAATAGAGATATTGCTTTATGCTCTTTGAAAAGATTAATAAAATTGACAAACATTTAGCTAGACAGACAAAAGATGAAAAAACGAAAAGAGGGAATATTACAACTGAATTGATAAAATAAAGAGAATTATGACCAGTTATCCAGAAACTGGGTAACATAGATGAAGTGGACAAATTCAAAGCACGTAACTACTCAAACTGACTCAAGAGGAAATGGGTCTCAACAGACTCATATCAAGTGAGAAGATCAAAACCTCCCAACAAAACAAACAAAACGTCCAAATGGCTTCATTAGGAGATTTTATCAAATATTTAGATAGGAAATGATATAACAGCTCTTCAAAAGATAGAATATAAAGTGATACAGCCTAATTCATTTAATCAAGCAAACTTAATCCTGATACCAAAACCAGACAAAGATCCTACAAAAAAAGAAAACTACAGGTCAATATCGCTAATAAATAAAAATGCAAAAAAACTCAACAAAATACTAACATAATCCAATAGCATATTAAGAGTCATGCACCATATTCATTAGGATTTATTCCAGGAATACAGGGAAGGTTCAATATTTTTAAATCAGGCAACATAAAATATACATCATCAATAGAACAAAGGAAAATAAGCATCCTTTTCCTGTGGCTGTAGAAAAAGTGTTTGCTAAAATCCAACAGCTCCTCCCAGAATCACATACAAAGAAAGGTTAATATTCTGCCAGGTTTAGAGAGGTGAGGGAACACAAGTCTGGCAGAGATGGAACACAAGCTTCCCAATCCCAGTTTGCTCAGTAGCTGGTGATTGGAAGATACTCTGCAGCGGTATTAAATATGAGGGGGAGAAAAAATCTGCTACCTTCTCGTGACCAAAATCCTAAAGAAGATTGAAATACAAAGGTAATTCCTCAATATGATTCAGATTATATATGAAAAACCAACAACCAACACTTTTTTTTTTAACTTTTTACCATGAATTGAGTGAAGGTTTACAGAGAATATCATCAGTTTTCCAATAAAAAAACACACATTTTACTTCATTACAATGATTGCAATCCCCTCCTTGTACCAACAGTTAACAATATTTACCTCTATTCACTTTAACTATTGCATCCCCCTCTGTCTCCTGCTACCTTCATCTTTTCTCTGCAAACTTCCCTCTTGTTGTATACTGCCTGCCCTGTCACCCATGTTAACATGTGTTAACCCTTTAGCCCGTAAATAATTTTTCCTCTTCTCTAGCCCCCATAAGCATCAGAGATTGCTTTTTTTAATCAACAAAACCTTTTTTAACTTTTTACAAAATTGGTTTCATAAAATATTTGTCCTTTTGGAATTGACTAATTTAACTTAGCATAATGTCCTCCAGGGTCATCCAAGTTGTGAAGTGTTTTGCAGTTCATTGTTATTCTTCAAATTTGCATAGTGGTCCATTGTATGTAAAGTTTGCTTAAGCATTCTTGTGCTGATGGGCATTTAGGCTGTTTCCATCTTCTTGATGTGTCTCTTGTAGACAGCATATTGAAGGATCGTATTATTCATTCTGCTGTCTCTGTCTCTTGACTGGTACATTTAATTCATTCACATTCAGTGTAATTATTGATAGGTATGAGTTGATTGCTGTCATTTTCCTGTGTGTTTTTTTTGTGGTGCTGCTGGTTTTTTTGTGCCACATAATTTTCTATGCCAAATTCATTTGGTTTGTGGGTTTTCTTTTCATTTACATTTCTGTTGTGTTACTGTTTACTAAATCTTTCTGATTTTCCTCTTTTTTATTTTGATATGAAGGTGTATTCATTTTCTTTGTGGTTACCCTGTAATTCATTATTTTTTTTCCTATTTAAAACAGTCTGTTTTATCTTGAAATATACTTCTCTTTGCCCATTTGGAAGTTCTGTATCTAAATTATCCCCTTTTTGCTTTGTAGTTGACTTTATTATATACTGATCTATCTAGTTCCCTATTTTAAATCTTGTGGGTTTGTTTTGCCTTAAATACTTCTGTGTCTGGATTGATTACTGGGTAATGGTGTTGTGTATGTTAATCTCAGGTTGTTGTCTGTTCTCAGCCCAAAGAATAATATTTAATAATGTTTTGTAAAGTTGATGTCGTTATTACAAACTTGTTTAATTTCTGTTTATCTGGAATGCTTCAATTTTGTCATCATATTTGAAAGGTAGCTTTGCTAGATATATGATTCTTGGTTGGCAATATTTTCATTTCAGATTTTTATATATGTCATCCTATGCCTTCTTGCCTGCATGGCAAGTACTCAAAGCTTACATTCGTTCTCCTTTGTAGATAATTTTTCATTTTTCCCAAGCTTCTCAGAATTCTTTCCTTGTCTTTGGTTTTGGAAAGTTTGATTATAATATTTCTTCGTGATTTTCTTTTAGGATCTATCTTGTTTGGGGTTCTATCAGCTTTTTGTATGTTTGTCTTCTCATTTTTCATGATAGGGCAGTTTTCTTCGAGTAAGTCTTCAACTATTTTCTCTGTGCTTTATATTGTCCCTTCCTGTTCTGGAATTCCAGTCACTCATAAGTTATTCTTCTTCATGGTGTCCCACATAATTTTTAGGCTTTCTTTAGCTTTTTTATTCTTTTTTCTGATTGTTCTTCCCTCTTACTACTATTGAGAGATTTATCTTCAAGCTCACTAATTTGGACTATCGATGCTTCAATCTACTCATTTCCCTTCCAATTTCTAAAATTTTAGTTAGTATTACTCTTCTGGATTTCTAACTGACAATTTTGTATTGTTTCAAAATATGCCTTTATTTTGTACGTTTGTTCTTGTAGTGTTTTCCTGAATTCCTCTAAAGCTTTTTCTGTGTTCCCCTTGTTTTTATCAACCTATCAATCCTTGAAGGTACCTAAATGCCATTATTCTGATTTTTTTTTAAGTCAGTTCCATTACCTTTTCTTCCTCAGAAACATTTTTGGCTCTGCATCTTGGTCTTTTGTTTGAGCCATTCTCAGTTTTTTCTTTGTGTGAGCTAAAATTGTCTGTTGTCTACAGGGAAAAACATGCTCAACAGTCCTCAAACTGAAGGAACTGAAGAAGAAATTCAACCCTCAACTTGTAATAATGAAGGATTCTATGGATAAAATATTGAATGATACAGAAATCATCCAAATAACATGGAAAGTAACCACAGAGTCACTGTACCAGAATGAGATGGTTGATGTTTAGCCATTTGAAGAGGTATGACTTGCATCTCAATGTAAAGAACAGAATGTCTCTGTTCCACTGCTTCATCAGTTTGTGGAATGATTTCAATTTGTATTCAATCTATTCCCAGAGCCTTGGTTTTTTGCCAATGCCTTTATGTACCATGGACTTCTTCCTTTAGTATCATTGGCTCTTGATCACCTCTTCAAATGGTGGAACATCAACCATTTCTTTTTGGTACAGTGACTCTGTGGAGTCCTACAATCTTCTTTTGATGGTTTCAGCATCATTCAATAGTTTGCCCATAGAACACTCTTCAATATTTCATGTCAAAGCTTGAATTTTTTCTTCAGTTCCCTCAACTGAGAAATACTGAGCATGTTCTTCCCTTTGGTTTTCTAACTCCAGTTCTCTGCACATTCCATTATAATATTTGACTTTGGTTTCTTGAGCTGCTCTTTGATATTTTCTATTCAGCTCCTTTACCTCCTCATTTCGCCAATTTGCTTTAACATCTCTACACTGGAGAGCAAGTTTCAGAGTCTCTTCTAATACCCACTTTGGTCTTTTTCTTCTTTCTTTTCTTTTGACCTTTTGCTTTCTTCTTGTATGATATACTTGATGTTATCCCACAAGTCTCTGTTCTTCAATGTTTAGTGCCTAATATATCAAATCTGTTCCTGAGATGTTCCTAAATTCAGGTGGGATAAGTTCAAGGCCAGATTTTGGCTCTCCTGGACTTATTTTAATTTTCTTCAGCTTCAACCTGAATTTGCATATGAGCAATTGATGATCTGTTCCAGTTTGCCCCTGGCTTTGTTTTGACTGAAGATATGGAACTTTTCCAACATCTCTTCCCACAGATGTTGTCAATTTGATTTATGTGTATTCCATCTGGTGGGGTCCATGTGTATTGACATCTTTTATGCAGTTTAACAAGGTATTTACAATGAACAAGTCATTTTGGTCTTGCAAAATTCTATCATGCAGTCACCAGTATCATTTCTATCAAGGCCATATTTTCCAACTACTGATCCTTCCTCTTTGTTTCCAACTTTTGCATTCCAATCACCAGTAATTATCAATACATCTTGATTGCATTTTGATCAATTTCAGACTGAAGAATTTAGTAGAATTCTTCAATTTCATCATTACTGGCTTTAGTGGTTGGTGCATAAATTTGAATAATAGTGGTATGAACTGGTCTTCCTTGTAGGTGCATGCATATTATCCTATCACAGACAGTGTTGTACTTCAAGACAGATCTTGACATGTTCTTTGTAATGATGAATGCAATATAATTCTTCTTCAATTTGTCATTCCCAGCATAGTAGACCATGTGATTGTCAGAATCAAAATGGCCAATATCAGTCCATTTCATCTCACTAAGGCCTAGGATATCAATGTTTATGCACTCCATTTCATTTTTGACAATTTCCAATTTTCCTACGTTCATACTTCATACATTCCATGTTCTGATTATTAATGGATGTTTACAGTTATTTCTCTTCATTTTGAGTTGTGCCCCATCAACAAACGAAGGTCCTGAAGGCTTTATTCCATTTTCATCATCACAGTCAGCTCTACTTTGAGGAGGCAGCTCCTCCCTTGTCGTATTTAGTATTCCTTCCAACCTCAGGGACACATCTTTTGGCACTATAGCTGTCAGTATTCTGTCGCTCTTAGTCAGGTTTCAGTGGTCAATATTATGATACTATCTGACAGTGGTCCACTGCTATTCATAAGGTTTTCAGGGGCTAAATTGTTCAGAAGTAGTGCATCTCTTCTTCTTCCTAGTCTGTCTTCATCTGGAAGCTCATCTGAAACTTGTACACCATGGTTGACCCTGCCGGGGTTTAAAAAAAGCAGTGGCAAAACTTCCAGAATCAAAGCATAACACAATCCACCACAAATGGATGACAAATTGACAGACATGTGGAGGCACATGCATATGAGAGTATTGAAAATACCGAGGCTTGGATCAGGCACACCTTAGTCCTCTTGGACACTCTAAAGAGGTCTTGTGCAGCAGATTTGCCTAATGCAATACATCTTATGATTTTTTTGACTGCTACTTCCATGACTGTTGATAATTGATCCAAGCAACATGAAACCTTTTGTAGCTTCAATTTTTCTTCACTTGTCATAATGTTATTTATTAATGGATCCAAGCAACATGAAGACTTTGGTACTTCAATTTTTATCCACTTGCCATAATGTTATTTATTGATTGGTCCAGTTTTAAGGAATTTTATTTTCTTTACATTGAGGTGCAATCTTTGACCTTTATCTGCACCTATTTTAAATTCTCTTTGCTTCCAGAAAGCATGGTTGTATTAAATGCATGTTACATATTATTAATGAGTTTTCCTCCAATCTTGATGCCACATTCTTCTTCATATAATCCAGCTTCTTGAATTATTTTGTCAACATATAAATTAAATAAGTATTGTGAAAGATACAACCCTGGTGCATCCTATTCCTGACTTTAAAGCATTCAGTTAAGAAATGGATGAACCTTTAAAATGTTAGTCAAATAAGTCAGACACAAAAGGATAAATACTATAGAACCTCACTTATATGAAATATGTAGAATAGGAGAATGACTAAAGACCAAAATGTGTCAGTGGTGAGTAAGGGCTGAGGGAAGAGGGAATGGAAGCTATTGTTTAAAAGCTGATGTGATTTTGCTTAGGATGAAGAAAATATATGAAAATGGATAGTGGTGATAGTAGTACAACATAATGAATACAATTGCTGTTGTTGTTGTTGTGAAGCGCTGTAGCTTTGGTTCTGACTCATAGCAACCTTGTATAGGGTTTCTGAGGAACAGCTGGTGAATTTGAACCACCAACCTTGTGATTAACAGTCTATCACTTATCCTACAGCACCACAATGTTGTTGTTGTTAGGTGCCATTGAGTTGGTACCGACTCATAGCAACCTTATGCACGCAGAACAAAACACAATAGGACTTCCTATATCACTGAATTGTGTGCTTAAAATGGTAAAAAGAGCAAATGTTATATTATACGTATTTTACTCCAATAAAATTATTAATTCTTTAAAGTACACATTAGAAAGTGTGATATTTGTTCTATACAACAAATATATTGTCTAAAAGCTAAGTTTTAATGTCATTTGAACTATCATCTCCTGTTTGTTTGTTTGCTCACTTGCTTGTTGGATTTATAGATAGAATTGTGTCTCCCAAAATAGTGTCAGCTTGGCCTCATAATTCTGAGTGGTTTGGCAGGTATGTAATGATATCACTTGGCAGTTATGTGATGATTCCCCAAAATTGACCTGATGGGATAAACCAATAACAGGATCAAGGGTGGTTTGCATTATAATTAACCCCATCACAAACCTAATCTAATGGAGGAGAGTATCACAGATAAGAGGAGAGAGACGTAAGCATAAAATGGGGAACTAATGCCACCATGTTGTTGTTGTTAAGTGCCCTGGAGTCAGTTCCAACTCATATCAACCCTGTCTGTATAGGGTTTCCGAGGAGTGGCTGGTAAGTTTGAACCACTGGTCTTGAAGTTAGCAGTCCAGTACTTAGTCCTAAAGCACCACACCAGGACTTCCTCTCACAGTTTTGTTGTTGTTGTTAAGTGCCGTTGAGTCAATTCCAACCCATAGCGACCCTGTATAGGGTTTCCAAGGAGCAGCTGGTGAGCTTGAACCACTGACCTTGCAGTTCAAATGACTTTGCAGTCTGACACATTAGCCCACAGCGCCATACCAGTTTAGAAAGCTAGAAATACAAATTTGAGTACTGGCTTTAGAGTAAGGCTTTCTCATTCTGTCCTGGTGTGGCACTATGAGTTAATGTGCTGGACTGCAATCAGTCTGAACCACAAGATCGGTGGTTCAAGCTCACCAGCTGCTCCTCAGAAACCCTATATAGGGTCGCTATGGGTCAGAACCAACCCAACAGTACTTAACAATCACAATACCATCAAGAAAGTCATGAGTGAAGTATGTCCTTTTGACTTGGATTCCCTATATTGTGAAGTTCCTAGATCCAGCAGATTATTGATGCTAAACTCCTAGATCCAGAGGAATATTAATGTCAAGACATAAGTAATGCTGGGCCTACAGATGCCAAAAGGACACAAGGGTCTTCCCCAGAGCTGACCAAAAGAGAAAGCCTTACCCTAAAGCCTGCACTCGAATTTGTATTTCTAGCTTTCTAAAATGTGAGAGGAAGTCCTGGTGTGGTACTTTAGGATAAGCACTGGACTGCTAACTGCAAGATCAGTGGTTGAAACCCACCAGTCACTCCTTTGAAACCCTATACAGGGTCATTATGAGTTGGAACCAATTCCAGGGAAATTAACAACATGATGAATCATACGGTGAATCATTTAAGGCCACCTAGTTTAGTGGTATCTTTTCTAGAAATCCATATTTTTGCCTGTTTCAAAGAGAAGTGATCCTATAGAATGCAGAAATCATTGAAGAATATCATTAATATCGCATGCAAGTAAAATTCTGCTGAACACAATCCAAAAAGGGTTGCAACCTTACATCGACAGGAAACTGTCACAAATTCAAGCTGGAATCAAAGAGGACATGGAACAAGGGATATCATTGCTGACGTCATATGGATCTTAACTGAAAGCAGAGAATACTAGAAAGATGTTTACTTGTGCTTTACTGCAAAAGTTTTTTTGAGTGTGTGGACCATTACGAATTATGGATAACATTGTGAAAAATGAGTATTCTAGATGATTAATTGTGCTCATGAGGAATCTGAACATAGACCAAGAGGCATTCGTTAGAACAGATCAAGGAGATACTGAATGGTTTAAAATCAAGAAAGGTGGGTACCTGGGATATATCCTATAACCATACTTATTCAATCTGTATGCTGAACAAACAATCAGAGAATCTGGATTTTATGAAGAACTGAAGGAACTGGAAGAAAACTCCTTAACAACCTGCAATATGCAGGTTATACTACCTTGCTTACTGGAAAAAATCAAAGACTATAGCCTTGAGTATGGATTGCACCTCAATTAAACAACACAAAGTCCTGACCACTGAACCAACAGATAACATCATGATGAAAAAGACCTCATTTTGTTTGGATCTATAATCAACACTCATGGAAGCATCCATTAAGAAATTAAACAAAGTATTGCATTAGGCAAATCTGCTGCACGAGAACTCTATAAAGTGTTCAAAAGCAAAGATATCAGCTTGAGGACTAAGATGCACCTGACTCAAGTCATAGTATCTTGAGTCATATGCCTCATATGCATGCGAAAGTTGAACAAGCATAAGCAAGATCATAGAAGAATCTGTGCATTTGAATTATGGTGTTGGAGAAGAATATTCAAAGTACTATGTATGGATTGCCAGAAGAACAAAGAAATCTGTGTCCGGAGAAGTACAGCCAGAATGCTCCTTAAAAGCCAGAATGACTTTTCTTTCATTCTTCCAACATGTTGTCCAGAGGGATCAGTGGAGAAGGACATGATATTTGGAAAAGGGGAAGATCAGAGAAAAAGAGAAAGAGAAATGCAAGGAGATGAATTAACAGTAGTGGCAGCACCAATGGGCTGAAACAAAGCAATTGTAAGTGAGGTGCAAGACCAGGCAGTGTTTCCTTCTGTTGTTCAATGGGTCATTATGTGTCAGAAAGGCCTCTATGGCACCTAACAACAACAGTTGAGGGGTATAAGTGATGGCAGAATAAACTGGATGCCCCCAGCGCCACTCTGTCTCAACCAGCTTTGGGGGCCACCCCTGAAATACTACTTCTCTGACAGTTTTTCTTCTCTGATCTGATGGGGGCCAGCCTCTCTCTTCAACCACCAGAGCAAGGCAATGTCTGTTCCATGGGAGAGAAATAGGGCTTTCTGCTTCGGAATAGATTTACAGCCTCAGAAGCCCTATGTGGTTTGCCCTTGTTAAGTGCTGTCGAGTGTGTTCCGACTCATAGTGACCCTGTAAAGGATTTCCGAGGAGCGACTGGTAGTTTGAACCAATGATCTTCTAGTTCAAACCGACGTTTCGGTCTAGTGCTTATCCTACAGCGCCACACTAAGGCTCTCCAGAAGTCCTATGTGTCAGAAGCCACTCTATGGCACTTAACAACTACAGTTGAGTGGTAAAAGTTTGGTTTCTGATATCAGAACAGCTGTTAACCCTGCTATATCCCTGAGCCTGTGTAATATGGACATAATAATGTCAAAGTCACGCCCTGATGTGGTGTTGTAGGATAAGCATTAGACTGCTAACCACATGGTTGGCAGTCCAAACCCACCAACTTCTCTTGAAAACTCTATATAGTGTTGCTATAAGTTGGAACTGACTCCATGGCACACAACAACAATAATGTCAAAGTCATAGACACATTGTAAATATTAAAGGAGTTAATGAAATGCTAACCATTATTCTTAATATTCCTATTTAATCTCCTGTTTGATTAATTACATAATGCTTCCCTTATTTCTTTAGAATTTTTGAGATTCTAGATAACCTTTCATTACAATCTATCATTATTTTCAAGAAGCCCTGGTAACACAGTTGGTTAAGCACTGAGTTGCTAACAGAAGGTCAGTGGTTCAAACCCACCAGCGGATCCTCAGGAGAAAGATGAGGTGATCTGCTTCTGTAAAGATTCACAGCCTTGGAAAGGCTATGGACTAGTTCTACTCTGCCCATAGGGTAGTTGAGTTGGAATAAACTTGGGTATCATTATTTTCTAGACTATTTTCTGAGCCCCAAATCAGGGCCACTGAGTGAGCAATAGCAGTAAATATTAAAAACATCAATAGCATTATATCTACCACAGGTACATTTAATCTCCTCATCAACCAAACCAGATGGATGCTGTCTACTGCTGGCTCATAAAACAAATGGAAAACGATTGCTGTGGTTATATTCTTCTGTCCTGTCAGATTTTTCTTCTTTAAGAAATAATTGACTCTGCATAGCCCCAAACCAAATAAACATAACACCAACAACCCCCCTCAAAAATAATAATAGTAATAATAAACTTTTGCTATATAGGATAAAGTTAAATTGAAGCAAAAATATTCGGTTAAGAGTTCATTTTCTACACACTTGGGATTTTCAAAAGGAAATACCACTCTAACCTTAACTGTCAACACATCAACAAAACTGTTCCCAAACTCTAAGATCGTTTTCTCAGGCCCTCTGGAGAACACTTAGGAGCCAGATTTTTCCCCATGTCAGTTTTCTTCATCGCCTGGTCCTGTTCTCAGGCTGTTCCTCTCTGGAGCTTGACTGTGTTTGGTTTTTCTTCTGCTTTAATCAGGATCTGTATCCCCCTCCTCAAACAAAAAGTCCGGAATTTTCTCCCAACCATCACTCAAGTCCTCACTTCTTGTTTCCTTGTTCTAAGCTACTCTTTTTTTTCTGATTTCAAATAATAAACTTCCAAATTGAAAGTGAGTAAACAATCAACACAGATTGAAGCAGGGTTCAACATTATTGTCTTCATAATAATGATTTAACAGTATTATTAACAAACTATTGTCTTCATAAAGTGAAATTACTAATAAAAAATTCTATTTATTTATTACCTAGTGTATGCTCAGTACTGCAAAGATATTATCTATTTTAATCTCCACAACAACTCATTAAGTCAAGAAATTGAGGCTCAGTGTGGTTAATTTTTTCAAGAACTCACAGGAACAAATCAGGACTCTAATGCAGAACTGTCTGATTCCAGAACCTGCGTTTTTATATTATTAATCATTAGTTTGGAGTCCTGGTGTGATACCATAGGACAAGGACTGGACTGGAAGGTCAATGATTCAAACCCACCATTGGATCCTTGGAAACCCTAGACAGCAGGGGTGGGGCACCTTGGGCCCATGAGTCATATAAGGTCCATGAAATCATTTGGTCTGGCCCTGCCAAGGCAACTGCAGTTCCAGCCATCCAAATATAGCAGGCTAATTTTTGAGTTACATAACCCATGAATGATGTTATAAATATCCAATAGCCCTTGACAGAAAAAAAAGTTCCCCACCCCTGCTATACAGGGTCACAATGAGTTATAACTGACTTGATGGCATTTAATAACAGTTTGATTCCTCAGACTTATCAGGAATAATTTAGCTTAACATGGGGCAAACTAACAAACCCAGTCACCTAACTTTGTTACTAATACTATTTCTTTAGGTTATAAAACAATGGATTTAGGTTATAAAGCAATAAATCTGAGGTAGCACCAAGCAGAGGCACTTTTACTGAATGCCATGGGCTGATTCAAACACTCAGTCGTACACGCATGGCACTGTCCTCAGGTGTAGTCCTAATCACAACGCCTTGGAGCTCTGTTAGCATAGTGGTTACAAGTCAGGCTGCTAAACTCAAGGGCAACAGGTCGAAACTACCAGCTGTTCTGTGGGAGAAAAATGAGGCCTTCTGCTCCTGTAAAGATTTACAGCCTCGAAAACCCTATTCAGTCAGGGTTACCTTGTGTCGGAACCCACACCACCACCACCACCACCATATCACAGTGCCTTGGAACTGTAGTTTGTTCTAGGCATCTGCCTTTCCATCTGGACTGTGAGCTCCCAGTGCTTCTCATGACAGGTACCCCAGTAAATGTTATGACTGAATCCAAATTGAACTGAGCATATTGGATCATGACCTCTCTTTTCTGATTATCATCTCGTTTATCCTTTTCTGACTATCACTTCTTCATGACTTCATTCTTGCTTCTCTATTTTGTACTTTTTTGTTTTGGTTTTTGTCTCTGCTGTTCTTATCTGTTGGGCTAAGATAAAAAGCAACCCCAGAAAAACAGTCCCTTTCCACTCAAAGTGGAAAGCTGAGTTATGGGACCAGATGCATTCAACTTCATTAATGTATAAATAACCCCTTCCCCTATTTAAATACAAAATCAATAGAAAATTAAAAGAAAAATGCAAACTATTTAACAATTTACAGTCATTTTCATTAATAAAGTTACACAATGCAGAAACTTAGAGTTGGAAGGGAAAAAGGTTTCAACTCAAGAACTGATGGTTTATTGTTAGTGCTTTCTGGGTTCTTTGGGTTAAGGATTCTGAAGCTAAGTTAAGGCTCAAAGAGAATCAGTGCTAGAACAGATTCAGAGAGTGGGAGATAACACCACAAATATTTTATATTTGCCATCCTTAAGACTACTTAATGGCGCAGTGTGTTAAGCATTGGACTGCACCTATCAAGAAACATGAAGCTATTTGTTCTCCAAAAGATCTACAGTCTCGGAAACCCTATGGAACAGTCCCATACAGTCCCTTTGAGCAGGAATCCACTTGACTTAGACCTTGGACCTATCCACATCCCTGGGGTCAGCACCAGATGCACCACATGGTCTAACGAAGGGAAAAGCTTGACTCCCAGACAGAAATTGAATCTGTATCAGCACAGAGGAGAGTTTACAGACACCAGCAATCCAGATCTGAGTACTAAAGCCAGCAAACACTCACCCTAGAAGAGCCCTCCAAATCTCTCCATGGCAAATCTCAGAAGAAAAGTCATGGCACCTAAACTGCAAGGTCGGTGGTTCAAGTTCACCAGCTGCTCCTCGGAAACCCTATACAGGGCCGCTATGGGTTGGAATCGACTCGACTGCACTTAACAACAACAATAACAAGAGAAATGTCAATACTTCTTTAGGAGGCCCATAGAAATCTCATGGCAGGAACATCATGGTTAAAACCAGTGAATGGTGCCTAACAGAAGAATTTCTCTTTTGTTGTTGTTGTTAAGTGCCATTGAGTTGGTTCCCACCTATAGTGACCCTCTATAGGGTTTCCAAGGAGCAGTATGGTGAGCTTGAACCTGCAATCTTGTGGTTCAAACTGACTTTGCATTCTAACACAGCACCACAGCAGAAAAATTTCCCCTTTAGTGGACATGAATTACATAACTCAGAAATGAGCTGCAATTCCATAGAGAAAGCATAACTCCCAAGTGAAGATGTCTGTTATTTCTGGTCAGTGAGAAGAAACAAGACACTGTGAATTACCACTAATAGAAGCACTGTGGCCATACTGAGTCTGTCACATGAACACCCATGCCTTCCTTTCTCTCAAAAACAACAACAACAACAACAACAAAACACTATTGAAATATTCTTCAGGACAAAAACTAATATCTGAAAGCTCAGGAGATCAGATTTAAAGGAGGACTTATTAATCTGAAGGCTAAAAGCAGAAAGTCATATTTCTCATCAATAAGAAACTGCTATTGTCATAAGCAACAAACAAAAATGGATGGAAGATTTTTCTTATTAATGGAGATCAGTCCAAGATAGCAATAAATAGAGCTGGTGATCTTAATGGTCAGCCATCACACCAATTTAAAAAGGTTTTATAAAATACTTCTCAATTCCCTTGCTAAAAAGAGGGAGATTTTAATTTTGAGAAATAGACATCCCATTGACTCCAACATGGACTGTTTGTCACTTACTAAAGAAAGCATAACAGCATGCTTGGGTGCAATAGTCCATAAATGGGACAAGATGCATTCCTAAAAAGCTAAGTTTTAAAGTTTCATTTTCCATGGAGCTGATTCTGACTCTAGGAAATCTCTGTGTGTCAGAGTAAAACTGTACTCCATCGGGTTTTCAATGGCTGGTTTTTCCGAAGTAGATCACCAGACTTTATTCTGAGGTGACTCGAGGTGGACTCAAATTTCCAATATAAGGTTATCACCAAAGCATGTTAACTGTTTGCATCATACAGGGATTTAAACCCAAGGTTTTGTGGTTGTAGGAAAAGAAATCAAAACCAGAAGACCAAACCAATTGTGTGGAGTCTATTCCGACTCATAACTACCTTATAGGACAGATAGAACTGCTCCTATTAGGTTTTCAAGATTATAAATCTTCTCCCACAGAACAGTTCAAACCACGTGCTAATAAATCACTAGCTAACCCTTAACCACTGTGCTACCAGAGCTCTAATGGGAAAGAAAGGGAATCAGAAATCATTGAAGATTAAAAAGAGAAGAAAAATCATAGGTGAAAAATGAAAGTCCTGTGTATTTGGGTCTCCAATCTGGGGGCTGTTATTGTTATTGTTAAGTGCTGTTGGTGTTAAGTTGGTTCCAATTCATAGTGACCCTGCATAGGGTTTCTGACCAGTAGCTGGTGAATTTAAACTTTTGACCTTGCAATTAGTAATCCAGTGCTTATTCTATAGCTCCACACCAAGATCCCAATCTAGAGCCAAGGAGAAACACAAAAGTTCAACAGTTATATCTCTGATTACCTTGAGCAAATCAGTTGATTTCAAATCTTAATTGCCTTATTTATGTAAAATTAGATGCAAAACCTTTATTTTGAGGCAGATGCACTGCACCATTTCTAAGTGAGAAATCTGAGTTAAGAGACCATTATTCAGATATCTTGAGTGAGTTTTGCCAATTTCAGACAATTTCAAGATGTTTGTTTGCCTAACAGTCCTCATATTTTTATAACAAATACTTGATTGTAAGATTTTGAATTCTGCTTCTGAATTAAGGAAATAATGGGATCACCAAAGGGAATAGAAATAATACCAAAAAAAGGAACTGATAAACATCCTGACACTTGTTTTGTAACCACAGAAATGTTGCTACTTTTAAGTTTATCATATTACTCTCTTGAGAAGCCAGTAAAAATATTTGCAAATAAATCTGAACCCTAGACTAGCATTAACACATACACAAAATCTGAAAACTGCCCTGGGATATGGAATAAATGATATGAGCAAATCCTCATGGGTCTCATATTTGAAGACAAGAGGAAGACAGTTGGATCATGTTACTAATCACAAGAGTAGCATCCTCTACTCTTAGATGGTTTCTCTACCTTTTATTTGGGTAATTTTGGAAGAAAGAGTTCAAAGACTTCCAAAGAAAATACAAAAGAAATGAAAAATTAAACTGAAGTTGTAAATGATATCTTCTCATCAGTGAAAAGGACAAATAATTCATTCAAATTATTAAATTTTAACAGGGCTATAATTTGTGACGGTTGAAGTCAATCTAACTTAAAATTAATATAAATCTTTAAAGAAATGCATTGTTATTATTCCAAAAATGAGAATAAAATGAAAGCAAATTATGTATTAGAGTAGGGATTAGTGACCTTGCCAAAGAAAAGGTCAAGTCCTTATTCATTGGCTCCCTTAAGATGAAAGGTTATCAGTGGGAGGGAAGAGAGGAAATTCAGCTGTCCTCATAATCTTAGAGACTGCTATTTTGGCCATATGTGACCACAATGCTGCCCTGGGAAAAACACAGCTCTAGTCTGCACATCCATCCAGAGGCTGGAAGAAAATGGAAGTCCTGGGAGACTAAGGCTGAAAACCATGAAGCAGGACTTTACATTTACTATTATTCAGCCCTCCACAGCCTTGGTGGGGCAATGTGCTCCCATGTGGAAACCCCTCTATCTCAAAGGAACTTGAGGTGCTCTGAGAAAAGTATTATTTGCCATTGCTTTTAGTTATTCAGGACAGCTAACTGCAAAGTCAGCAAATGAAATCTACCAGTCATTACATGGGAGAAATGAAATGAGGGCACTAAGAAATGGGGGGATTGAAAAGGCTTTAGCTTAACCTAAAGTAAAACTTTAAAGTAATGCCGGGTGTGGCATTATAGAATTGTCACTGGACTATTAAACACTAGCCTCTCCTTGGAAACCCTATATAGGGTTGCTATAAGTCAGAATGGACTCAAAGGCACTTAACAACAACAAGTAAAATTGATGGAAAAGACCATCAAAAGAAGATGGAAGGAATACACAGGGTCACTGTACCACAGAGAAGTAGTTAATATTCAACCATTTCAAGAGGTAGCAAATGATCAAGAGCCAATGATATGAAGGAAGAAGTCCAAGGTGCACTGAAGGCAAAAAACAAGGCTCCCAAAATTAATGGAATACTAATTGGAATATTTCAACAAACTAATGCATAACTGAAACCCTGATTTGGTACTGCTGGTTAATGTGCTGGACTATAAGGTCGATTTGAACCCTAAGGTCGGTGATTCAAGCTCACCAGCCGTTCTTTGGAAACTCTATACAGAGTTGTTATGAGTTGCAACCAGTTCGACAGCAACAGTGCATCACTAGAGGCACATACTCATCTATTCCAAGAAATTTGGAAGATAGATACCTGATTAATTTATGGGAAGAGAGTCATATGTGTGCCCATTCCAAAGAGTGAAGAGAGGTAACCCAATAGAATACAGAAATCATTGTACAATATCATTAATATCACATACAAGTAAAATTTTGCTAAAGACAATTTTAAAATGGCTGCAACAATACATTGACAGGGAAGTGCCAGAGGTTCAAGCCAGATTCAGATGAGGAAGTGAAACAAGGGATATCATTGTTGATGTCAGATGGATCTTAGCTGAAAGCAGAAAAAAAACAGAAAGATATTCACCTATAATTTATTGGCTAGCCTACGGCTTTTGACTATGTGGGTCTTGACAAGCTATGGACACCATCGTGAAGGATCATATTGCTGAACACTTAATTATGCCCATGAGGAAACTGTATATAGACCAAGAGACAGTTGTTCAAAGAAAACTAGATGTCACGTAATGGTTTAAAATCAGGATACGTGCATACCAAGTTGCATTCTTTTACAATACTTATTCAATCTGTGTGTTTAACAAATAATCTGAATAGCTGAATTATATTAAGAATGTGGTATCAGGCTTGGAGAAAGATTTATTAACAACCTGCAATATGCAGATGATGCAACCTGTCTTGCTGAAAGTAAAGAGAACTTAAAACACTTACTGATGAAGAGCAAAGATTGCAGCCTTCAAAATGGGTTGCACCTCACAGTAAACAAAAATCCTCACAACAGGGCCAATCAACAATAGCATGATAAACGGAGGAAAGACTGAAATTGTCAAAGATGTCTCTTTGCTTCACTCTACCATCAACAGTCATAGAAGTAGAAGTCAAGAACTCAAATGCCATGTTACATTATGCAAATCTGCTGCACAAGACCTCTTCAAAGTGTTCAAGAGCAAAAATATCAGTTTGAGGACTAAGATGCATCTGCCCCAAGTCATGGGATTTTCAAAAGCCTCATATGCATGTGAGAGCTGGACAATGAATAAGAAAGACAATAGAAGAGTTGATGCTTTTAAATTATGGTGTTGGAGAAGATTATTAAAAATACCATGAACTGCCAGAAAAACAAACAAATCTGTGATGAAAGAAGTAGATCCAGAATGCTCCTTAGACGTCAGCATGGTGAAACTTCGTCTCTCATACTTTAGACATATTATCAGGAGGGACCAGTCCCTGGAGAAAGACATCATGTTTGGTAAAGTGGAGCATCAACAAAAAAGAGGAAAACCCCTCACAAGACAGATTGGCACAGTGGCAGCAGAAATGGGCTCAAGCGTAACAACAATTGTGAGGATGGTGGATGACAGTATTTTCTTCTGTTGTACATAGGTTCTCTATGAGTCAGAACTGACTCAACAGCACCTAACAACAACAATGGGCAAATTATTGAATGATGCAAGAAGCATCTAAAGAAGATGGAAGAAATACACACAGTTGTCATGCCCCCCAAAAAAATGGGGGGTGTGAATTTTCAATCATTTCAAGGTATTATATGATCAAGAACCAATGATACCGAGGGAAGAGGTCCAAGCTGCACTAAAGGCTTTGACAAAAATGAGGCTCTAGGACTTGACAGAATCCAAATTAAAATGTTTCAATAATGTGATGCAGCACTGGAGGTGCTCACTTGTCTATGCCAAGAAATTTTAAAGACATCTACCTGGCTAGCTGATTAGAAGATACCCATATTTGTCCCCAGCCCAAAGAAAGATGACCCAACAGAATGCTGAAATCACATGTAAGTAAAATTTTGGTGAATATAATTCTAAATTAATTGAAGCAGTACATAGACAGGGAGTGACATAAATTCAAGCCAAATTCAGAAGAGGACTTGGAATGAGGGGTATCACTACGGACATTAGATGAAATTAAATTTTAAAAGAACACAATAAATGTCACTACGTTGTACATGTAAAACCTGCTGAAATAGTAAATGTTTGCTATGTGAGTATATCTTCTTACCGCATGTGCTAATTAAGGTTTTGTGTCAAGTAGGCTGTAGTAATATCCAGAGTGAGATCTAATACAATGCAATCACCTCTAGATGGAATCTGATATGATCAGTGCTGTTCTGATGTGTGGCACCTTACGATAAGTACTCTACCTCAAGGTCGGTTTAAACCACAAGGTTGTGGTTCAAACTCACCAGCCACTTCTTGGAAACCCTATACAGAGCCACTATAAGTCAGAACATGCTGGACAGCACTTAACAACAACAATATGTTAATGAGGAAGGATGCAATATGTAGGATTAATTTGTATCTGAGTCAATGTCTTTTGAAATATAAAACATGTCAGCAGAGAAAGATAGGGACCAATTACCACCAAGAAAGAAGAGCAGGATGTGGAATTCATCCTCTGGACCTGGTGTCCCTGCACTATCAAGCTCCTAGCTCCAGGGAAAGACTGATGCCAAGACACATGATGATCTCCAAGGAATGTGGGGCCTCCAAGATGCTGAAAGGGGACAATGACCCTTCTCCAGAGCCGGAGCTCTGAATTTGGACTTTTGGTCTCCTAAACTAAGAGAAAATACATTGCTGGTTGTTAAAGTCATCCACTTGTAGTATTTCTGTTATAACTGGACTACAAAATTAAGGAGCTCTGGTAGCATAGTGGTTATGAATTAGGCTGCTAACCTCAAAGTCAGTAGTTCTAAACTACCAGCTGTTCCTAGGGAGAAAAAGGAAGCTTTCTGCTCCTGTAAAGATTTACAGCCTCGGAAACCCTGTACAAGGTCGCTATGAGTCGGAACCGACTCCACAGCACAGCACCACCACATAACTAAAGCATCACAGTAAAAATGCTTTTCAAGTTTTCATGGTTATTAATGGGAACTTTTATTTGGAAAAGAAATGTCTAATTAAATAAATTTGGGGTAAACTTATCATCTTCTGATGTCATTTTTAAATCCTAAAATGAATACATAACAGAGTTCTCTCTGACTCACCACGAAAATACTCATACTTGGCAGTGGTATACCACAAAAGCATCACAAAGCAACCTGGTCAAACTTTTCACCATCTTTGTTTCTTAAGAAATGAATCATGCCAATATGTTGTTGTTGTTAAGTACCATTGAGTTGATTCCAACTCATAGTAATCCAGTGTAGGGTGTCTGAGAAGTGACGGGTGAGTTTGAACCATAGACCTTGCAGTCCTGTGCTAACCCTACAGCACTATACAACCTCAGTACATTATAAATGGATTCCAGAAGGAAAATATAAACGTTTATTGGACTTGATACATTCAATCAGCTTCAATAAATACTTAATGAAGTTTTATTATGTTAGACCCTGGGGAGGAACACAAAACAAAATGAGACAATTCCAATATGCCAGTTGCTCATATAATATTAAACAACAGTGATACACATATATGATCCCACAACTTTCTCCCTTCCAGCCTCCCTGCTCAACTAGAGAATGTCCAAGCTTGAGTCTACTACAGTTGTTGTCATTGTTGTTAAGTGTCATTGAGTCAGTTCCAACTCATAGTGACTGTGTATAGGGTTTCTGAGGAGCAGCTAGTGGGTTGGAACTGCTGACCTTGCAGTTCCAACTGACCTTGCAGTCCAGTGCATTATCCTGCAGCACTACACCAGGACGCCTTACTCCAGGTATCTATTCCATAATGTGAAATGAGTTACCTCCTCCCAAAGTCACCAATGACCTCCTATAATTTACTTGGAAATAAGTTAGCATTTGTAGTGTGATAATGTAGCTACAAGACAGGTCAGCTAGCATTTCTGAAGAATGCAAAACCCAGGTAATGGTTCAAAGAGCATTATATCAGAAAGGCTATGGTCCAGACGTGGAAATGTAAGTACTTCTATTCTGTACAGCTTGAGCAATATCTGAGGTTTTACTGTCTTACTAGTATATTAAGCACATAAATGTTTTCAGTTTTTTTACTGGTGGAATTAGTAGTTTGTTGATAAGCATTAAAAAGGGTTAGAAGTGGAATTGCACTGATGAAATTAAAGTTATTAAAGATATGTGAATTGGCAAATGTATCTAGAGATACTCTACTCCCTTAAATGGATAGAGTTTAAAAATCTAGAAAGGCCTGTAGTTTTAACCTTAGGGATAATGCCTAAGACATTATCCAATCCTGTCTCCAGCCATTGGTTTACACTGCCCTGAATGCCTAAAGAATTTATATTAGCAGGAATTTATCATTCTCCAATTTGTCTTGCAACAACTTCAAGGCTTCTCCCCACATCCCCTTAGACTCTGAAAAGCTTGAGGGGAAAAAACTCTATCTTTACCTTGTTAGTCAAAGCAGAGGCCAGGTGTGTTTGCATTTTTTTTTTTATTCATTTAACTAATTTTTATAGAGCATAAACTATGTGCCAGACACCAAGCTATGAATACAATAAAACCTGTTGTCATTCAGTTGATTCCAACTCACAGTGACCCTATGTTGTTATTGTTGTTATGTGCTGTCGAGTCGCTTCCAACCCATAACAACCCTGAAAAGGGTTTCCGAGGCTGTAAATCTTTATGGGAGAAGAAAGCTTCATCTTTCTCCCGCGGAGCAGCTGATAGTTTTGAACTGCTGACTTTGAGGTTTGCAGGCCAATTTGTAACCACTACGCTACCAGAGCTCCTTTAGTGACCCTATAGGGCAGAGTAAACTTGACTTATAGGTTTTTCAAGGCTGCAATCTCTAAGGAAGCAAATTGTCATATCTTTCTCCCATGGAGAGGCTAGTAGGTTCTAACAGCCAGATTTCTGATTAGCAGCTGAGCATTTAACCACTGCACTACTAAGATTCCTTATGGACACAATGTTGTTGTTGTTGTTTAGTGCCATCGAGTAAGTTCTCATTCACAGTGACCCTGTATAGGGTTTCCAAGAGCAGCCAGTTGGTTTGAACCACCAACCTTGTGGTTAGTAGTCCAGTTCTTATCCTATAGAGTGCCACATCAGAACTATAATAGTGAGTATAAATTACTACCTTGCTATCAAGGAATTTGTAGTCTATTGATAAAATGTTGTTGTTAAGTGCCGCCCAGTTAGCTCTGACACACAGTAAAGCTGTATAGAGTTTCTGAATAGCAGCTGTTGGGTTTGAACTGCCAACCTTGCAGTTCAAACAGACCTTGCAGTCAAGAGCACTGTCCTGTAATGCTGCACCAATATGTAGTATATTTTAAATCAATCAGAAGAGTCTTTCCTGTATCCCAAATTATATCTTATCCTCAACCACTCTCTTTCCCCTCCTCTGTTTACTTTTTAAAATTTCTTTTCCTAAACAGTAACTAAAGACTCCCTAACTGTAAAAACAGTAAATATGAAGACAAAGATAACTTTAGTCTTTAAGCCACCTCCATTCTCTCAATTGGTGGTTTAGGAGCATATTTATATCTTATATTATGTTTTGACATTTATGAGCCCCTAAAGGCAAGGAAGGTATACTCCCCTATAAAGTATCCTATAAAATGGTAAGACTTTGTCTGAACAAATGATACTCTTTTCATAATGAAAATAATAGCAATAATAAGTTTTCAGCCTTTGCTAGTGATTTCCACTCCAAGAAAGAATACTGGGAATTTGAAAACTATGAAACTGGCTCAAGTCTGACAATGACCAGACTGGTGCTGATGACAGGGAGGGGAATACGGCTTTACAATGGAAGATGCCTTCAGAGATTAATATTCTTCTTCCCTGCTCCTTCTCCTCAGCAAGAGTCTTCTTCTGAGCCTGGCCCCCAATTAAATGTCCGTGTTCATTAGGGTCTCATTACCACAATCTTCCTGAGTTATGTCATACACTCCCATGCCTCCTAAATCTGTTTGTTTCAGACCTCACTTCTCCTGATCTCCATATTCACATATTCAATGGATGCTGACAATTCTACCTGGATGTTCCCTGGGACTATCAACCTCTCAAAACGTGTTGTTTCCATCCTCTTCCCTTACCTTGTTTCTCCACTGCTTGATTATTTTCTTTATTCCTCTGCAAAGGGTGTTCCTTCTAATAAAACATTCTCCCCTTTTAACAATCTCAGCAAAAACACCATCTTCTCTAGATGGACACGCTGAGCTGGGGAGCAGTGCTGGACAGCCCTTTTCTGTGCTCCCAGGAGGCCTTGTCACAATTTCGGCTAGATCTCACATTATATTGTTTTGTACTTTCTATGTCAGTCTCCCTGACTAGATTGTGATCCCATACAGCAGTGAGTCTCCACTTTGGCTGCACACTGGAATCACATGGGGACTTTTCAAAATTCCTAATGCCTGGATTCCACTCCCAGATAATCTAATTGGTTTTACATGCTTTCTTAATCTGGAGTTTTTGTTTTTTTTTTAATCTCCCCAGGTGATTCTAATATGCAGGCAACATTAAGAACCAGTGTGATGCAGTAGGATAAGCACTGAACTGTTAGCCACAAGATTGGCTATTGTTAAGTGCCTCTGAGTCCGTTCCATCTCCTAGCAACAACAGCCTTGAAGCAGATTTTATCTTGATCACCTTTGTATATTACACATTAGATGCTTAGTAAGATTTTGTTGAATGAAGAAAAATGTGATATCTACTGAAACACCTAATCCAGGTCATAAAGCCCCAAATTGCAGCCATTTCTGTCAATTCCACATCTAAGAAGTCCATTTCATCCACTTCATATAAACAAGAACTATTACTTACTTCCTCACTTTTTCTTGTTGGACTATCACATCTTCTGCCTCATTCTCTCTAAAGTACTGCTAGGATTATCATCTATCAGTCTAAGCATGTCCCCTCCTTGCTTAAAATACTTTTGTGCTTTCTGTACAACAAAGTCTTAAACTGTGTCAAATTAGCATCATAATTTTCCTCCCCATCTGTCTGGAAAACTCCTACTCTTCTTCTTGACTCCTCTCAAACATCAACTCTTTGCCAGTCCACCTTTCCACAATTCTTTCTGGAAAATTCCTATGTGCCTCTGTACTAACACAGCATCTGGTGGATGACTCTTTCCAGTCTTTTCTATTTTATGTTGAAATTATCTATTTACATGCCTATTTTCTCCATACATTTGTATGTCTATTGCCTACCAGTTGTTGTTGTTGTCAGGTGCCATCGAGTCGGAACCGACTCATAGCGACTCCATGCACAGCAGAACGAAACAATGTTCGATCCTGGGCCAACCTCACCAC
>NW_006408664.1:6266692-6273736 GCF_000296735.1 Chrysochloris asiatica | reverse complement strand
GTGGCAGCATCGATGCACTCAAGCATGGCAACAGTAGTGAGGTTGTCCCAGGATGGGGCAGTGTTTCCTTCTGCTGTGCATAAATTTGCTATGAGTCGGTACTGACTTGATGGCACCTAACTACAACAACAGCTTCCCTGGGGTTTGATTGTGGATCCAAGAAAACGTAAGTCTTTGAAAACTTCAATCTGTTCTCCATTTATCATGATTTTAATTATTGGTGAGTTGTGAGGATTTTTGTTTTCTTTGAAATTATGTGTAATCCATACTAAAGGCTGTAATCTTTGATCTTCATCAGTATTTTAAATCCTTTTCCTTTCCAGCAAGGGAGGTTGAGTCATCTGCATATCACTTCCTGATGCTATGTTCTTCTTCATATAATCCAGTTTCTCTGATTATTTGCTCAGTATTTAGATTGAATAAGTTTGATGAACCACCACTCATCTGTCAGTTTGTCATACTCTGGTGGTTTACATGTTACTGTGATGTTGAAAACTTTGCCACCAGTATTTTAAATACCAGCAGGGTACAAGCATGGTGGAGAGATTTTAGCTGAGCTTCCAGACTAAAAGAGACATGTTGTTAAATTTGTCTATTGGTTCCAACTCATAGCATTCCTGTATAAGGTTTCCAAGGAGCAGCTGATGAGTTTGAACCACAAATTTTGTGCTTCAAACTGACCTTGAGGTCCAGTGCTTTATCCCACAGCACCACACTTTTAGGAAGAAGGAAAGGAAGACTATTTCTATATGTTTAGCAACTACAAGCTTTATGAATAGAAGTGGAACACTGTGATTGCACGAGAATATTGAGTATTGAAACATGATGAATAGCACCAGAATATTATCAAGTATAGTGCTGGAAGATGAACCCCTGGAGTCAGAAGGCACTCAAAATATGACTGGATAAGAAATGTCTCTTCAGAGTAGAGTTTGCCATGATGATGTGAATGGAATAAAGCTTTCAGGACCTTCATTTGCTGATGGGGCTCAGCTCAAAAATAAGGAGAAACAGCTGTAACCATTCATTAACAACTGAAATATGGAATCTATAAAGTATGAATACAGGAAAAATGAAAGTTGTCAAAAAGTGATATGAAATACATAAAGATCTATTTCCTAGGTATTTGTTGTTGTTGAGTGCTGTCGAGTCGATTCTGACCCATAGAGACCCTGTATAGGGTTTCCAAGGAGCAGCTGGTGATCTTGAACCACCGACCTTGTGGTACAAACTAACTTTGCAGTCCAGCACATTAACCCACATCACCAAATTATTAGCATTAGTGAGCTGACAGATTGGCCATTTGAATCTGGCAATCCTATGGTTTACTATGCAGAGAATGACAAATTGAAGAAGAGTAGTGACATTCATTATCAAAAAGAACATTCCAAGGCTATCTTGAAGAATAATGCTGTCTGTAATAGAATATTATTCATGCACCTGCAATGAAGATAGGTTAATGCCACAATTATTCAAATTTAGGTCCCTACCACTAAAGCCAATGATGATGAAATTAAAGAATGCTACCAACTTCTTCAATCTGAAATTGATCAAGCAAAGCAATCAAGATTTATTGATAATTACTGATAGTTAGAAGCAAAGGTTCAAAACATGAGAAAGGTTCAGTAGTTGGAAAATACAGCTTTGGTGATAGGAAAAATGATGGAGATCACATGATAGACACTTGCAAGACCAATGATTTGATTATTGCAAATACCGTTTTTAAACAACATAAAAGATGTCTATACACAAGAATTCTTGTGGGCTAATGCATCAGATTGCAAAGTCATTTGAACTGCAGGGTCAGTGATTCAAGCTCACCAGCAGTTCCTTGGAAATCCTATACAGGACCGCTGTGAGTTGGAATTGACTTGACGACATTTAACAACAGAAAATACACATGAAACTCACCAGATCAAATACACAGAAATAAAATCGACTACTAGCGTAGTGGTTACGAATCGGGCTGCGAACCTTAAGGTCAGCGGTTCGAAACTACCAGCTGCCCCGCGGGAGAAAGATGAGGCTTTCTACTCCCGTAAAGATTTACACCCTTGGAAACCCTATACAGGGTCGCTATGGGTCAGAACTGACTCGATGGCACATAACAACAACAACATCTTAGAGAAGAGATGGTGGAAAAACTCCATATTATCAACCTAAATCAGGCCAGCAGCAGACTGAGGAACAGACCATCAACTGCTTGCGTACAAGTTCAGGCTGAAGGTGGAAAAACTTAAAACAAATCCACAAGAGCTAAAATTTGACAATGAATTTAGAGAGCATCTCAAAAATAGTTTTGAGGCATTACACACTAATGACCAAAGACTATCAGTGTTGTTGGATAACATCAAGAACATCATACAGGAAGAAAGCAAAAGGTCATTCAGAAGACAAGAAAAAAGGAAAAGACCAAAATGGATGTCAGAAGAGACTCTGAAACTTGCTCTCCAGCATGGAGATGCTGAAGCAAGTGGGAGAAATGAGGAAGTCAAAATGCTGGACCAAAAATTTCAAAGAACAGCTTGAGAAGACAAAGTAAGGTATTATAAGAAACATGCAAAAAACGTTTGGAGTAAGAAAACCAAAATTCTAAGCATTTCTCAAGCTGAAATCACCAAAGACAAAATTCAAACCTCAACTTTCAATACTGAGGAACTCCATGGGCAAAAGGTTGAATGATGCAGAAACCATCAAAAGAAGACTGAATGATATACAGAGTCACTGTACCAAAAAGAAATGGTTGATGTTCACTGATTTGAAGAATATTCCTTTCTGGTTGTTCAAGAGCCAATGGTACTGAAGGAAGATTTCCAACTTGCACGGAAAGCATTGACAAAGAACAAGGCTGCAGGAACTGATAGAATAAAAATTGAAATTTTTCAACAAACTGACGAAGCATTGGAGGCAAACACTTTTTTATGCCAAGAAATTTGGCCTGGTCAACTGATTGGAAGAGATCTATATCTGTGCCCATTCCAAACAGAGGTGACCCACTGGAATGCAGAAATCATTGAACAATATCATTAAAATCATATGCAAGTAAAGATAATTCAAAAACTGGCTGCAGCAGTACATTGGCTGGGAACTTCCAGAGTTTCAAGCAGGATTGAGACAAGGACGTGGAAGGAGGACTATCATTACTGACATTAGATGGATCTTGACTGAAAGCAAAGAAAAGCAGAAAGATATTTACCTGTGCTTTATTGGCTACGCAAAGACTTCCAACTGTGTGGATCATGAAAACTTATGTACAACTTCGAGGTGAATGAGTATTCCAGAACATACTGTGCTCATGAGGAACCTGTGCACAGACCAATAAGCAGTTAGAACAAAGCAAGGAAGGGGTCACTCAAACATTTGGTATCTGGAAAGATGTGTGCAGGGTTGCATTTTTTCACCGTACTTATTCAATCTTCAATGTCTATGCTGAGCAAATAATCCAAGAAGTTTGATTATATGAAGAAAAACATGGCATCAGGTTTGGAGGAAAACTCATTAACAACCTGAGATATGCAGATGATATAACTTACTTGCTGAAAGTGAAGAGGACTTAAAATATTTATTGATGAAGATCAAAGACTCACCTAAGTGGCCTCTTCAATCCAAGATGTGTAGACCCATGCAATTCCTGCGCTTGGGCCAACTGCCCTGGAAAGAACTGTTTCTGGAGAAGAGAAGGTGATTTCTTCCTGTATTGGAGAAAATGGTTTGCGGGACAGGAAGGAATCCTGCTGGGAGAGAGGCTGTTTTCAAAACTGAAGGGTAAGCTGATAAGTGCTGCTAAGAAACCAAACTTCTACATCAATAGGAACCAAGATGGGAGAGTTAGCATTAAACCCATTGGACAGGGAAAAAAAAGAAAGAAATAATAGTTATCAACATGTAAAAATATTGGTATAGCAAAATTATGAAAGCAATACACATGGGTATGCAAAAATATGTAATGTGCATGTTATTTGCATAAAAATACAGTATATCTGCCATGAGAAGTAACTCAGAACCATGTAATATTTTGTAGAAAGCTTTTGGCCTCCTTTCTCAAGATGTTGTCTACACATTTAAAATTAACTTGTCACTATAAAGGAACAAGAATTTACAACTTAGATTCTTTTATTCTCACTTCCAAATTGGCCACATATCCTATGATTTTCTGTTTTAACTATGCATTGTGGGAATGCTCTCTCCCCAAAGAACAACCAGAAAGGAATATTCTTTAGGCACTAAAATAATCATGATCAATCTGAATACTTGCAGATTCATGTTTTATTAGTGGTGAATAGGAAGAGTTATAACCTTTCTCTCTGGGCCAAGGAAGGGTGAATCAGCTTGCCTATAGCGTTGGCAACTGGCCTACATAACACACCCCTCTTCCCATTGTTATACTTCCCGCTGAGGTTAGTCAAAGAGCTAATTACAAAACCAGTATCTGTGATGATTACATGTTAGGTGTGAACTATACAGTCAGTGATAATTGTTGGTTATTGAGGTGGTTATTTAGGTTTGACTGACAGAGCATAAGCACTTCTGTGAAAGCATACTATTTCCTACTTTCCGGTTCTAGATACTCTACATAACACAGTATAGTATTTCTGAAAAAACTAAAGAAAATATGAATGTTAAAAGTTCTTTACTTATGAGGATAAAAGAGGATCTTTTCATGAAGATCTACCTGAGGAGGTAAACCCAACCACAGCCATCTAATTGATTCCAACTCACAGCGTCATTGTATAAGGTTTCCAGGGCTGTGAATCATTATGGGAATAGAAAGCCTCATCTTTCTCCTCAGGGAGCAGCTTGAGGGTTTGAACTGCAAATCTTGAAGCTAGCAGTCCTGGGCTTATCGTACCACACCAACAGAGGTCCTACTAGAGGTGTTAGGGATTTGGAAAACCAAAGGTGACTGTTGAAAGGCAAAGCAGTACCTAAATTCACACAGACCAGCCATAACTCTGCTCTAGTCTTAGAAGAGGGACAAACACACTCTTTTGTTATTTTTATTGTTAAGTGTAGATGAGTTGGTTCTGACTCATAGCAACCCTGTATAGGGTTTCTGAGGAGCAGCTGGTGGATTTGAATTGTTGACTTTGCTGTTCAAACAGGTCTGCAGCCCAGTGCTTATCCTACAGTGCCATACCAGACCTCCCTTTTTTTCTTACAAGACCCTAAAAATGCTTTGAGAAACCAATTGTTATCCTCTAAATATAAGTAAGAAGTATTACAAGCTAATTTCCTTAGCTTTATCAAGCATTAATGAATCAATATGACAAGATGGCCACAGGCTGCACATAAAAATATTTGATGTTTTTCAGATTTTTAACTACACACACAAATATATACATACAATGTGCTTTGTTCCACCTCACAAATGGCTTCTCATCTCCCAACATTCACAGTAGTAAGAAAAAATAGCATTGCCTCTGAAAAGTAAGATTACTGTTTGTGAGGCTGGCTTCAACGGGAATGTCAATGAGAAAAGGAAGTATGTCTTGCCAGCATATAGCTTTCTCTGAACAGGTATTTTCTGGTGGCAACATCTTGAATGTCACTAGGTTTATATGATTTTTTGGTTTTAGCATTTTGAACTAAAAATTTTTTAAATGAACCTTAGCTCAGGGTTCACACAGATTATGATTCATAACTAGGTCTACATAAACCAGAATTACTAAAAAATTGTTTTTAAAGTTTGCACACTGCTCTGCACTACAACCCAGCATTTTTGGAAAAATAAGTTGACATTCAGGTGAAAAACAAAACTCTTGTTCTTTTGTGGCTAGTAGTTCTCATAACAGTTTACCATTGATTAAGACTAATATTTCCTATTAAGAGTTCAAGGTATTTTGGCATTGTCAATTACTTTTCAGTCCAGCTTGTTCTAAAGTGGATTAGGAAATAGAGGATGAGAAACTTTTGATTAATTAGATCAAAAAGGCAAAAAAATGTACACCTCCTTCATAGATTACAAAATAAAACAACTATAAAACTGCTAAACTTGCACCTACAAACCAGTAAATTTAAATAATCTATGTGTTTGCCAAAGTTGTGTAAAAAGGAAGGAATTATACACGACAGGACAGGATTTAAGCCATAAAATGGAACAGCTTGGCACAATTAAGACAGAGGCCTAAGACCAAAATCCATGCTTCCCACAATCCAGGTGGAGTCCAAATCACCTTAAGTAATAGTATTGACTTTATTATTTTTTATAGCTCTTCAAAAGTTCTCCCCAGATACTGTGTATACACTGGGAATAAGAATATTCCAAGGTGAAAAGAATAACTATCCTATCCTCAGTCATATGTACATGTACAAGCACAAACACCAATTTTGAGAGTTCAAAATTCTACAACTTTAAATGATGTGGTGGACTTATTTGAAGGTACTCGATATCTTCTTGAATGTTGCCTATACTTGGTGTCTTAAATTGATCATTTAAGATACAAAATAGAAGTCCACCCCCTTCAAACACAGGGCCTTGTCTGGTGAAAGTGCAAATCCATTTAACCATTAGAGTCAGCAGGACAAACCATAAAAGAAATTCACCCATCCAAGATTAAAATGAAATAACTTTACAATTCAATTAATTTCACATCAATTTACACTTGAAATATTATTTTTAAGAAAACATTTTTTTTTCTTAATGTTTTATTGTGAATTATGCGATAGTTTACATGGGAGAACATTAGTTTTACATTCATCCTATGTAAATCGTTTCATTGCCATGGTTACAATTCCCTCCATGCATCATCAACCAACCAAAGGGTATACCCTGCAAGCCTGTCCTCCCACCCCTCCACCCCCGGACTTCAGCACACAGGCCCTCTCCCTCTCTGGGTCTAAAGTACCCAGCTGCTCCATCACTCCATGTCATCTTCTCTACCTCCATCTCAGGCATCACTTCTTCTCTGGGTAGGGTCTCGCTCTCCGCTTTTCTCCCTTGATGGTCCCAGGGACCTCCGCTCCTAGGCTGAAAAGTTAATCACTCCCCTCTTTGCTACAAAATGTCTACCTTTACATTTCCAACCCTCACAATCAGTCCTGATA
>NW_006408664.1:6264137-6265399 GCF_000296735.1 Chrysochloris asiatica | reverse complement strand
AAAGAATCCCTCCCCCACCCCCTTTAGTATGGGTTCTTTTTCTTAGTCTTTTACAGTAGTTGTCCTATGCTGTATTTCACCTTTGTGACTAATTTCACTCAACATAATGTCCTGAAGATTCATCCATGTTATGGGGTAGCTTGCAGCGTCCTTGTTATTCTTCAAGGTAGCATAATATTTCATTGTGTGTATGTACCACAGTTTGTTTATCCATGATGAGATCTAATATGATGCAGTCACCCCATGAAGTGATCTAATGTGATCAACTCTGACCTAATGTCTTGTAAATCCTCACTGCTTTATGTTAATGAGGTCAGATGCAATCAGCAGGATTAGGTTGCATCTTGAGTCAATCTCTTTTAAGATGTAAAAAGAGAGAGAAGTGAACTGAGCTCAGCATGACCTACTACCACCAAGAAAGAAAAACCAAAAGTGAAGTGAATTCTTTGGACCAGAGATCCCTATACTGTGAAGCTTCTAGAGCCAGGTGAAGACTGATGCCAAGACATATGGAAATCTCCAAGGAATACTGGGTCTACATATGCTGAAAGGAGACAAAGACCTTTCCCCAGAGCCAACAAAGAGAAAATCTTGCACTAGAGCCAGAAAGCTGGTTGTTAAAGTCATTCACTTGTGGTGTTTCTGTTATAGCAGCATTAGATAACTAAGACACTAGTATTACAAATTCATCAGCAAGGATGATATCGTTATAAATGTAGCCTTATATTTCATGAAGTTTTCTAAATAGCACTGATACATACAAATTTCAAATGCTGGCAGGAATAATAAGTAAATTCTTATGTTTGGATGATAAGATTCTTATGATTCAATAGTGAGTAATTTTTATCATGACTAATTGTGACTGTCACAGTTGTAAAGGTAGAAGTTTTGTAACAAAAACAAGGGAGTAGTTAATCTTACAGAAACAGAGGACCCTAGGACCATCAAGGGAGAAGAGCACAGGCAGAAGGCGGGACCTTATCCAGAGAAGCAGCGACACCGGAGATGGAAGCAGAGATGGGAACATGGAGAGAGGTAGCAGCTGAGGAATCTAGATTCATGGGAAGAGAGAGACTGAGAGAGGCGAGGAGGGTAGACTTGTAGAATGTGCCCTTTGATATTGTAAATTATTATATATGCTGAGTGTTTGTTTGTTTTTTTTTTTTTAAAGAGCTAAAATGAATAGAGAGAAACACTGTTAATTGGTGGCACATGGAGGGGATTATAATCATTGTAATGAAACAAGGTGTTTGATTTGTTGA
>NW_006408664.1:6262697-6264037 GCF_000296735.1 Chrysochloris asiatica | reverse complement strand
CAACTCTTCCGGTCTTTGGTCTTTAGTGTCTAATTCATCAAATCTGTTCTTCAGATGATCTCTAAATTCAGGAGGGATAAATTCAAGATCATATTGCCTACCAGAGACCTCCAAATTTTTGTATGTCTACTGCTTATCAGATAGTTGGATGAGAGGATAGAGGAAGAGAAAGGTGAAGAATAGTGTTTATAGCCCAACATGATTAGGATAGATGGGAAGTCTCTTGGGGAAACCTAGATTCCTATTCTCAAGGAATCTGTTCCCAATCATAAGAATCTCTGAGGAATAGTATAGTGTTAGTGAATATCTGGTTATGGCATAATAATTACTCATCTCCTTAACATTGTCCACAGCCCTGTTGCCAGACCAGGGCTCCAAATGCGGATTGTCACTACATCAGAATAACACCAAATTGAATAGGTATATTTTACAAATACAGCACCATTGTAACTAACATGCACACACATTTTGTTGTTTCTATTAGGTGATGAAGTGTCAGTTCCAACTCATAGCAACCCTATGTACAACATAACGAAACATTGCTCAGTACTGCACAATCTTTACAATTGTTGCCTTTAAACCCATTGTTCTTTCCATTGTGTCAACCCATCTCATTGGGGGGTATTCTTCTTTTTCGCTGTCCCTCCACTTGTCCAAGCATGATGTCCTTTCCAGGGACTGTCCTTCCTGACTATATGCTCAGGGCACGAAGACAAAATCTCACCATCCTCACTTCTAAGGAGCTTTCTGGCTGTACTTCTTCCAATGCAGATTTGTTTGTTCTTCTGCAAGTCCACAGTACTTTCAATATTCTTTACTGAAACAATGATTCAAATGCATCAATTCTTCTACATCTTCCTTATTTATTGTACAACTTTAAAATGTATATGAGGTGATTGAAAATACCATGGCTTTAGCAAGGCACACCTTAAACCTCAAACTGGTAACTTTGCTCTTTAACACTTTAAAGAGGTATTTTGCAACATATTTGCCTAAAGCAATACATGTTTGATTTCTTCCCTACTTTAGTTTGACGTACTGTGGTGGTTTGTGAGTTGCTGTGATTCTGAAAGATATGCCACCAGTATTTTAAATACCAGCAGGTTCACCCATGGTGGACAGGTTTCAGATGAGCTTCCAGACAAAGACAAAATAGGAAAAAGGAGTCACAAACTACTTCCGAATATTTAGTCATTGAAAATGTAATGAATAGCAGAGAAAATTTGTCAGATATAGTGCCAGAAAATGAGCCCCTCAGGTTGGAAGGCACTCAAAATGCGATTGGGGAAGAGAAGCCTCCTCAAAGTAGAGTTGACTATGATGACATGAATGGAATAAAG
>NW_006408664.1:6246344-6254467 GCF_000296735.1 Chrysochloris asiatica | reverse complement strand
GACCCTAGGACCATCAAGGGAGAAGAGCACAGGCAGAAGGCGGGACCTTATCCAGAGAAGCAGCGACACCAGAGATGGAAGCAGACATGGGAACATGGAGAGAGGTAGCAGCTGAGGAATCTAGATTCATGGGAAGAGAGAGACTGAGAGATAGAGGCGAGGAGGTAGACTTGTAGAATGTGCCCTTTGATATTGTAAATTATTATATATGCTGAGTGTTTGGTTTTTTTTTTAAAAAGAGCTAAAATGAATAGAGAGAAACACTGTTAATTGGTGGCACATGGAGGGGATTATAATCATTGTAATGAAACAAGGTGTTTGATTTGTTGAATGTAAAACTGATGATCTGTCCTGTAAATGTTCACTCAATCCACAATAAAAAATTTAAAAACAAAAAAAATTATTGTTTGCTAAAAGTAGACAATTAATTTTCCTCTTTTTCTTTCCATTTTTAAAACTTTAGTAACTAATACTTTTTACCAACTATTCCAGTTGGTTTGACATTGCCAATTGCTTTTTATGCTAATTTTTTAAGCAGGATGAAAAGTTTAAAAAAAGGATTGGAAATATTTTATTTCACGCAACTCCTTATTTACTCCTTTGGCATAAAACCTGATTTTATGTCTAAAATGTCACATGAATGTTCAACTTACTTAATTCCTTATAGAAATGTCCATGTAGTATATGGGAAATTAAGTAAGCAGCAGAATTCCAGAAGGATGGGTTGGGTGTGGTGTTTAATGTGGTGAACATTGGGATTTTTTCCAACACTCTCTTTGTCTGGAAGTCAGGTTTTTTTCATTGACTGGAAACTATTCTATGACTTTCTCCTATGCTTTCTGAAAGCAGCATGACCTTAAAATAAAAAGCACACACAGACAGAAAGGATACTACCTTCCTAGCTCTACATTGTCATGTTCAAGGATTGACTGGTAGGTCTACATAAGTAATATATTGCCGAATCAAAAGAGCTTCCCTGAGTGGTTTTTCTTGTCTGAAAAGTTTCTGTGAGGTGTCAAAAAATTACTTTTAAAATGTTGTTAGATGTTTCCGGACCTCAGAATTTTTTCAAGGTGTCAATTTGGGCTTATCCCCAATAATAGCAATACATAACATAGCTGGATATTAGGTTTTAAAGTGTGTGATATTTTAAAGGGTTTTTGTCTTTTTTTTTTCCCCTTTTCTCACTCTCCTTCTTCCCTCATACATACACTAGGAACAAACAGGAGGTCAAGTCCGTTGTTAAGCTTTTCAGTTTGTAACTTGTTCTAAGTGTCTCCCCTCCACCACCTCAAAATCCAGTAAGCAGAAGGCATGACTGAATAGAAATCCTCTGGAATTATGGGATACCACAAGTGGAACATCTTCATTGTGCGTCAGTATCTCCAGTCTTTTAGCTCCTCTAAAGGAGCTCTGGTAGCGTAGTGGTTACGAATCGGGCTGCGAACCTAAAGGTCAGCGGTTCGAAACTACCAGCTGCTCCGCGGGAGAAAGATGAGGCTTTCTACTCCCGTAAGGATTTACACCCTCGGAAACCCTGTACAGGGTCGCTATGGGTCGGAACCGACTCGACGGCACGTAACAACAACAACAACAACAAACTGTCCTTAAAGTTACATATTGGTCTGGCAGTGCTCTCTGGGTGAATCCAAGAGAATGTCATGTTCTAAGAGTGTGGCAATCTGTTCAAAATAGGAATGGACAGTCTTTGAAAATGCACAGAAAGTACTTTTTTTTTTCCTCTTAGCTAGATGAGGACATGCTTGTTAACGCCATAGAACTAAAAATAATGACATTTGGAGGTTCTAGTAGGAACAGTGATTCAATTCTGACAAAACACAAATTTCCTGAGAAAATACAAGTTCAAAGTTATACCTTCTTATAATATAGAACAGACTTTTAAAAGTAGAAAATAGGCAAAAGTGATATAAATGCAATATTCTCATTTCTACTTGTGACATTCAACGCTATCTTTAAATAGTTATTTTTTTCCTTACGTATGACCAGTACATTAGAACCAGCCTACATTGTCAAATAAAAACAATGCCGTCTCATTCCTTCATAGACGACCACTTAAATCAGAAGAAAGGTTTAGATTTGAGTTTTTTACTTTTAAAAACATATTGATAAGCATGCAGTCAGTTCTTACTAAAAATACTAAGGGGAAAATAATCAAGTTAACTATAACTTATTTTTTAGGTGCTGATAGCTACTAATATCTTTCTTCCCATTGATGATATTGTCTGGTGTAGACAAATGATGCAAAGACCACTTTTGTTCATTAAATCCTGTTTTATTTTCCTTTTGAGCATTCTATGAAATTACATTTACCAGACTCCTTCACAGGCAGGTAAAGCAAAGTTTTTAACCTAAAGGAGTATTTGTCCCTGTCAAGCCTGGTCCATAAAACTTCTCCCACTGTCATTTCTTTCATTACAGATCAGAAGCACAGGATCCAGAAGAGAATTGCTAAGCCTGTGGGATATGGCAATTACATGAATGAACCAAAGCTTCATTGACCATGTGCAGTCAACTTTGCCATACTCACACCCAATCTACAGGATGTCAGTAGGAATTAAATTTGTACAGTGTTAAACCACTAAGACTTCTGAGCTGTTTATTACAGCAGTTAGCCTGTACCATCTAATACTTGGCAGTTGGAAAACTACTGAATGGTATCTATTTCTACAACAGAAATCAATAATGTTTTACTGACTATGCAAAGTCATTCAACTGTGTTGTTGTTAAGTACCTTGGAGTCAATTCCAACTCATAGTGACCCTGAACAGGGTTTCTAAGACTGTAAATCTTTACAGGAGCAGAACTGCTGACCTTGCGGTTGGCAACATGACTGGTAACCACTGCACTACCAGAGCTCCTTAACTGTGAAGATCATAATGAATTATAGAAAACATTGCAAAGAATAAACTTAATTAAGCTCATTTTTAACTTGTACATGGACTAAGAGGCAGTTGTTCAAAGAGAAGAAGGAGATACTCTACAGTTTAAATTCAGGAAAGGTGTGTTAAGGTAGGATGCTTTACCATACTTATGAAATCTGTATGCTGAACAAATAATCTGAAAAACTTGATTATATGAAAAATGTTGCATCAGAATTGATGGAATACTAATGAACTACCAGTGATACACGTATGACACAGCAGTTCTTGTTGAAAGAGAAGAGGACTTGAAACACTAATGAAGATTAAAGACTATAGCCTTCAGTATGGATTCCACCTCAACATTAAGAAAACAAAAATCCTCACAACTGGACTAATAAAAAAAAATTATGATAAATGGAGAAAATATTGAAGTTGTCAGGAATTTCATATTACTTGGATCTGTACCCATAGATAAACAGTCAATAAATCAAATTATGCATTCTGTTGGGCAGATATACTGCAAAAGACCTCTTTAAAGTGTTCAAAAGCACTGAAGCCACTTTAAGGACTAAGGTGCACCTGACCCAAGCAATGATATTTTTTAATCATCTCACATGTGTTTAAAAGCTGAACAAGGAATAAAGAAGACTGAAGAACAATTGATGCCTTTGAATCATGATGTTACAATTGATGCCTTTGAATCATGGTGTTGGGGAAGAATATTGAATATACCATGGATAGCCAGACACCACTTCTCTGTCAGCTTGTTGTACTGTTGTGGTTTGTTATAATTCTAAAAGCCATGCCACCAGTATTTTAAATACAAGCAGGGTCAACTACAGTGAACATGTTTCAGCAGAGCTTCCAGACTAAGACAGACCAGGAAAAAGGAGAAGAGGACCACTTCTGGATTATTAGCCACTGAAAACATGAATGGTGCAAAACATTGTCAGATATAGTACCAGCAGATGAGTTCATCAAGTTGTAAGACACTAAAATACAACTGGGGAAGAATTATCTCCTCAAAATAAAATTGACCACAATGAAGTGAATGGAGCAAAATTTTCCAGCTCTTCATTTGCTGAGGAAGCATAACTCAAAATGAGAAGAAACATCTGCAAACATCCATTAATAATCAGAAGATAGAATGTATGAAGTATCAATCTAGGAAAATTGGAAGTTATCAAAAATGAAATGGAATATTTAAAGATTGATAACCTAGGCCTTAGTGAGCTGAAATGGACAGGTATTGGCCATTTGAGTCAGACAATCATATGACTTACTATGCCAGGAATAACAAATTGAAGAGGAATGGCTTCATATTCATCATCAAAAATAACATTTCAAGATCAATAACATTGAAGTACAATGCTGTGTGTGCTAGGATAATATTCATTCTCCTATAAGGAAAACCAGTTACTATCACTATTATTCAAATCCACACACCATTCACTAAAGCCAGTGATGATGAAATTAAATAATTCTATCAACTTTTCATCTGAAATTGATCAAGTATACACTCAAGGTGTATTGATAATTACTGCTGACTGGAATGTTAATGTTGGAAACAAAGAGAAAGCATCTGTAGTTGAAAATATGGCCTTAGTGATAGAAACAATGCTGGAGGTCACATGATAGAATTTTGCAAGATCAATTACTTATTCTGGAGCACAGTGGCTCCATAGAGTAAGCACTGGACTGTGAACCTCAAAAAACACATTTTGAGCCTGCCAGATACACCCCATAAGAAAGATGAGGTTTTCTGTTCCACAAAGATTTAAAGTCTTGGAAACCTAATACAGGGTTGCTAAGAGTCAGAACTGACTCAACAGCACTTAACAACAATAACAGTTTATTCATTGCAAATACCTTTATTAACAATGTAAACAGTCACTGCACAGGTGGACCTCACCTGTTGGAATGCAAAGGAAACAAATTGACTACATCTGTAAGAAGAAATGTTGGAAAAACTCGATATCATCAGCCAAAACAAGGCCAGGGGCTGACTGTGGAACAAATTATTAATTAATCAAATGCAAATTCAGGCTGAAGATGAAGAAGGGTTTTTAAAATCTATGAGTCCTAAATATGACCTTAAACATATCTCACCTGAATTTAGAGTACTCCATTTCAAAAACAGATTTGATGCATTAAACACTAATGAACAAAAACCAGAAGAGCTGTGGGATGACATCAAGAACATCATATATAAAGAAAGCAAAAAAATGAAAGAAGCAAAAGATCAAAATGGATGTCAGAAGAGACTCTGAAATTTGCTCTTGAGCACATTGTTGTTGTTGTTAAGTGCCAACAAGTTGTTTCTGATCCATAGCAACCCTACATAGGGTTTCCAAGGAATAGCTGTTGAGCTTGAACTGCCTACCTTGTGGTTCAAACCAACTTCACATTAACCCACAGCATCACACCAGGATTCTGCTCTTGAGCATAGAGAAGCTAAAGTAAATGGAAGAAATGAGGAAGTAAAAGAGCTGAACAGAAAATTTCAAAGGACAGCGCAAGTGAACAAAGTAAACTGTTAACATGAAATGTGCTAAGACATGGAGTTTAGCACTGTTTTCATCTCTAAAAAAGAAAGTATAGCAGATATTTGCAAAACACATATATAATAAAGGATTTCTATCAAAAGCATATAAATAATTCTTATAACTCAACAAGAAAACAAACAATCCATTTATGAATGGGCAAAATAAATGAACAGACAGTCTTCTTACCAAAGAATATATACAAATGACAAATGATCACATGAAAAGAGTCTCAACATCACATTATATGGAATTGCAAATTAAAACACCAAAGTAACGCTATACACTTATGTGAATGGGTAATATTCAGAACACTGACATCAAATACTGATGAAGATGTGAAGCAGTAATGCAAAGTCCAAGTGGGGACCATGTCTGACTTCCCCTGGCTTCAAAATGGGGAAAAAGAATTAAACTGAAAATCAGCCCAAGACCAATTCCTATTCTGTGGAAGTCAGACATGTCTCCACCCTACAACCTTGTTTACTCTATTCTGACACCAACCATTCATCCCACAGCACTCTGCTTCACATCTGGAATTGATAATCCATTGCAATGGCCACACAGAACTCATAACACTCACAATTGTGGGGTTTATTAGGGAAGTGAACAGGGTACATTTTAGGATCAAAACAACTCCAGAGGCAGCAGTTCAGCAGTCAGGAGACCCTCTTGTCTATCATACTGCAGGCATGACTCGCTCTTATCTTTGGCCTCTCAGCCATGTGGTCCCTTAGTCTCTGCCCTGCTAGGGTAAATGTTACAAAGTTCTTTTAGCCAGTCTGTGAATAACTAAGGGGCACATCCTGCAAGCCAGTCTTCTGCCCGTAGATGCTCAGCTTTACTCACTCCATAAGCCTACAGCCTGAAGCTTTTCTGTCAATCCATGCCACCACCTCTACCACAGCCTCTGCCTTCACTGATTTTCAGGAAGTGATCTCATGCTTTCCTCATGATCTTTCTTCTTAATGGCCCTAGAATCTTCTACCTCTGCTTCTAAGATGGCTCCTTTTAAGCCTAGATGGAGAACAAAGCTAACCATCTCAGTGTTAGAGTCAGTTATACCAACACTCATCTGTCAATTGGTCATACTGTGGTGGTTTGCATGGTACTGTGATTCTGGAAGCTATGCCACCAGAATTTTAAATACCAGCAGGGTCAACCATGGTGTACAGGTTTCAGATGAGCTTCCAGATGAAGACAGACTAGAAAGAAGGAGAGACAGACTACTTCCAAATATTTAGTCACTGAAAACATTATGAATAGAAGTGGAACACTATCAGCACCAAAATATTGAATATTGAAATATGATGAAGAGAAACAGATTATTGCAAAATATAGTGCTGGAAAATTAGCCCCTCAGGTTGGAAGGCACTCAAAATACAACTGGGGAAAAGCTGCCTCCTCAAAGTAGAGTCAACTGTGATGACATGAATGGAGCAAAGCTTCAAAATCTTCATCTGCTGATGGGCAAAACTCAAACTGAAGAGAAATAGCTGTAATCATCCTCTAGTAATCAGAGCATGGAACATACACAGTATTACTCTAGGAAAATTGTAAATTTCTAAAATTAAATAGAACACATAAACATTAATATCATAGGCATTAGTGAACTGAAATGGACTAGTATTGGCCATTTTGAATCTGACAATCATATGGTTTACTATGCCTGGAATGACAAAAAGAAGAGGAATGGTGTCACTTTCATCACCAAAAAGAACATATCAAGATCTGTTTTGAAGTACAATGCTGTCTGTGATAAGATACTCTCTATAAGCCTACAAGGAAACCCAGTTAATGCCACTATTACTCAAATTCACATACCAACCACTTTAGTAAGTGATGTTGAAATTTAAGAATTCTATCAGCTTCATCAGTCTGAAATTGACCAAATATTCAGTCAAAATATATTAATAATTACCATTGATGGGAATGCAAAGGTTGGGAACAAAAAGGAAGGATCAGTAATTGTAAAATAAGGCCTTAGTGTTAGAAATGACGCTCTAGAGTGCATGATAAAATTTTGCAAGACCAACAACTTTTCATTGCAAATACATTTTTTAAACAACATAAAAGACAACTATACACATGAACCTCACCAGATACAATACACAAAAACCAAATTGACTATATCTGTAGAAAGAGATGGTGGAAAAGCTCCGTGTCATTAGTCAAAACTAGACCAGGGACTGCAGACCATCAATTTCTCATATGCAAGTTCAGGCTGAAGCTTAAGGAAATTAAAACAAGTACATGAGAGTCAAAACATGACTTTGAACATATCCCACCTAAATTTTGAGATCATCTAAAGAACAGATTTGATGCTTTAGACACTAAAACTGAAGACCAGAAGAGTTGTGGGATGACATTAAGAACACCATGCAGGAAGAAAGCAAAAGATCATTAGAACATAAGAAAGAAGGAAAAGTATGAAATAGATATCAGAAGAGACTCAAACTTCTCCAATGTAGCAATGCTAAAGTAAGTGGAATAAATGAGGAGGGAAAGAAGCAACATAGAAAATTTCCAAGAGGAGCTCAAGAAGACAAAATCAAATATTATAACAAATTGCGCAAAGACCTGGAATTAGAAAGCCAAAAGGGAAGAACACACTCATCACTTTTCAGGCTAAAAGAACTGAAGAAAAAATTCAAGCCTCAACTTACAATGTTGAAGGATTCTATGGGCAAAACAACAT
>NW_006408664.1:6244751-6246129 GCF_000296735.1 Chrysochloris asiatica | reverse complement strand
TCAACCATCTGAAGAGGTAGCATATGATCAAAAGCAAATAATACTGAAGGAAGAAGTCCAAGGTACATTAAATACATTGACAAAGAACAGGGCAGGGCTCCAAGAATTGATGGAACACAAATTTAAATCTTTCAACAAACTAATGCAGCACTGGAAGCACTCATTCATCTATGCCAAGTAATTTGGAAGACAGTTATCTGGTCAACTAACTGGAAGAGATCTATATTTGTGCCTGTTCCAAGGAGATGTGACGAATGGAATGCAGAAGTCATCAGAAAATAAAATTAATATCTCACACAAGTAAAAATTTGCTAAAGATAATTTTTAAAAATTACTTCACACACAGAGAACTACCAGAGATTTAAGCCAGATTCAGACTAGGATATGGGATGAGGGATATCATTGTTGACGTCAGATGGATCTTAACTGAAAGCGGAGAATACCAGAAAGATGTTCACCTGTGCTTTATTGACTATGCAAAGGCTTTCAATTGTGTGGATCATGACAAGCTGTCGACATCATTGCAGAGAAGGAGTATTCCTGAACACTTAATTGTGCTCATGGGCAACCTGTACATAGACCAAGAGGCAGTTGTTCAAACAAAACAAGGGAACACTGAATGGTTTAAAATTAGCAAAGATATACATTAGAGTTGTATTCTTTCACCATATTTATCCAAACTGTATGCGGAGCAAACAACACAAGAAATTGGATTATATGAAGAAAAACATGGCATCAGGAATGGAGGAGGTTTCATTAACAACCTATGATATGCAGATCTTGCATCTTTGCTTACTGAAAGTAAAGAAGACTTAAAATACTTACTGATAAAGATCAAAGACCACAGCCTTCAGTATAAGTTGCATCTCAATGTAAAGAAAACAAAAATACTCATCATTGGACCAATAAACAGCATCCATATAAACATTGACGTTGTCAAAGACTTCATTTTGCTTGAATTAACTATCAACACTCTTAAAAGAAGCAGTCAAGATATTAAGTGGCGTATTTTATTAGGCGCATCTGCTGTATGCTGTTGTTGTTAAGTGCCACCGAGTCGATTATGACCCACAGCGACCCTAATAGGGTTCCCAAGGAACATTAACTGTATAAGACTTTTTTAAAGTGTTGAAGAGCAAAGATGTTGCTTTAAGAACTAAGGTGTGCCTAACCCAAGCCATGGTATTTTCAATAGCCTTATATGCATGTAGAAGTTGGACAATGAATGAGGAAGACAGTAGAAGAATTGATATATTTGAGTTATTGTCTTGGAGGAGAATGTCAAAAGTACCCTGGACTGCCAAAAGAACAAACTAACCTTTATTGGAAGAAGTACAACCAGAATGCTCTCTGGAATCCAGGATGACCAGACTTCGTC
>NW_006408664.1:6242116-6243060 GCF_000296735.1 Chrysochloris asiatica | reverse complement strand
GGAGGGAACAGTCGCTGGAGAAGGATGTCATGCTGGGTAAGATGGAGGGTCAGAGAAAGAGAGGAAGACCCCCAACGAGATGGACTGGCCAGGTGGCATCATTGATGGACTCAAGTGTGGCAGCGGTAGTGAGGTTGGCCCAGAATGAGACATTGTTTCGTTCTGCTGTGTATGGGGTCACTATGAGTCAGTTCCGATTCGATGGCACCTGACAACAACAACAACAACATTATTTGCTCAAATTTCTGTAAATTTAAAACTGCTCTGAAAAATAAAGTCTACTAATAAACTATTAAAAAAGTCAAGTGGCCTAGAATTGAATCTAGCTGACTGTTCCTTGATGAGGTCTTTGTATTTTACTATATATAAGGTATGGATTTTGGTGTCAAGGTAATTGGAAGCCATTCATTGATATCATGTATCAAGTTAGGTTAACAATCTATATATTGCTTCTGCTCTAGCAACCTGCATACCTAAACACACAGATCAGGAGCAAAACACCTCGGAGAGCAGGGAAGAGTTGCTGGCTGGTGGGTCTGAACTGCCACCTTGCGGTTAGCAGTCCAGTACTTATTCTACAGAGTTACATTATCCTGTTGTTGTTAAATGGTTCCGACTCATAGTGACCCTGTATAGGGTTCTGAGGAGCGGCTGATAGGTTTGAACCACCAACCTTTTGGTTCAAACTGAGCTTGCAGTCCAGTGAATTATCCTGCAGTGCCACACCAGGACTCTTAGGCCCTTAGCAATACCTCGCAAGAATTAATAGTGACAAGGATTGGTATTTATAACTTATGTCTACAACACTGTTCTGATTTACAAAGCAGGTTGTCAATGAGCATGCCAGCAGTGAACGCCATGGTGAATGTTTAAGGAAGGAGCTCTGGTAGCCCGAATAGGGCTGCAAACCTTAAGGTCAGCAGTTCGAAACTACCAGCTGTTCC
>NW_006408664.1:6237269-6240896 GCF_000296735.1 Chrysochloris asiatica | reverse complement strand
GAACAGCTGATGGTTTCCAACTGCTGACCTTGCAGTTCACAGCCCCGATTCATAAAACAGTAGATCAACACAAATTAAAAAAAAACAAGATTTTAAAATCACATTAACAACTTCTATCAGGTTTTCATTTGCAAACAAAATGTCTCTTTGTGTCTGTTGAAAACAAATTCTTGTTGTCAAACTAATTATAAAAAGAATTTTAGAGAAATTTTAATGAATTTTCTTATAATATCGTTGTTGTTAAATGCCGTCGAGTCAGTTCTGAGTCATAGTGACCCAATATAGGTTTCTGAGGAATAGCTGGTAGATTTGAACTACCAACCTTGTGGTTAACAGTTCAGTCCTTATTCTACAGCACCACACTGGGACTCCTTTCCTATAATGAACAGTTGTTCATTTTATTCCTATGTATGTTGCTGCTGTTTTTAAGTGCCATGGAGTTGGTTTTGACTCACAGCAATCTTGTATAGGGTTTCCAAGGCTTTAAATCTTTTGAGGAAACAGAAAGATTGATACATTTTTCTCTCACAGAGCAGTGGGTGGGCTTGAAAAGTCAACCTTGTGGTTCACAGCCCAGTTATTATCTAATGGGGCCACCATGTTCCCATTATTGGTCTATAGATCTTCCCATATTCAATTGTTTTTATTTCTGAACCAATTATTCCTTTGGTTTGGTTTGATACATGTTCTGAAATGCAACTCATTTATGTTTATTGTATCAGTTATTCCAGAGAATCCCATAAAAGTACAACTAATAGATTGTTGATGGGCAATTATTTTACTATCAGTCCTGACTTACTAAAATGTCAGATATATAAATATATAAATCAAGTCCTAGTGTGTGCTGTAGGATAAGCACTGGACTGCTAACTGCAAGATCAGCAGTTCAAATCCACCAGTCACTCCTCAGAAACTCTATAGAGGGTTGCTATGAGTCAGAACCAATTCAATGGCACTGAACAATGACATATAATATTCTATTCACATGTCAATTTTATAAAAATAACCAGTGTTGCCAATATCTATTGTGACTGATTTATTTTCCTTGTTTTATGTTCCTTTTTTAAAAAACAGGGCCTGTTTTGGCTTTTTGTTGTTGTTAACCTTCACTAAACATCATTTGGATTCCTAGTGTGGTGCTGTAGGATAAGCATTGGACTGCAAGGTCAATGTGAACCTCCAGGTCTGCAGTTCTAACTTACCAGCTGCACCTCAGAAACCTTAAATAGGGTCACTAGGAGTCAGAACCAAATCGGTGGCACTTAGTAACAACAAATATAATTTAATTAATCTTCACTAAACTTCAGTGATTCAAGAAGCCATCAAAGTCATCAACAAGCTCCTATATTCAAAAGAACACAAAGCATGAATCTCAGATCCAGCAAATAGTTAACCACCCTGACATTATCCAGTTGTACAAAACCCTCAAGACAGAAAATTATCCCATGCTGATGGAGGTATGCCTTGTCGACAACCTTCTGAATAAGATCAAAAGAAACGAAAGGAAAGGGAAATAAAAATGTTCTTCAGACAGATCTTATCTGCTGTGGGACATTTGCATCAGCGTGTGATAGTACACAATGCCACTTCTTCCACCATGGAAGGACATGTCACAGAAGCTCATCATGTTCATTAGCCCTTGGAATATTAATCACTGGCAGGGTTCCCAGCACAAGGTCCAGAGCTAAATACAACATAAGGGAAGACAGAATCCTTGAGAATTTGGTTACTGGGTGTGCCATCATGGGGAAACTGAACACAACACCAGCCATACACCAAGGCCTAAACAAAGATGATGAAATGTTGACTGTCTCTTCCTCTCCTTTCTGTTATTTCATTTGGGCTAAGAAGTAACTATCTTTATGTGAAACTGTGATTATAGTGTAGAAAGAGATTGTTTAGCTTCTTATGGACAAACTATATAATAGGAATACAATGTGGCACTGATAAATATGAGAAGACTTCAGTAGATCTTTATGGGTTTAATGATTTGGGGAAAACGTATTGAGGTCAACCTGTGGTATAGACTAATTATATAATGTATTTGTTTTTCCTATCCATCCAAATTTTTGAAATGCCTTATAAAACATCTTGTGATTTGAAAAAGATCATAGTTACTTGTTCCCAAGATTCCTAAAACACTAAACTATATATAGCTCATTCCACCACATTGCCATCGTTACGTAAATGCTAGATAGGGATTTCAAGTCATCCTATAACTTAATGACATATTTTTTCATCTCTGAGCATTTTGGCCTTGCTTATATGTGTTCCCTTCCCTTGTTTATATATCAGAAAACACGCTGACATATGGACTCCTCAAATGGAGAAATTGCTAGAAGGGTGACTATTAAGCTTAAAGTAGGAAAGATACGGAAGATACACATGCAAACAAGCCTTCTAGGAGAAATGGTTTCTGACAGACTCTGGCATAACTGATTTTTTTGGGCAAAGAACAAGGTACCGGGAATTTATGGAATACAAATTTAAATCGTTCAACAAAATGAAGTGGCACTGGAGGCACTCACTCATCTATGCCAAGAAACTCGGAAGACAATTACCTGGCTGATTGATTGGAAGAGATCCATATGTGTGCCCATTCCTAAGAAAGGTGATCCAACGGAATATGGAAATCATCAGACAATGGCTTTGATATTCCATGACAGTTAAGTTTTACTAAATGTAATAAAGAAATGGCTGCAACTGTACATTGACAGAGAACGATCAGAGGTTTAATCCAGATTCAGAAGAGGTCATGGAATGAGGGATATCATTGCTGAAGTCAGGTGGATCTTGGCTGAAGCAGAAGAATACCAGAAAGGGGTTTACCTGCACTTTATTGACTATGCAAAGGCCTTCTATTGTGTGAATCATGACAAACTATGGACAACATTGCAAAGTATGAGTATTCTGGAACACTTATTTGTGCTTGTGAGGGATCTGTACATGGACCAAGAGGCAGTTGTTCGAATAGAACATGAGAACACTGAGTGGTTTAAAATTAGAAAAGAGGTGTGAAAGGGTTGTATTCTTTCCCCAGACTTATTCAACCTGTATGCTGAGCAAATAATCTGAGAAGCTGGGTTATATGAAGAAAACCGTTGCATCGAGATTGGAAGAAGACTCATTAACAAACTGCAATATGCAGATGATACAACCTTGCTTGCTGAAAGTGAAGAGGACTTAAAATACTTACTGTTGAAGATCAAAGACTATAGCCTTCGGTATGGATTGCATCTCAATGTAGAAAAACAAAAATCCTCACCACTGGACCAATAAAGAACATTCTTATCAATGGAGAAAAGATTGAAGTTGTCAAAGACTTCATTTTTCTTGGATCAACCATCAACACTCATGGAAGCAGCAGCCCAAAACTCAAACGATGTATTGCGTTAGGCAAATCTTTTGCACAAGACCTTTTTAAAGTGTTGAAGAGCAAAGATAACAGCTTAAAGACTAAGGTACACCTGACACAAGCCATGGTATTTTGAATAACCTCATATGGATGCAAAAGCTAGACAGTGAATAAGGAAGATCATATAAGAATTGATGCATTTGCATTATGGTGTTGGAGAAGAATATTGAAAGTGCCATGGGCTGCCAAAAGAACAAATAGATCTGGGTTGG
>NW_006408664.1:6218288-6236914 GCF_000296735.1 Chrysochloris asiatica | reverse complement strand
CTGGAGTGTAAATGAAAGCATATTGCACGCTTATTCTATTACAGAGTCTTGATATGGCACTGTGAGATAAAGCACTGGACTGCAAAGTCAGTTTGAACCACATGGTCAGCAGTTCATACTCAGCAGCCTCTCCTTAGAAACCCTGTACAGCGTCGCTATGAGTCTGAACCAATTTGATGACACTTAACAACAAGTCTATAATATTAAATGATCATGTCACAAATAGTTAAAAGGATGTCTTGTTTAAATTGTTGCATGAATCTAAGTAAAAATCCAAATTCAGCATTTTACAATATTTTATGTGGCATTAACACATATATTCTATGTGATTGCTCTCAAAATGTTATTTTATTCCCAATAAAATTGACAGAATATTCATAAGAAGTAAAATTCCTCATATTTAAAACTTCCAATTGCTTTTCAAAAATTGCTAACACAATTTAGAGCAATTCTCACTGAAGTCATAAAAACAGGGAGACAACCTGTACAGTTACAGGATAAAGATCTGCAGGGCAGGCTTTCAGGGGAGCCCAGAGACTCCCTGTCAGTTTCACTGTGTGAATCACTTCAACACTGATGGTTTACAGCTTTTCTGACATGGACTCCCACCCTGAGTCCTTCCCAGACAGTCAAGTTCACCAGGGGGAATTTTATATAGATCAAGACCGGAGTCCTGGTGTGGCGCTGTGGGTTAATGCGCCAGACTGCAAAGCCATTTGAGACTGCAAGGTCAACGATTCAAGCTCACCAGCTGCTCCTTGGAAACCCTATACAGGGTCACTATGGGTCAGAATCGACTTGATGGCACTTAACAACAACAAGATTGTAGAGAACAAGGCTAAGCCATTTGTAGGCCATATGTCTGCAGGGGAACATTTGGAGTACCTCAATAACTGAAGTAAAAACAAAGAATCAGATCCACAGGGCTTCTCCATTCCTCTGTCCTCCTGGAGCCCTGACTGTCCAGTGGGAGCTTACCAGTCCCACCAAAGGAAGTTGTTAATACAGCATTTTTCCATAGAACCAGAATAGCATAAAACAGGCACTGTTCTCTGATCAGCAAGAACTTACTGTACATTATTGTACAAGAAACAATAATGAAAATGATGATCATAAGAAAAATTCTAACAGTAACTAGTATCAATGGCGCACTTAAGATGTGCTCCAAGCAATTTACTTATACTAACACTTTTAATTTTACAAAACCCTATGAAGGAGATACTAATAATACATCCATTTTACAGATGAAACACTTGAAGCACAGACAGGTTGATTTAGGATTCCAAGCCTATACAGGTTAAGAAGACAATAAAAGTGAGATAAGTAAACCAGGTTTCCAAGGTAATAGGGAGTGATGCAAGGTATTTGGAAAGCAATGTGTGGACTAACAGGGCTATAGGTTATTTGACTCTTTCGTAGTCTGTAATCAAATGATAAATGTTATCGTATGTTGCTGTTGTTGTTGTTAGGTGCCGTCAAGTCCATTCCTACTCATAGAGACCTATACACAACAACAGAACAAAACACTGCCCAGCCCTGCGCTATCCTCACTATCATTGTTACACTTGAGCCAATTGTTGCTGCCACAATGTCAATCCATCTCATTAGTGGCCTTCCTTTTTTTTCACTGACCCTCCACTTTACTGAGCATGATGTCCTTCTCTATGGACTGGTCCCTCCAGATAATATGTCCAAAGTATGAAAGACAAAGTCTGGCCAACCTGGCTTCTAAGGAGCACTCTGACTATACTTTTTCCAACACAGATTTGTTTGTTCTTTTATTATTCTCCTCCAACACCATAACTCAAATGCATCAAGTCATCTACGGTCTTCCTTACTCACTGTCCAACTTTCACATGAAGGTATTGAAAATATTATGGCTTGGATCAAGGTGCACCTTAGTCCTCAAGCTAACATCTTTCCTCTTGAACACTTCAAAGAGGTCTTGTTCAGCAGATTTGCTACAATATAGTGGAATACAAGTGACAAATTATGGAATGCGAGACTTAAGTTGAACAAAATATTTCTAGAGAGTTTTCTAGAAGAAAACCCCCAAATTTTAAAGCAATAAATGATTTTACATAAGGACAATTGGTCGCATTTTCCTGAATCTTTATCCCCATAAGAATTGCTGTCATTAAATATTTTTACCAAATATTTTATCAAATTATTCATAAACCATCTTCATCCAGTTGCTGCTCAGAAGTGAACTTTTTTATTTTCTGGTTAGTAAATTTCTCATATTACGGACTACGTAATACCATGAGGTTGGAGGGTCTTTCTCAGGAGAAATTAAACATTCAGTCTGGAAGTCCTGCCCACACAGCCACTAAACGGATTGTTTGTCAGAAATACAACCCAAAAGTCTCCCTTTTGTACATGTAAGTAAATCACCAAATTCCTGTGTCAGGTTAGGAATCCTGAGTGATAATCCCTGCAGATTTAGAGCTGTGTAAAACTTAGTCTGTTAGGTGGGCAGGGTGTCACAAAAATCTTTTTTCCTGCCATCACATTGAAAAAACATGCATATACATGACCTACCTCTTAGCAAAGCTGCCACACAGTTGTCATGTTAAAGATGCAGGGAATCTTTAACTTTTTTTTCACTCTAGCAACACAAACATTTGAAACAAACATGATGCAGACTCCTAACCCACTCTTTAATATTTGATCTGACATCACCTCCTCTATGAAGCCACTCAGATACTCTTAAACCCTCTCACCAGGCTGTTTGGGTGTCCTGTTCTTGAGTTCCTATGTATTTTGTTTTTCCTTTTGTTTTGCAAGCCCTTACCACTTTATAGAATCTAGACGTTGACTTTTGGGTCTTTCCTATGAGACACTGTCCTGTCTTTATCATTGCAGGCTCAGCTCCTAGCATACTTACAGGGACTTAACAGGGTGTTAATAATTGTCTATTGGGTGTAGTTTTGAATTATCCATGAGTGTTCATGAACCATGTCATTCAGAGTTATGATCTTACAGTTCAAATTTAGAATATAGGAAATTCATAGTAAAGTACGCCAATATTAACAAATTTTGCCCTAGAAATCAAATGAGATCACTTTAAGGAAGATTGGGTTTATGTTAGCTAATGTACCAACGTTTTAAAAGCAGGTCATCATTTTATAGCCCAGTACAATAGAAGACCCAATTGTTCATAGTAGCATAGCTTTGCTAAGAAATTTATCTTAATTTTAAAACGCCTCTTGGAAATCACATTTGCATTCTGTATTCTTTTAGCAGATTTTGGCTTTATAACTCCTGCAGGATGTATCAGAATTCTTGAGTCTACAATGTCACAATGTCTAATCTAAATTAGAAAGACTTTATTACATGAAGAAAGACAATAAGTAAGTGAAATAAAGTTTCAACTGGAAAGAAGAAATGAAGGAAGGGATGGAAAGAAAGAAAGAAAAAAAGTAAAGAAAAGAAAAAGGTGACAAACACTTCCCAAAAGTATTTTGCTACTACACTTTCTTCAACTTTTGAATATTGTTCAATTTCAACCTAGAACTGGAGAGTTTATTAAAGAATAATGTTTATCCTTAAATTTGCACTTTAAAGAAAAAAGCATACTAAATTAGTAGGTCTCCTTCACTTTGCTATCCTTTTATTAAATATTTTCCATGCCTAATTTTCTGGGTATGAGCAAAATCAGAATACAGTGAGATATTTAAAAAACAAAAAAAACAAAACATGCATTAACTCTGACTCCCATTCAATATATAAAATAAAATCTACTAAGGAAGCATCAATGGTCACTGTACTTGTTCATTGTTTTTGTACTTTTAGTTTTAAGATCCTTTGGAGGACTGAGGCATGATTCAACTTCACATAAATTGACTAAATTAATAAACCAGCTGCTGTCTTTAAAGCATGTCAGAGATTTCAGTGGAGAGGAATAGTTGCATTCTGTTACAGCCAATAAATTTTCAAGTTAATGTATCACCAGGTTTCCATTAAAATTCAATCTTAAATTCTCTATTATCAGACTAAACTCACTTTGTGTATCATATTTTGATACACAAAAATCTTTTAATGTTGTTATCTGCCGTCAAGTCAATTCCCATTCATAGTGACCCTATTTAGGGTTTTTGAGGAGCAGCTGGTGGATTTGAACTGCTGACCTTGTAGTTTGAAGTACAGTGTTGATCCTACAGTGCCACATCAGGAGTCCATATATAAGTTTAGTTTATCTCCTTTGTTATCTCTAATTCTTGTTCTTAGGAACATTGATATGAAACGAATGTGTGGAAAGCATTCCAGGGACCTGTTTTGTACTCCTCTTAGTGTGATTTGTGCATTCAGCAGACAACAATGGGAATGGCCAGACCAGTGAAATCAGCATTGCATTTTCATAACAAAGACTTCTGAAGCATCCCCCAGAGTGCAGGATCCCCCTGCCTGTTCACTTCAATCCCAGCACCAACCTAGAAACCTGACCTCAGGTTTAGAAAGGCAATCTGCTTGGAAGTGTTGCTTCACTTGAATATTAGCACCCACCACCTCCACCTCAAAAACAGCTTTTTGGCACAACCTGGCTGGAAAACAGCTGAAAAATATTTAAATCCAGTGCTTAAGTGGCTTAGAGGATTACTATTGGGATAAAGAGTTTTTTCTGTTTCAGTGACCAACTTTGTTGATAGTGAGTGGAAATCCTAGTTGATGGTGAGTGTGAAAGTAATTATTACTTCCTTACAGGTCTTCTCTGGCCTGACCATTCCCCAGGGTTTCTAACTCCTTCCCTACGTCCCTTTACAAGAAGTCTCACAACTACAAGATGATAAAAACGTCTCTGAGGAACATTTGAATTTTAGTCACAAATTCCAAATGGATTTTCGTCTGCTTTCTTGTAAGTCTCTGCAGTTTTCATATGTTTCTAAATTCTCTGGCTCAGTCATGATTAAATGTTTGAAATCCCAAGATTCCTACCAAAGGAATGGTTTCTTCGTTTATTGTGCAGCCTGGACACATAAAGGCCACTAAAGGCCATGCATAGTTAAAGGCAGATATTTAGCCTTTAGAGAGTTGGGATTCTAGAGTCAAACTTCTTAGGTTCAAACCCAGGCTTGGCTACTTCCTAATTGTGACCTTGAATAAGTTGTTTATCCCCTGCTGTACAAGAAACATGGCACCAACCCTTCTGGCAGTCTGCATTCCAAGGGAAAAGCAACATGCATTGAGAAAAAATTTTCAGAAGAAAAGTAACAGTTACTCTTCAGTCTCTTTTATTTTTCCATAGATAGTTGTCAAGAAGAGGCAGGGGAAAACATGGTGAAATAGCCCACATTCAACTTATGCACCTTCCTACCTCTCTTGCTATGTTATTACTCTCTTAGTCCCACTATCCACCACCTCTCTGTCAGTTTGTTGTGTTGTGGTGGCTTTCATGGTGCTATAATCCTATACACTAAGCATCACTATTTCAGATACCAGTGGTTACCTTTGGTGGGCAAGTTTCAGTGGCATTGCAAACATGACTAGAAAAAAATGCCTGATGATCTATTTCTGAAAATCAGCCAATTAAAAACCCTATGGATTACAACAGAATACTGTCCAGTGTAGTGCTAAAGATGAGCCCTCTAAGCTTAGAAGGAACTCAAAATACACAGTAGCTGCACTAATGAATCACATACCAAGAGTACTGAATATGGTTCAACAGTAGGCAACATTTCACTCTGGTTTACAAGGGTTGGAGCCAGCTTAATGGCAACAAACAATAATTGCCACCATGCTCCAAAAATCCTCCTTCCTTTTTCTCTCTTCAAATCTCCAAATTAAAACCCTTACATTCCTAAGTCATCTGATTTGTCATATATAATACACTAAAAATTATAGGTTTAATCTTACCAGTATGCATTTGTTTTGTAAATGAGGAACTTTTTAAGCAAACAAATCTTTTAACTCAATTTCAAAGATGAGATATATTTGCCAGTGTCTCAATGGAAAGCAGATAATATGTTCAAATTATCAGCCTTGCATATTATTTACTTTATAAAAGTATTAATGAGGAACATGATGGCTCTGTAGGATAAGCACTGAACTGCCAACCAAGGTCCACCAGACACTTCTTGGGAGAGATATGTGGTCCCTGCAAAGATTTACAGCCTCAAAAACAGTATACAGGTTGCTGTAAGTCAGAACTGACTCAATGACACATAAAAACAACAACAAAAAGGATTAATTGCCAAGTCATGAGTAGGATAAATGGGACCCACAAGGAATAGTGTGCAAGCTGGAACTAGCAGCAGAAAAATGTCCACTGCTCCTAGACTCAAAAGGACAGAAGGAGGGGATGAGACTGTTCAGTTCACCTTTTCCCAGTCCTCTCATACCTGTTCTTTTCTTTCCCAATAGGTTCAGGAGTTAGCAACTTGACATTACATTCCTGAAGTTTTTGTGTTCACAAAATAATGCAAACTCTATATATCCTCTTCCAACCACCATACACAATTTCTCCTCAATTAAAAAAAAAAAAAATAGAATCAGGTTTTGACCATCAGACAGGCTAAGTACACAAGACTCATATATCACACATACACAAAAACAAACTTAATGTGGATTCAAGACCTAAATGCAAAACCTAAAACTATGAAGATCATCAATGAAACAAATAGGCACAACCTTAAGCACCCTGATAGATGGCATGTTGTTGTTGCTAAGTGCCGTCAAGTCACATCTAACTCATAGAGACCCTATGTTGTCCTTCTGAGGAGCAGCTCGTAGGTTTGCTCCACTGATCTTGTGGTTCACAGTCCAGTGCTAATCCTATAGCACCACACCTGAAAAAATACACTATAAAACATAACAAAAAACATCAAACAGTAGAAGATAAAATCGATAACAAAGACCTCTTAAAATGTAGACACTTGTGTGTATCATAAGAAGATAAAATAGATGACAAAGACCTCCTAAAATGTAGACACATATGTGTATCATAAGTCATACTCTTTTGCCAAAAGAGTAAAAAGAAAGTCCATAGACTGGGAACATTTTTTTGCAATGACATGTCAAACAAGGGATTAATCTCTAAAATTTACAGAAAACGCTACCTCTACAAGAAAGACAAACAACCCAGTTTAAAAATAGACAGAGGACATGAGTAGACACTTGACCCAAGAAGACATTCAAGTGGCCAATAAACATGTGAGAAAATGTTCACTATCATTAGTCATTGCCACTGCTTTTGTTAAGTGCTGTAGAGTTTCCTATATAGGGTTTCTGAGGAGCAACTGGTGAGTTTGACCTGATGATCTTGTGGTTTGCAGTCCAGTATTGATCCACAACACCATACCAGATGTCATTAGCCATTAGAAAGTGCAAATCAAAATAACAATGAGATATCATCTAACGCCAGTATTAACAGCAAAGTTAAAAAAAAAAGAAACAAAAATACAGAAAACCACAAATGCTGGTGAGGGGGTGGAGAGACTGGGAACTTCCTACATTGCTGGTGTGACAGTAAAATGGTGTGACCACTATGGAAAACAGTGTGTTGCTTCCTCAAAAAGTTGGAAATAGCAATACGTATGGCCCAGCAATCCCTCTAGTTGGTATATATGCCCTCAAAATAAGAGCCATGTCATGAGTACATACAGGCATAACTATGCCTTAGGACTCCTGGTGTGGCGCTGTGGGTTAATGCGCCAGACTGCAAAGCCATTTGAACTGCAAGATCGGTGGTTCAAGCTCACCAGCTGCTCTTTGGAAACCCTATACAGGGTCACTATGGGTCCGAATCAACTCAACGGCACTTAACAACAACAACAACATGCTCATTACAGCACTATTCACAGTAGCAAAAAGATGGAGACAGCTTAAATGTCCATCAGTGGAAGAATGGATAAGCAAACTTTGGTAAATACACACAATGGAATGCTATGCAATGTTGAATAAGAACAATGAATTAGCAAAACATTTAATAATGTGGATGAACCTAGAGGACATTATGCTGAGTGAAATTAGTCAATCACAGAGGACAAATATTGTATGAGACCACAATTGTCAAAACTTAAGAAAATGTTTTTATGAAAAAAGATATACTCTGATGATTGCCAGGGGTGGGAGGGAAAAGAGAGTAATTCACCGGCTAGAGCATAGACACATGTTAGCACAGGTGATGGAGAGGACATAAATATATAAGAAGAAAGAGTTTAGCAGAAGAATAATGAAGACAGATGAAGACACAGGAAGATATACAAGGATTAAATTAGATAAAGCTCAACACTGCTATATACTCAATCCTAGAACAGTGTTCTTCAGGCAAATACATAACAGATACAAAGGGTGAATGGGTATGCAAGGGAGAGTGTGAGTATACCCACAAATATATAAGAATTAGAAAGAGGATATGTGCTCATGGGTGGTTCCCTTTGCTTCAAACACACCTATGAATGTGGTGGAGCATACAGGGGGCAAAATGATGAAAACTTCTTAGATATTATCAAACACCTTAAGGCAATGAGTTTCTGAGCCTGGGGGTTCAGGACCATAGTCTCGGGGAACACCATGGTAAACTGGCATAATATAGTCCACAAAGACAATGTTCTACAACCTACTTTGGAGAGTAGTCACTGGGATCATAAAAGCTCATGAGTGGCCATCTAAGGTGCAACTATTGGTCTCTCCATGTGTGGAAGAAAGAAGAGTGATGAAAATTTGAAGATGCTTTGGAATCAACTAGTTCAATGGAACATGTGAACATCAGTCACCACAACTCTGAGATCTGAAGAACTAGATGCAGCCTGGCTACTACCACGAATTACTCTGAAAAGGATCACATTAGCAGGTACCAGACAGAGTGGGAGAAAGTGTGAAACAAACCTCAAAATTAGATTTAAAAAAAAAAAAAATAAGATCAGGCTTACTGATCAGAAAGAGACTGAGGGAACCCAGGATGCCTGACCACGCCTCAGATCTGGAATAGAACTGTCTCCTCTTTTCAAATTTTCCAATTTTCAACTAAGCAGTAGATAGTTATATAGGGAGAAAACAACATTGCTAACATATGCTCATCATTCCAAGTTCAAAAGGGCAACATTTATCTCAGATCAAAGTTGAGAAAGGATGGGGAGGAGGGTGGAATGTAAATAGGAACCACAGGGAGGAAGTGGGATAACTGTTGGGTATTGCAGTCATTGAGATGTAAAGAAGTGTATGAATTGTTGAATGTATAACTATGATCTTTTCTGTAAACCTTCACTTGATTCACAAGTAAAAGTTAAAAAGAAACGCACAGAAAAACAAATTAATGTCAGGAAAAGAAAAAAAAAGACTTAGATATCTAAAATAGGCACTCAAACCTTTAATTTTAAACCTAATTTTGTTATTATTAGTTTATATAATAATATTATTTTATATAACTTAAATATAAATGTTACAAATTAGCTAATGGGTAAAGTTTTGCTCAACAGGGGAGAATAATCTACTATTGGGGCATCTAAAATCAATGGCTTACTACACAAAACCTCAGAGTTTTTCTGTAGTAAGCCATTGATCTTAGATCTCTGGATTCTATCTGGACTCTATCTGGATTTCCCTACAGGAATTATGAATTTCATGCATTCCTTACTCAAGGCTGACCCGGTTGAACATTCTGTCTGAGGAAGAAATGAGAGACAAGTGACTGAATTGTTACAGCAGCTTTCGATCCTAGAGTATTACCACAGCTCTACATCCTAGAGTGTTACAGCAGCTCTGAATCCTAGAGTGTTACAGCAGCTCTAGATCCATCTCCAGGAAAACTGAGGCCACTCAGTGAGGTGAAGCAAAGTTTCAGGTTTATTAAACCAGCTGGCTCCGAAGAGGTAACTTCTCCAGATTATGAGCCCCGAGTGCAGGTCAGTACAGGTTTATATGGGGACAGAATCAGGAAGGGGCTAGTTGTGGATCTGTTTGAAGACAGGAGGGAAACCAGAAGATTGGCCCTGCTTGGTAACCTGATTAACAGTCTAGTTTATCTCCTGGGCAGGGAGGATTGGTCCCACTCAGTAACCTGATTAACGTTCTAGTTTGTCTCCTGGGAGGGGAGGGCAGCTAACGTTTTCTGGGAGGGTAAAGTTAATGTTTTACCTTTTCCTGTTCAGAATGAAAGAAGTAATCAGAAACTACTGATGTACAAAAACAAGTAATTAATTCCCATCTTTCCTATCCTTATTAACCTGTGAGCTCACTTCCTTTAGACTTTAAGTACCACAAACAAGGATGCTTGTTAGCCAAACTGGAAATAGTTGCCCTAATAAAGGTCCACTATAGGCTCAGGGAGAGAGATCTGTTTTTAATACTGAAAATAGTAGACCCTAGAGTTGAACACATGGACGAATTTCCTGTTCTTGATTACACTGTGTGGTTTGAGTTCTACGCTAAACCTAGATTAAGAGACTTAATCATTTTTGGTTTTAGAAGAAAGGAAGAAAAGAAACAAATCCATTTCACTTCCTACCTAGATTTAAAATCATACTATATTTAAAACATCACAAAATAGCTCTGTATTTCATAAACATCAGTCAAATATCATAATACAGCAATCCATTATACTATCCAGAAGATTTTTGCCCTTGAAATTTGCATTTTATGAACAATTACTGATGTGTTTTAAGGTCCTGAGTTACAGAAATGAGAGAAAAAAATAGCAAAACTTTGTTAACCTGCCCTACCCCTTCTCTGGAGTTTTTAATCTACCCAAAAGCTTTCCAATGTATTGTCAATGACAGTATGGTAAGACTTTTATTTATTTCAATTACCTTCCTGAAAAGCGCTGAGGTGACTTGATTAAAATGATGAAAACCTTGCTAACTTTGTTTCAAAAACATTTGTTTTTGCTAACTTTGTTTCAAAAACATACAATGGGCTGAAATTTGAAGATGCTAAATTAGTTCAAATTGGCTCCCACTTGCACCCACCAGGCTTATCTCCTGCCCTTCTCTTCCCTGCCCCAACTTTTAAGAATATGCTAAACATTTAAACCAATGGGGATTTGGGTGGGGTTTACCTAACATGCATAGCCTGGAGCACCCAGTACAAGCCATTGAAGACTAGTTCTTTATTCAGATGAGCTCTGCAATCTATTTCTAATATTTCTGTGCATGTTTAAATCTTGATATGCTTTAATACACTAACATTGAAGAAAATGGAAACTCTGGGAAGACACATCATTTTTCTCTGCTGAGTCTGATTATCTTAGGTATGAATAGGTGCATAGAAGTAAGAATTGCATGCCTGATCTGAAGGGCTGACTGGTTATTTCTTGCAGAAGAGACTTACCATTAAAAAAAAAAAAAATGCTTACCTTAACAACAGGACTTGGGGATGCAAGGATTGAGGCATGGTTTGAATGGATAAAAGTGGAGAAGTAATGGTAATATGCTTGGCTGGCTTTTGAAACTTGGTTTCCCTTACCTCTTATTGTAAAATAGACACTTGAAGGGGAGAGAAGGGAATAGCCAGAAACATCACCATAGAAAGCTTGTAAGTCTATCTTCAGCCTATCACTGATTGGAATATCTAAAATGAGGCTCCAACTTGCCCAGTGAAGGAGGCTTCCTGCAGAGCCTTTGCATTTCATAAGACCATAGGTGGAATCCTAATATACATCCAGAATCTTCTGAGGTGGGAAATTTCCACTTGAAAGGACAAGCAGATCAGCCTGGAGCAGCTAGAAGAACAGAAGATACTTCTTGAAAGAAAGACCAGCGGGAAAAATCAAAAACCATAACAGCAGTCCGATTGACTACTACAAGAGCAAGCTTCCCCTGGGAGCCATGAAGGCAAGTGGTCATGTCCCCTTAAGGCAAACCCCCTTCCAAGACTGAGACTCAAGTGGAATACAGGAGCAGGCATGTGGTCTCGCTGCTGACCATGTTGGTGACCAATAGAGGAAGTGGGTGAAAAACAGCAATGAAGTCGTGAGCTAAGTCCCAACCACATTCAACAGACTCCTGTTAATCTGGAATGAGACTTGGTTGGCCAGCAGTATGACGAGACCTGGGGACTCCTGGGACCAGGGGCAGGGACATAACCCCACAGGACTAGAGTGGAGTATGATGCATCCAGCTGATATGAAGTAAGAGGAGATGCACAAGAACACCCACACATGCAGATAGTACTCATTTGACCTGGCTTCAATGGCTGGATGATAAGAACACAACTAGAGGAAGAAAGAAGAGGAAAATAAGAGTAATCCATGTGCAACAGAACAAAATGTGCAACAGAAGAAAACACTGTCTGATCCCACACCATGCTCACAATTGTTACTGTATTTGAGCCAATTGTTTTAGCCACATTGACAATCCATCTCATTGAAGGTCTTCCTTTTCTTCACTGATCTTCTACCTTATCAAGCATGATGTCCTTCTCCAAGGACTTGTTCCTTGACAAGGAGCTCTGGTAGTGCAGTGGTTACGAATCGGGCAGACCTCAAGTTTAGCAGTTCGAAACTACCAGCTGTTCAGTGAGAGAAAGATGAGGCTTTCTGCTCCCGTAAAGATTTACAGCCTCGGAAACCCTGTGCAGGGTCTCTATGGGTTGGAACCGACTCCACGGTACTTAACAACAACAACAGGAAGCTCCTTGACTGTGCTAATCATCTCCAAATCCTTCACCACTAACAAAGTAAGTATAATAATCATGTTGTTTTTAAGTGCTGTCAGATCAGTTCCAACTCATAGCAACCCTGAATTGGGTTTCCAAGGAGTGGCTGGTGGGTTTGAACTGCTGACTTTGTGGTTCAAACCAACCCTGTGGTCCAGTGTTTATCTTACAGTACCACACCAGGACTCCTATAATATCATAGTTTCTCAATAGACAGTTGTGGAGTGAATGAATAGTGAATACAACCAGTGCCTAAAATTTCTGGTTATCTAGGTAGGAAAACATGGTTAAAATTCATGGACAGTTATACAAAGTTAGATGACAATATAAGGCACCTTTTCCAGGAATTCTGAGCCTCATTTTCAAGGTGTTAAATTCTGAATTGTTGAACTCTATTTTTGATTTATGTTTGGGCAGCCTGGGGTATCAAATGAATTATATTGTCACCTGTTTTGCCTAAGCAATACAGAGAACTGAGTAATCTAGAAGTGAAGGCCACATCTCCACCTTTGGAAGTAATAAGAGGAATTCATGTTCTTGAAGATAGGCCCCAAGTTCTCTTAGCACCGTATTACTTGAGAGGTCTTGCAACACATCAGCTCCCACTGTCTCACCAATATACCAGATTCTTTCGCCATTTGCAAACAATCCAAAACCTATGGCATGTGGGTTTGCTTTCTACAGACCATTAGGTTAAAATGACTTTCCTTCTCTGACTCCCTGTTTTTAAGCAAATCTCCTTACTCATTTTCCATCTTTTCTTTAAAAAACATAATAACTGGAGCTTCTCTACAGATCAGTCATTAAAGTCAGGCAGGCAGCGATTTGGCAGGCAAAGAAAGGATTTCAATTCTAACATCCAAGTCACATGTGCAACAGGAACTTCTTCTCAACTTGGAAATGAATAGAGATTAAAATTTGGCCCACAGCTGATTTGATCCCTAGAGAATTTGCTTATTCTTTTATCCAGAACTGCTTTTTCAGCTACAGGGTTTACTCTTTTCAGTCCTCAACTGAGATTCTGCAGGTTTTGTTCCTTTGACTCTTGGGACAGTTTCTTGTTCTAAAATTCCTCCTTTAAAATTTGAAAACTGAAAACAAATGACACCATTTTTTATGATAAACATTTATCTAAGATGGAATCTTTGTTTCATTTGTTTTACTGCCCATAAACCTAGATGGAAGATCTATAGCACAGGACAACAAATTTTTTATTTGTTTATTTATTAGATTCAGATGTACTAGAAATTTATTTTTTTCCCTCTCTCTTTTGCCTTTTCTAATCAGGATCATCAAAAATAAAGCAAACAAGATCACCAATAACTGTGCTAGTTATCACCAGTTGACCCTTCAAATCCAGAACTACAAAGCAATATGAAACTATATGTTCTTATGTCTGGTGTAAACAAATATCAGTACCCCCACTAACCCTTCTCTTTAATCTGGAAGAAGAAGAAGGAGGGAAGAAACTGTAGAGAATGAGTGGGGGTTGGGGGGGATATGAGGGGCAAGATATGGCCAGCCAAAAATATGAAAATTAGAAAGTCGATGCATGCTAGGTATTACCTAGTAGACCTGGGACAGTCTTAAGCCAATTGGAAAATCCAGGATGCAATCCAATTTACCATGCTGAATATCCAAAGGAGTCAAGAAATGGAAACACCAGGTACTTCTGGAAGATGACACTAGAGAGCAGGGAGCAAAACCTGGAGAACTGATTGAAAGACTATTAAAAGTTGATTAACCCCATCTCCTTCCACAGGCCAACAGGAAGACTGAAAGTTTATCTAGAGACGGTAAGCAACATTTTTGGCCTGAGGAATGCCAGACAAATGTTAATGAATAAAAATAGGGAGATTAAATAAAACCTTACATACTGAACGTATACAGCTCTTTTTCCTAACTTGCTACCGGAATGCTGGTAGCCAGGAATATAGATTCCTGACTAGAGACTGGAATATTCTTCCCAGGGAACTCTAACCATCTCAGGAGAAAGCACCCAAAGATACTAACAGTGGGACTTCTCAAGGTAACAACCCAAACAATCACCCTACAATGAAATCTGTCAATAAGCCATACCCATAAGTATAAAGGAACCCAGGTGTTACTGTGGTATGAGCACTGAATGGTCAACTGAGAGAGCAGCAGTTTAAACCCACCATTTGCTGCTCACATAAAGATTTATAGCCTCAGAAACCCTATGCAGAGTAACTATGAGTTGAAATCAACACAATATCAGTGAGTTTGGTCTTAGTATGAGTATGGAGTGTCTTATTCGCCTTTAAAGGCATCACACTTACATGTGACTAAGCAGACAAAGATCAACCAACATCTGACTGTTAACACCTCTATCTTTAAAATCAAAGCATGCCTGGCACTGTGCTTCCTTAAATATTACAGCTAAGAAAACCCAATGAAGCAGTTCTCCTCTGTAACACAGGCAGTCTCCTAAGTCATATATCAACCACAAAAGTCCCTAACTTGAAGCAACATGCCAGGGGACAAGTGAGTCCATTTAAAAAGGAGAACGAGGAAAAACAAAGTTGATGAAAGAACTTAGAAAGCAAAGTCCAAAATGTCTAAGCAGCATAATGAAGTTGCTCTGATTGTCTACGTAGTTTTTTTTTTTAAAAAAAACAAGAGTAGGTGAAACTGGTTAGAATAGTGTTTCTGGAAATGGGAGAAATAAAGAAACAACAATAAAGTTAAAAGGAAGTAATGTCATGGCTATAGGGGGATCTGAAAATTAATAAATCGTGCCTTTATTCTTGCTAATTTAAAATGTTTGCTTTACTCTAAAATTTTGGAGGACGAGGTTAAAATGAAAATACATTTGTTTTTATCATCAAAAGTAAACTATCAAAAAACCCTTCCTAAGGGAACCCACAAAGAGTCCAGCATGCTCGCTGACGACTGTCCTGGTCTACTTGTAAGTGGAAGTAGGGGAAATGCAGCAATGAAGACCTGGGCTGAGTTTGGCCATGTTCCACTGACACTGTAGACCTTGACATGAGAGAGGGCAGAGGAAGGTTTGGCTAGTCCGAAGTTCAGGGAGATGTGTGAACTCCAGAGCCCATGGACATTCACCTAGCTATTGGGGACTAGAGCTTAGAGTGAAGCAGTCAGCTGGTCTGAAGTGTGGGAGGCATGCATGAACTCCCAAACTTTCAGATAATACCCCTTTAACCTAGCTTGAATGGTTAGCTAACCAGAACCCAACCAGGTGAAGATAAAGAAGTTTGATACTGTGAGCAAGCATAAATTGCTACAATTTGATGAACTGGACCTTTGCTTTTGGATGCAGCTGCTCAAAATTCCAACCAAAATGAAAGGATTCTTCATATCAAGGATGAAGCTTGTTCCTCAGTGCACTGGGTTTATAGGGATGGGTGACTTAGATATTGGTTACCAAAAATGGTAGGCTATAAAAGTACCAAGTGACTAGCTTAGAAGCTTTTATGAGCATGCTTAGTTTCAGAACCAGGAGGGTAAATTAAAATCGCCACTGAAGAATTTTTCTTTTTCCAGAGAGGGTGGGAGATGATGGTGATAAGATTGTATGATTCAATTGTAAGTAATTATTAGGATTAATTGTGATTGGCACAACTTTAAATGTAGAAGATGTGTAGCTAAAAGAGGGGAGTAGTTAATCTTTCATTTCAGGAACAGAGACCTCAGGACCATCAAGAAGGAAGAGTATGAGTGGAGCATGAGATCCTACCCAGAAAAGCGATAACAGCAGAGATGGTGGTAGAGGTTATAGCATAGAATAATAGAGTAGCCGAGGACTCAAGGCCCATGAGAAAGGCTGTATGCCCTCAGACAAGAGGCTGCCTTACCAAATGTGCCCTTTGGACATTAAATGAATATATATTTTTTGTTCTGTATGTGTACATCAAAAAAATTTAAATATATAAAAAATAAAATAAAAGTATTTTTATCCTGGATTTTCCCTTTTTAACTTCACATCTTTATAATTCATTATTATGGTTCAGCTTACAAACATTTTATTATTATTATTATTATTATTTACTGCTTTCAGTATTATGAGTGTTCCCTTAGTTAAGATAAACACAAAGAGTTCTGTAGGATCCTTATAGTACAATCTGACCACATTCTCAAGCTCTTTTTATAGAGCAAGAGTACAAGGACTTGGTGGGTGGAGAAGTATGGGAAAACCAAGTACATGTAGAAGATTGTCTTTTGTGAAAACAAACCCTTATGAAAACTGGCCCCACAGGATTTGGTCTTGAAGCTGTAAAGGCTTCAAGAAGCACAGCTAAATAGCCAAAAGCAATTTACAAGGAATTTCATTCTTCACTTCAATTTCTAGAAAACCACAATGAAGATTGCAATTCTTAGTCCTCAATAGCACTCACTAAATTTCCAGGACTCTTCTGTCCACTTCCCTCTCACACCACTATTGGCTAACAATTACAATTCTTCGTATCAGGTTAAGTGTGGAGGAAAATCTGCTGCAAGCACTACTATCATATAACAATGTTTACCATCCTATATTTACATAGAAATTATATAAAATATGTGACACCAACACAGTGTTGAAAGTACAAGTAGAAAACTAGCCAGGGTGACCTTATTTAAAAGATACTAAATCTTCTCATCATCCCATCTCCAATTTAGCAATATGGGAAAATTAGAGAGACCAAGGTTAAGACATCAAGACCTATATATCTAAAGGTTTAGAAAAATATATTCAGGGAGAATTTATGGGAAGCAAAAGATAAATAAAATAAGCTTATATGTTTTAAATATTTAGGATCAAAACCCAGTAAGAAATGTGCTTTTTTTAATGTTATTACCAAGAAACTGTTTCCATATTCCAAAAGAGATTGTAGCAACATCTTCAACTAATAGATTAATGTTCTTGTGTGTGATGTAGTGAAAAAGGAGTGCCTTATTAGAATTCACTATCCCGAATTTTATGGCTAGAACTTGAAGAAAACAGAGTTTCTGCCAAAATAGCTTCCTGTCCAGGTGCTGAACCAATTAACTCTTAAGTAATCAGGCAGTAAAACCAGTAATGGTGAGTTTTCTAAAGTGCTTCATGTAAGGAGACAACTTGGGAAAATAAAGATGAAATTTTGTTTTCATAACAAGGAGTGTTTAAAATCATGAGAGACTGTTAGAATACATTAATAAACTGCATGTTGTTGTTGTTGTTAAGTGCTATTGAGTTGATTCTGACTCAGCAACTCTGTATAGGGTTTCCAAGGAGCACTTTGTGGGTTTCAACTGAAGACCTTGTGGGTCACAGTCAGTGCATAGATTACAGTGCCTCACAAGGAGTCCAGTGAAATGTATGGTGTTGTTAAGTACCGTCGATTCAGTTCTGATCCATGTGGTTGTTGTTGTTACATGCCATCGAGTCAGTACTGACCCATAGCGACCTTATGCACAGCAGAACAAAACACTGCCCAATCCTGGGACAACCTCACTACTGTTACCACGCTTGAGATTATCAATGCTGCCACTTAGCCAATCCATCTCACTGGGGGTCTTCCTCTTTTTCTCTGACCCTCTACCTTAACAAACATGATATCCTTCTCCAGCGACTGCTCCCTCCTGACAATATGTCTGAAGTATGAGAGACAAAATTTGGCCATCTTGGCCTCTAAGGAGCACTCTGGCTGCACTTCTTCCAAAATGGATCTATTGGTTCTTTTGACAGCCCATGGCACTTTCAATATTCTCCTCCAACACCATTACTCAAAAGCATCAATTCTTCTACGGTCTTCTTTATTCTTTGTACAGCTTGCACATGCATATGAGGTTATTGAAAATACCATGGCTTGGGTCAGGCATACCTTAGTACGCAAGCTGACATCTCTGCTCATCAACACTTTTAAAAGGTCTTGTGCAGCAGATTTTCCTAATGCAATACATCGTTTGATCTCTTGACTGATGTTTCCGTCGAGTGTTGATAGTTGATCGAAGAAGAATGAAGTCCTTGACAACTTCAATATTTTCTCCGTTGATAAGAATGTTGTTTATTGGTCCAGTGGTGAGGATTTTTG
>NW_006408664.1:6211366-6216761 GCF_000296735.1 Chrysochloris asiatica | reverse complement strand
CTCCATCTCTCCATGTCATCATCTCTGCCTCCATCTCTGGCGTCACTGTTTCTCTGGGTAACCTCCCACACTCCGCTTTTCTCACTTGATGGTCCCAGGGACCTCCGATCCTGAACTGCAAAGTCAATCACTCCCCTCCTTTCACTACAAAACATCTGCCTGTGCATTTCCATCCTTCTCGGCCAATACTGATAACATTTATTCACTATTCTTACATCACAAGAGACCTATCCTCATCTCCTTTCATTAACCCCACCCAGACAGATTGGATACTACTCAGTCCTGATAACATTTATTCACTATGATATCACAAGAGACCTATCCTCATCTCCTTTCATTAATCCTGCCCAAACAGATTGGATACTACTCAGTATCCTGTGCATCCTTTGGATCTAGGATCCCTCTTGAAAGCTTGTAAGCCAGTCACTTCTTGCCTTTGTAGCACCCCCATTTTGGGTAACCAATGTCCAAGTTGCCCATCACTGTCTACCCTGTGTACCGAGAGGGTGGGAATGATCTTCGCTGTAAAGATTTGTTCCCTCTTTTGAGCTACTGCATCCGTAGGTGTAGGTCAAGTTCATCAAATTGTATCAGATTTCTCTTTTTTTCCTCTTGTTTCTTCTTCTAGTTGAGCTCCAATCATCCAGTCATTGAAGCCAGGTCAAGTGGGTATTATCTGTAAGTGCGGGTGTTCTTGTGCATATACCCTCTCTTCTGATCAGCTGGACACTTCACTCTCCACTCTAGTCCTCTGTGGCTATGTCACTGACTCTGGGTCCAAGAGTGTTCTTGTGAATATGCCCTCTTTTCTTATCAGCTTGATGCTTCAATCTCCATTCTAGTCCTCATCCTCTATGGCTATGTCACTGACTCTGGCCCCAGGAGTCCCCAGGTCTTGCCACACTACTGGCCAAACAGGTCTCTACCAGGGTTCACAGGAATCTATTGAATATTGTAGGGCTTAGCTCACAGCTTCATTGCTGCTTTTCCCCTCACTTCCCCTTATCCGTAATGAACATGGTCACTAATCAGAGTGCAGGTCTGCTCAGGTATTCCCATTGAGTTTTAGTCTTGGAAGGGGGTTTGCCCTGAGGGGACCCAACCACTTGCCTTGATGTCTCCTGGGTGAGCAACTTGCTTGTTCTGTAGTAATCAGTCGGACTGCTGTTATTGTTTTGTGTTTTTCCTGTTGATCTTTCTTTCAAGAAGTATCTTCTGTTCTTCTAGCCACTCCAGGATGATCTGCTTATTCTTTCAAGTGGAAATTTGCCACATCAGAAGATTCTGGATGGATCTGTGTTGGAAGAAGTGCAGACAGGGTACTCCTTGAAGGCCAGGATGGCCAAACTTCATACCTCATACTTTGGACATATTGTTAGGAGGGACCAGTTGCTGGAGAAGGATATTATGTTTGGTAAGGTGGAGGGTCAGAGAAAAAGAGGAAGACCCCCAGCGAGATGGATTGGCAAAGTTGCAGCATCAATGGGCTCAAGCGTGGCAACAATTGTGAGGTTGGCCCAGGATCAGGCAGTGTTTCATTCTGCCATGCATAGGGTTGCTATGAGTTAGTACTGACTCGATGGCACCTAACAACAACAACAACAACATTAAGTAAAACCTTGTGTGTTTTTTCCAGTGATGCAATGGTTAAGTGCTCATTTGCTAACTGAAAGGTTGACTGTTTGAACCTTCTAGCAGCTCCACTGGAGACAAGATGTGGCAGTATGATCCCATGAAGATTTCTGCCTAGAAAACCTTATGGGGAAGTTCTTTCTGTCCTATAGAATTGCTGAATCAGAATCAACTCAACAGCACACAGCAGCAAAAACACATTTAAAAAACCACACAATAATTAAAATTAAAAATAAATTTAACTTTAATTGAATAATAATGATAGTGCTAATATTAATACTACTCTACATGATTTCTAAATTTGTTAGTTTTCAAATTTTGCCTCACAAAACACCATGTGTTTTTTACATTTTCATGTTAAAGTTTATTTTACATAATCATAACACAAAGCCTAGCAAATAAAGCTTAACAATGAGACATATGTATATATTATATCCTTGCTATACCTAACAAGATGATATGGGAAATATTTGTTGTTGTTGTTAGGTGCCATTGAGTTGGTACCAACTTGTAACAACCTTATGCAGAGCAGAACAAAACACTGCCTGATCCTGGGCCAACCTCACAATTGTTACCACGATTGAGTCTATCAATGTTACAACTTGGCCAAACCATCTTGTTGGGGGTCATCGTCTTTTTCTCTGACCCTCCACCTTACCAAACATGATAACCTTCTCCAGCGACTGGTCCCCCTTGACAATATGTCCGAAATATGAGAGACGAAGTTTGGCCACTACAAATGCTGTTGTAGCACTATAGAATCAGCACTTGACTGCTGGCCACAAGGTCGGCAGTTCAAGCCCATCAGTCGCTCTTCAGAAACCCTATGCTGGGTTGCTATGAATCAGAACTGACTCCACAGCACTTAACATCAACAATGAAAATACCAAGGGCTAGTTCTTGACTCATTTTCCACCTTACTTTGTGCACAGGTGAAGTCAGACAAACCCGATCACTTATCATTTCTGCTAAAGAAATCATGTTTGTTTACATGTCCTTCATGTGACCAAATATTATTTTATCTTGTTAATTAAGATAGAGAACAAGTTTTCTGCAAACACTTTCAAGATTCAATTGGAAAGAGTTCAGGGGAGCCAGTGACTTGGTTCACCCAAGGAGATTTAGTGGTGTGGTGAACTCCACTAAAGCCAGAACACCACATATCCCTGATGCACACCATGTTGAGTTATGTAATTACCCAGAAAAAAGTCACAATAAGCTCTTCAAAATAAGAAAATGGAAGGATCCTCATGACCTCCCCCACCTCCACCATTTCAGACAAAACAGCTTCTTGGATGAGAAATTCCAAACATCCCTGGAGCATGATCTAAAGAAGAAAGGTCATTGTTGCTGTTGTTAAAGTGTCTCTTATGTCGGTACCCACTTATAGCAACCCTGTATAGGGTTCCCAAGAAGTAGCTGATGGGTTTGAGCCATTGAACTTACAGTTAGAAGTCCAGTGCTTATCCTACAGCACCACATCAAATTTTCAGAAAGCTCTACCATTGACTCCTATGCAAAGATTTAGAAACCCCACCTTGAAAAAAAAAGTGTATGAAAAAAGAAGTCTTGGAGTAGAATCTCAATGACAGTGCCAAAGGAATCATCTCTACTCATGATTGGCAAGTCCTGACCAGCTGTATTCCACACCTTATAACAGGACACTTTGCAGAGAGACAGCTAAGCCAGCATAAGGGAAAACAGAGAAATATTATTAGCCATAAGACAATGAAAGTATACATAAGAGAGCAAAAAAGTATACATGAAGCAACAAGCCTTAGTCTAGGGTTACCTCATCCACTCCAGAACTGGTCATACAAAACACCAGTGATCACAGATTCTATTTCATATGATATGAACAGAGTGTTTGCAGAGTTCAAAGTGGCCTTGGGTGGGAGAGACTAGGAATCAACAGAGGCCTAAATTCTAAAAAAGTCAAACCTATCTATTATTTTGTCCAGAGAAAATATTAACTGAAAGTTCTTAGTTTATTCCTTCACATATCACTCATATTTTCAACATAATGCAGTAAGTAGAAATGAAGTGCTAAAAGCACAAATTTGGAAAACACCTGGATTTTAGCTTTTATTACTCCTATAAACAGTGTGATACATCTAACACAGTTCTGTGCTTGCCATAACTGAAACAAGCATTCTCCAAAGATCCAGAAAAGATATTTTAATTCATTACTTCTAATTTTAAATAATTTATAAAAGTATAGCAAGAAGAAGAAAGGTGGCAAGATGGCAGACTAAGCAGTAATACTATACAGCTCCTCTCCTGGTAGCGTAGTGCTTATGAGTCAGTCTGCTAACTTCAGAGTCAGCAGTTCAAAAGTACCAGCTGTTCCACAGGAGAAAGATGAGACTTTCTGCTCCTGTAAAGATTTACAGCCGCAGAAACCCTATGCAGGGTCGCTATGTATCAGAACCAACTCACCACCACTATAACAACAACAAAGATACAGAAAACCAAATAAGACTGATGCAGATGATAGTCCTGGAACCTCAAGATTCAGATGAAGGGATAGAGAAGTGGACTGAATGTTTACTAGGAGAGAAAAATAGATATGACAAAGAAAAAAGAAGAAGAAAAAGTAGACAAAGTGGTGACCAGTGACATCCAATCAGGCATAAGTGTCCATCCTAAGCTTTTGTGAGCTGCTTCAGAGACAAGACTGCATTTTGGCAGCGCAAAAACATATCGGTGACTCGCAGAGATAAAGGTGTGACTTTTTTTATTATTCCTCACACTTCCAGGTGACCAGCGGTGTGACTGACCCCTACCTACAAACACCAGCAGGGAAGCCCCTGCTCTCTGGGCAGTCAGGCCCATGGAGGTAGGTGCTGCATTAGCAAGTCCCATCAAAGGAGGAGGGAACTATTTGCATTAACCCCAGTGCCTGAATTTGGGTGAGCTCTGCTCCAGATCTATCGTGCCAGCCCTGGCCAGCCCTGGACTAGCCCTAACTAGGAGAAGCAGCTGAACAGCTGCTTTAGGGAAAGGGGGAGGAGACCGGTGAAACTCCGCTGATTGGCCAGACACAGTGCCGCCATCTTGAACTTTCATGAGCAAGTGTGAAGGCTAGAAGGTAGTTGGTGGTGCACGGGCACACCGTTTATTTATGGAGAGAAAGGTGAAATTTTTTTTCTTGTATGCCACATTACCCTGGTGACCAGGAGGACGACCAACTGCCACACACATACATTTCTAGCGACGCGCCTACTCTCTGGTGGTGGGAGCTGTATCAAAAGGAGTAGGAAACAAGCAGCATTAAGTGTAGCTCCTGGAATCAGGAGCAACCTGCTCTAGACTTATAGAGCTAGTTCTGGCCGTCCCTGGACTAGCAGAGGCTCTCAATCTCAACTACTTCCTTTCTGAAATGGAGCTAACCCTGATTTCCCAGCTGCCTTAGAGTTAGCATGAACTCCTTTCGGATTGATTGTCCAGAACAAACACTACCTTGTCCTACTGGAACTTCATCTTGGGGTAGAGCACTAGTGCCTCATCATTTGCCCACCCACGTGAAATTCTTGGCTGTCAGGAGACCCCGTATTTTCCTTCTCTCTGGGTCTGGCACCTGCCCTGGTTTTTTTCCTCTCATTGTTTTTGTTCATTATTTCTTCCTCTTCTTCTCTTTACCTAACTGCAGGTGTGGCACTGTAGGATCAGCACTGGACTGCGAACCACAAGATTGACAGTTCAAACTGGCAAGCTGCTCCTGGGAAACCCTATTTAGGGTTGCTATGAGTTGGAATTGACT
>NW_006408664.1:6206980-6209893 GCF_000296735.1 Chrysochloris asiatica | reverse complement strand
AAAATCCCAAAGACTCAGCAAGAAAAGTACTGGAACTCATTGAAAGATTCAGCAAAGTCACAAGGTCCAAATCAATATACAAACATCAGTTGGATTCCTCTCTAATAATAAAGACAGCTCTGAAAAGGAATACAGGAAAATAATACCATTAAAAATAGACCTCCAAAATATTAAATACTTAGGAATAAATCAAACCAGAGAAACAAAATACCTATACAAAGAAAATTACAAAATGCTTCTACAAGAGACCAAAAGACACTTACAAAAATGGAAGAATTAACCATGCTCATGGATAGGAAAACTTAACATTGTGAATATACCAACACTACCAAAAGCAATCTACATATTTAATGCAATCTCAATTCAGATTCCAACATCATTTGTTAAAGAGATAGGAAAACTAATTACTAACTTTCTATGGAAAGGAGCAAAACCTTAGATAAGCAAAGCATTACTTGATAAGAAGAATAAAATTGGAGGCCTCTCACTTCTCGATCTCAAAATCTACTACACAGCAGTCAAAAGAACCTAGTACTGGTACAATGAAAGATACATAGATCAATGGAATAGAATTGAAAACCCAGAAGTAAATCCATCCACATACATCAGTTGATTTTTGAAAATGGGCCAAAACACATAAAATGGGGAAGAGATAGTTTCTCCAACAAATGGTTCTGGCAAAACTGGAAATGCATTTGCAGAAAATGAAAATAAAAGACCCATATCTCATACTGTGTACAAAAACCTAAATTAAAGACCTAAATGTAAAACCTAGAACTATAAAGATCATCAGTGGAAATGTAGGGACACACTTATGGCCTACATGACAAAATACAGTCAAATATTTCTAAAAACACACAAACAGTAAAGGACAAAATAGGTGACTGAGACTTCCTAAAAATTAGACATTTATATGTATCAAAAGATTTCCCAGAGACCAGGAATTTTTTTTTTCAATGACATATCAGACAAGGGACTAATCTTTGAATATTTATCAAAATCTGTAACATCCCTACAAGAAAAAGGCAAACAATCCAATTTAAAAATGGGCACAGGACATGAACAGACACTTCACCAAAAAAAAAAAAATTCAGTCATCCAACAAACTTATGAAGAAATAATCGTGATCACTAGCCATTGCTGTTTGTTGTTAGGTGTCATCTAGTCATTTCCAATTTATAATGACCCTATGCACTACAGACAAAACACAGTCTGGTCCTGTTCCAGCCTCATAATTATTACGCTTGAACCCATTGCTACTACCATTGTAACAATCCATCTTGTTGAGGGATTCCTGTTTTTCGCTGACCTTCCACTTTACCAAACACGATGTCCTTCTCCAGGGACGGGTCCCTCTTGATAATATGTCTCACCGTCCTGGCTTCTAAGGAGGATTCTGGCTATACTTCTTCCAACACAGATGTGTTTGTTCTTTGGACAGTCCTTTGTACTTTTAATATTCTTATCCAAATAATAATGTATCAATTCTTCTATGGTCTTCCTTATTCACTGTCTAACTTTCACATACATATGAAGTTATTGAAAATACCATGGCTTGGGTCAGGCACACTTTAGTTCTCACACTGACATCTATGCTCTTGAACACCTTAATGAGGTCCTATGTAACAGATGTGTTTGACTTTTTGACTGCTGCTTCCATGAATGTTGATAGCGGATCCAAGCAAAATGTAGTCTCTGACAATTTCAATCTTTTTTCCATTTATCATGATGTTATTTATTGGTGCAGTTGTGAGGATTTTTGCTTTCTTTACATTGAGGTGCAACCCATACTGAAGGCTGTGAACTTTGATCATCATCAGTAAGTATTTTAAGCCCTCTTTACTTCCAGCAAGTCATGTTGTATCACCTGCATATCACAGGTTGTTAATGAGTCTTCCTCCAATCCTGATGCCATGTTCTTATTCATATAATCCAGCTTCTCAGATTAACTGCTTAGCAAATTGAATAAATTAGGTGAAACAATACAACCCTGATGCACAACTTTCAGATTTAAACCACTCAGTATCTCTTTGTTCTGTTGGAACTACTGCCTCTTGGTCTATGTACAGCTTCCTCATGAGCATAATCAAGCTCACAGCTTGTCATGATCCACACAGTCAAAAGCCTTTGTGTAGTCTACAAAGCACAAGTAAACATCTTTTTGGTATTCTCTGCTATTAGCCAAGATTCATCTGATGTCAGAATGATATCTCTAATTCCATGTCCTCACTTGAATCTGCTTGACAGCTTGCTTTTGATGTACCTTTGCAGCCATTTTTGTGTGATCCTTAAAAATTTTTACTAGCATGTGATATTAATCATATTGTTAGATGATTTCTACATTCTGTTTGTCCACCTCTCTTTGGAATGCACACAAATTTGGATCTCTTCCAATACATTTCCAGGTAGCTATCTTCTGAATTTGTTGGCATAGATGAATGAGTGCCTTCAGTGCTGCATCAGTTTGTTGAAATATTTCCATTTTTATTCTATCAATTCCAGGAGTCTTTTCCTTGCCAATTCTGTCAGTGCACCTTGGTCTTCTTCATTCAGTATTATTTGTTCTTGATTCTGTGCTACCTTTTGAAATGATTGAACATTGATAATTTCTTTTTGATACAGTAACTATGTGTGTTCCTTCCATCTTCTTTCAAAGCTCTCTGCACCATTCAATACTTTGCCCACTGTTGTTGTTGTCAGGTGCCATCGAGTCGGAACTGACTAATAGCGACCCCATGCACAGCAGAATGAAACAATGTCTGATCCTGGGCCAACCTCACTACCGCCGCCACACTTGACGCCATCAATGATGCCACCTGGCTGATCCATCTCGTTGGGGGGTCTTCCTCTTTTTCTCTGACCCTTCACCTTATCCAGCATGACATTCTTCTCCAGCGACTGTTCTTTCCGGAC
>NW_006408664.1:6204933-6206535 GCF_000296735.1 Chrysochloris asiatica | reverse complement strand
AGATATCATCTCACTCCAGCATTAATAACAAATTTCAAAAAACAGGAAACAGCAAATGTTGACAAAGCTGTTGAGAGAATGGAACCCTTCTACATTGCTGGTAGGACTGTAAAATGATGCTACCACTGTGGAAAACAGTATGACACTTCCTTAAAAAATTGAAAATAGAAATATTATTTCATCCAGCAATATCTCTAATTGGAATATATCCACAAGAAATAATAGCCATGACACTAGATATAGACACACTGATTTTCATCTCAGCAGTATTCATAATAACAAAATATGGAGACAGCCCATCAACGGAAGAATGGATAAACAAAATTTGGAATGTACACACTCTGGTAGCATAGTGGTTATGAATTGGGCTGCGAACTGCGAATTGGGCTGCGAAACTACCAGCTGCTCCATGGAAGAAAGATGAGGCTTTCTGCTCCCATAAAGATTTACAGGCTCAGAAACCCTATTCAGGGTCACTATGGATCAGAACCAACTCGATAGCACTTAACAACAGCAACAACACACAATGGAATTCTATGCAACATTGAAGCAAATCAATGAGTCTTCAAAACCCCTCATAACATGGATGAACCTGGAGGACATAATGCTAAGTGAAATTTGTCAATCACAACATGGTAAATATTGTATGAGACAACTATTGTAAAAACTCAAGGAAAGGTTTTCATGCTAAAAAAAAAATATTGTTTGATGGTTGTTAGAGGGGGAAGTAAGGGAGAGTAATTCACTAGCTAGAGGGTAGACACATTTTAGCTCAGGTGACTGGGAAAGCAAAATACAAGAAGAATTGGCAGAATGATAAAGACAGATAACACATACAGGGAGGTATGTATGGGCTAAAGAGAAGAGAGGTAAAGACTGCTATAAACAACCCTGGAACAGTAAATAGGTTGAACCAGTATGCAAATGAGTGGAAGTATACCCACAGTTATATAAGGGTTTGAAAGAGGATATTTGTGCATGGATATTTACCTTTGTTGCAAACACACCTATGCATGTGGCTGAGTACACAGATGTATGATGATGAAAACTTCTTAGATATTACCAAACATCTTAAGGCAATTAGTTGCTGTGCCTGAGGGCCCAGTACCATAGTCATAAGGGATACCATGATCAATTGGTATAACATAGTCCACAAAGACAATATTTTACATATTTCTTTGATGAGTAGCCAACGGGATTTTAAAAGCTGATGAGCAGCCATCTAAGGTGCAACTACTGGTCTCTCCACATGCAAAAGATAGAAGAGTGATTAAAAAAAAAGAAGAAGAAGATGCTTGGAATCAATTAGTTCAATGGACACCAATGGAGCAGTGAACATCAGTCACCACGACTCTGAGACCAGAAGAACTAGATAGTGTCCAGCTGCCACTACCAACTGCTCTTAAAGGGATCTCATCAAAAGGTCCCTGATAGAGTGGGAGAATATGTGGAACAAAACTCAAATTATAAGGGAGAAAAAAGAAAAATTTATTGATCAATAAAAGAATGACAGTGAGATGATATAAGATGGAATGAATGTAAAACTAAAGTTCTCCCATGTAAACTATCATATAATTCACAATAAAACATTAAAAAAAAAAA
>NW_006408664.1:6203561-6204800 GCF_000296735.1 Chrysochloris asiatica | reverse complement strand
CAACCCTGTATAGGGTTTCCAAGGAGGAGCTGGTGAGCTTGAACCACTGACTTTGCAGTTCAAATGACTTTGCAGTCTGATGCATTAGCCCACAACACCATACCAGAATAGATAAGTACATAAGGGGGACAACAACATTAGTAAGGTATGCTCATCATGGAATGGTCAATCATTCAAGACCAGAGGGCAACATTTACCTAAGGACAAAGTAGAGAAGGGATGGGAAGGAAGGTGAAATGGAAATAGGAACCATAGGAAGGAAGTGGGATAACTGTTGCTGCATGGAGTGGATTGAATTATTGAGATGAAAATAAAGTGTATGTTTTGCTGAATGTGAAACTGATGATTTTCTCTGGAAAGGTTCACTTAATTCACACACAAAAAGTGAAAAAAATAAGCATAGCAAGAATGGTTGCACAACTTCAAGAATGTAATCAATGTCACTGAAACATACATGTAGAAATTATTGAATTGGTGGATGCTTTGCTATATATGTTTTCCCAAAAATAAATAATTAACTAAGATTATTTTTCAATGTAAATTTCCAGCATCTTCAAAAGCAAAATCAAAGCAATAATGAGCTTATATATTAGTGTATTCATTTAGCATTTGTAATTTCCACATGTATGTGTACAACATTCTGGGCAACCATAAAATTTGCAAAAATTGAACTATTGATGCAATTAACTCTTTTATTAGATTCTTATACCATACATAAGGAAAAATTTCTACTCAATAAGCACCTACTTGACAAATAAATCCCCCTTAGTTCTGGTTCAAAAAGCCAATAGAAATTTTCACTCCTTAAATATTATTATATGTTGATACCTGCAATAATATTTTTCTAATGAAATGGCATGTACTAAATGCTCAATAATTGTTTGATTTTTCTCCTACCAATATTTTTTCAAATTCTTCCTGTTGAACTTGATATGAATGAACAGTTTCCAGAATGTTTGGAATGTTTATACCACTCCTACATTCCAGACATAGAAAAAGAGGAATCTGAGTCCAAGAATACAAAGAATGGATAGATTTTTTTTTATTTCATAGAACTATATCTTTTCAGTACAAAAAAAAAAAAAAAAAAATAGTGTTTGGCCACAGTTACATATGAATTCTGATTTGACTTTATTATATTGAGAAATTATGTCTCCTGGTCACTATGGGTTGGAATTGACTTGAGATCAATGGGTTTGGGTGGGTCCCTGGTCATTAACACATCTACAACAATTAGAA
>NW_006408664.1:6201231-6202777 GCF_000296735.1 Chrysochloris asiatica | reverse complement strand
TCAACAAAGTAGGAATTGAAGGAAAATTCCTCAACATAATTATGAGCATATATAAAAAACCAACAGCCTACATTACTCTCAATGGAAAGAAACTGAAAGCCTTCCCTTTGTGAATAGGAACCAGACACGGATGCCCTTTGTCACCACTCCTATTCAATATTGTGCTGGAAGTCTTAGCAAGAGCTATACAGCAAGACAGGGAAATTAAAGGCATCCAAATTAGCAAAGAGAAAGTAAAACTCTCCCTATTTGCAGACGATATAATCCTATACGTGGAAACCCCCAAAGACTCAGTAAAAAAGCTACTAGAACTCATTGGAAGATTCAGCAAAGTGGCAGGCTATAAGTTCAACATACAAAAATCAGTCAGATTCCTTTATACCAATAATGACAGTGCTGAGAAGAACATTAGGAAAGCAATACCATTTACAATAGCCACCCAAAGGATGAAATATCTAGGAATAAATGTAACCAGAGAAACAAAGGACCTATGCTAAGAAAACTACAAAACACTACTACAAGAAACCATAAGAGACCTACAATAATGGAAGAATGTACCATGCTCCTGGATAGGAAGGCTTAACATTGTGAAAATGTCAATACTGCCCAAAACAATTTACATATATAATGCGATCCCAAGCCAGATTCCAACAACATTCTTCACAGAGATGGAAAAAACAATTACAAATTTTATAAGCAAAGGAAAGAGACCCAGGATAAGCAAAGCACTGCTTAAGAAGAATAAGGTTGGAAACCTCTCACTCCTTGATTTCAAAATTTATTACACAGCTACAGTGGTCAACAGATCCATCTTGGAAGAAGTACAGCCAGAGTGCAACTTGGAGGCCAGGATGGCCAAACTTCCTCTCTCATACTTCAGACATATTGTCAGGAGGGACTAGTCACTGGAAAAGGATATCATGTTTGGTAAGGTGGTGGGGCAGAGAAAAAGAGGAAGACCCCCAACGAGATGGATCGGCCAAGTAGCAGCATTGATGGACTCAAGCATGGCAACAATAGTAGGTTGGCCCAGGATTTCTGCTGTGCATATGGTCACTATGGGTTGGTACCGAAATGATGACACCTAACAACAACAACACAGTGGTCAAAACAGCTTGGTACTGGTACAATGAAAATCATTAATCAGTGGAACAGAATTGAGAATCCAGATATTAATCCATCCACATAGAGCCAACTGACTTTCGACAAAGTGCCTAAATATATCACATGGGGAGGTGATAGTCTTTTCAACAGATGGTGCTGGCAGAACTGGAAAGCAATATGCAAAAGATTGAAGCCAGACCTTTACCTCAAGCCTGATATAAAAACTAACTCAGCATGGATTAAAGACCTAAATGTGAATCTCAGAATTATGAAGGCCATCAATGAAAAAATAGGGACAAATGTTAGGGCTCTAATTCAGGGAATACACAGACTACCAAACATTTTGAAAACTACACAAACAAAAGGAGACAAAATAGATGATTGGGACATACTAAAAATTAAAAACGTATGTGCATCAAAAGACTTCACCAAAAGAATAAAA
>NW_006408664.1:6175341-6200851 GCF_000296735.1 Chrysochloris asiatica | reverse complement strand
ATGGGATTGCAAAATTGTCCAACTTCTCTGGAAAGAAATATGGCACTTCCTCAGAAGGTTGGAAATAGAAATGCCTTATGATCCAGCAATTCCTCTACTTGGTATTTATCCACAAGAAATGTGAGCCATAGCACAAGTAAATATATGCATACCAATGTTCATAGCAGCACTATTTACAATAACAAAAAGATGGAGACAGCCTATGTACCCAACGACTGAAGAATGGATAAACAAACTGTGGTGCATACACACAATGGAATATTAAGCTACCTTGAAGAACAAGGAAACTGTAAGCTACCACATAACATGGATGAACCTTGAGGACATTATGTTGAGTGAAATTAGTCATAAAAGGAGAAATACTGCATAGGACCACTACTGTAAAAGACTAAGAAAAAGAACCCATACTTAAAGCGGGGGAGGGGGGGCGAATTCTTTGCTGGTTACTCGGTGAAGGTAGGGAGGGGAAGGTTGAGCACAGGGTAGGGAATAGACACAGGATAGTTTGGGTGTTGGGGAGGGGGACAATACATAAGAAGGGGGAGGAGAATGGAAGAACAAAGTGGATGGGGGAATAATTAGGCAGATTTGCTTGGGCTATGTGGGACAGAGGTAAATAATGATGTATACACAACCTTAGAACTACAGGGCTCTGTGATACAGGGATAGAGGCATGGTCGAAAGGGGGGATATAATGTTAAGATACCTGGCTGTCTTTTGAATCTTGGTTTCCCTTGCATACCATTATACAATAGACACTTGAGTTCTTTCAGCTTGAAAAATGACTGACCATGTTCTTCCCTTTTGGTTTTCTAACTCCAAGTCTTTGACCATTTCATTATAATACTTAACTTTGTTTTCTCAAGCTGCCCTTTGAAATTTTCTGTTCTCCTCTTTGAATTCCCCAAGTCTCCCAATAGTAGTTACAAGTCGGGCTGCTAACTTCAAGGTCGGCAGTTTGAAATTACCAGCTATTCCATGGGAGAAAGATGAGATTTTATGCTCCATAAAGGTTACAACTTTGGAAATCCTATACAGGGTCACTATGAATCAGAACCGACTCCATGGCACATAACTACCACCACCACCATACTTAAGAGCAATTTTCAAAGTCTCTTCTAACATCCGTTTTGGTGTTTTCTTTCTTTTCTCTCTTTAATGACCTTTTACTTTCTTCATGTATAATGTTCTTGGTGTCATCCCATAACTCTACTGGTCTTAGGTCATTAGTGCCTAATGCATCAAATTTGTTCTTCAGATGTGTATAAATTCAGTTGGTATATACTCAAGGTCATATTTCAGCTCTTGTCAATTTGTTTTAATTTTCTTCAGTAAGATCCAAGTGTATAGTTGTTGTTGTAAAAAGGTATTTGCAATGAATATGTCCTTGGGCTTGCAAAATTCTGTCATGCAATCTCCAGCATCACTTCTATTACCAAGGCCATATTTTCCCTTCCTATTTGTTTCCACTTTTTCATTCCAATCCAGTAATTATCAATGCATCTTGGTAGCATGTTTGATCAATTTCAGACCGAAGAAGTTGGTAGAATTCTTCAATTTCATTATCATTAACTTTAGTGGTTGGTGCTTAAATTTGAATAGTAAAGATATTAACTGGCCTTTCTTGTAGGTATATGGGTATTACCTTATCATAGACAGCATTGTACTTCTATATGTTGTTAAGTGCCATTGAGTCAGTACTGACTCATAGTGACCCTATGCACAACATAATGAAACACTGCCCGGTCCTGGGCCAACCTCACAATTGTTGCCACACTTGAGCCCATTGATGCTGCAACTTTCTCAATCAATCTCCCTGGGGGGCTTCCTCTTTTCCTCTGACCCTCCACCTTACCAAACATGATATCCTTGTCCAGCGACTGGTCCCTCCTAACAATATGTCTGAAATATGAGAGATGACGTTTGGCCATCCTGGCCTCCAAGAAGCACCAGAGTACTTCAATATAGGTCTTGAAATGTCTTTTAACAATGAATGTGATGCCATTCCTTTTTAATTTGTCATTAACAGCATAGTAAACCATATGATTGTCTGATTCAAAATTGCCAATACCAGCCCATTTCAGCTCACTAAAGCACTGTAGAATAAGCACTGGAATGCTAACTGCAAGGCCAGTGGTTCAAACCTACCAGCCATACCAGGATTCTGTATATAAAAGGTAGGGAATTTTTATTATTATGTGCTATAAAAATTGGTTCTAATTCATTGTAATCCTATGTACAATAGACAAAAACATAGCATAGCTCTGCACCATATAAAGGGTTGCTGTTTTTGTTAAGTACTGTCAAATCAGTTCCTATTCATAGCAATCCTGTACAGGATTTCCAAGGAGCAGGGTTTGAACCATTGACCTTGCAATTTGCAGTCAAGTGCTTGTCCTATAGCACCACATCAGAACTCTATGTATAAAGAGTTGTTGTTGTTGTTAAGTGCTGTCGAGTTAGTTTTGACTCATAGTGACACTGTATAGGATTTCTAAGGAGGTTGGTGAGTTTGAACTGCCTACCTTGTGGTTCAAATCAACCTTGAGGTCCAGGGTTTATCCTAGAATGCCACACCAGGAAATTAAATTAGCCAAATAGAAATGGAAGCAATCTTGCAAGTGAACAAAATGAATAAGGCAATTGACCCAGCCTTTTAAACTTAGAAAGAAATAAGGTTATTGCTTTTCTGTTTTGAGGGACTGGGGTTTTGTATTTAATTTACTCAATATAGATGATGTAAGACAGGTTTTAAGACCTGAGGTTTACACATTTGAAACAAGGTTGATGTGGGTGATGAAATTTTCACTTCATGCTATGGGGGAACTAGTTGTCTACAAAAATGAACTGGGAATCCTTCCAATGTGACTATAAAATAGAGCACAGCAAATAAACCAGCTGACAAAGCAGAAGTTGAAATCACCATTCCCCTGCCCTCTGCACTGTCACTTCCCATCTGCCTTCTAGCCTTTGTTGGCTCTTAAACATACAGAGTTCCTCTTATCTGATCAGCAAAGTACTTGCAATAATTGATCAGCAAAGGTATTTTGTTTACTTTACATTCAACTTTGAATAATTAAGAAGAAATTCTGACAGACTATAACATTGTCCAAATGAGGAATGAGAAAACATTGAAAAGCTCATCTTCCTGACGGTTGGCCTTGCTAATCTACCAGATACTTAGACACAGACCCAAGAGATGGCAGCTTCCAAAGTCCACCACTTAACAAAGACTTCATGAGCTGATCTCCTGTCAGGGTTCACTTCAGTGGTTGGAATCCTTGGTTTCTCAGGCTGTTTGTCCATACCAGAGCTTCAGGTGGACTGCTCAGTGGTTCTCTCTCTGGTCCTTCTTCTCCTCTCCCAGACCACATCTGTGTCAGCTCTAATTCCCATTTTAAACCCCTGGTCTCTAAGTCTTCACTACCTCTGCTTCTCCAACTGACCCTAACTGTAAAAAAAAGCAAACATTCTTTCTCTTCAGACTGTTCTGAATCAGCCACAAGACCTACTCTCCCTGAATCAAGTAAATTCTTTAGGTCAACCAGAGCAAAGTTTGTGTTTTAATAAAGGCAAAAGAGAAAGGGGCAATAATAATTCTCAAGTTATTACCACTCAAAAGAATTTTAATCTGAGCCACAGTGACATGTTTCAATTGGTCCAACCCTGATTTATGATATGCTTAGAAAGGGTATTTTTCTAGACGTCTGAATACAGAGCAGTGTAACTCATTGCTTCCTATAACCCACGCTCTAAACTGATTCAATTCAATAAAAGATTCTCACCCTGCAGACATACTGTGCCTCTAATTAGAGTCAGCCTTGAGAGGGTTTTTGCTGCTCACATTGCACAGGCCTCAAAAGAGTTGTTGTTAGGTATTAACGAGTCAATACCAACTCATAACTATCTTATGTGCACTGAACGAAACACTGCCTGGTCCTGTTCCAACCTCACAATCATTGCTGTGCTTCAGCCCATTGTTGCTCTCACTGTGCCAATCCATCTTGTTGGGGGTATTCCTCTTTTTAATTGACCCTTATTTGCACGGGTCAAATTGACCACTTTATTTAGCATGATGTCCTTCTCCAGAGACTTGTACCTCTGACAACCTGTCTGAAGTATTCAATATGAAGTCTGGCCATTCTGGCTTCTAAGGAGCATTCTGGTTATACTTCTTCCAACACAGATCGGTTTGTTCTTCGGGCAGTCCATGGTACTTTCAATATTCTCCTCTAACACCATAACTCAAATGCATCAATTCTACTGTCTGCTAAAGAATAGGGTGGTTTTATGCTTTGTTTACTCTAGCTAGCCCCAACATACAGTGGCTGTTCGGGTGTAATTATTAATAGCACCTGTTCTACTATTGTATTGTTCTAGTAGAGATAACTCTCTGTATGGATATGCTATAGTATAAATCAACAATTCTGAGATTCCTTAGAGCTTGGCCCTTTCCCTTACTCTTTCATTCCCATTTCAGACCATCTTCTTGATATCTACAGCCCTTGTCCTGCCAATCTTAAGACTCTCAGCTCTTAAACACTACTATACTAGTCAGTGCTGTTCCTTGAACAACGAAAGACAGTCTCCCTTCTTCCTTCATCCTTTTAGCATAATGCATTCCATGGACATCTAAGTGGTGCTGTCTGTGCCCTGGACCTCCCAGGGTTCCTGGACAGTCTTCTCAGTCTCAGACTGCATGTCTACACTCTAGTACCCAGGTAAATCTCTTTTAAGTGAGTCAGGAATTACAACATACTTCAAAGCAATTCTGCCATCCCCCTCCCCTTTCCATTTCCCCAGGTTCCTGCCTGGCACTTCCTTGACAACCAGCTGATATAAGTAGGTTCCATTGTGTCACTTGCCCCACTAGCATATCAAACCTGAGTATCCACTGTGACTACAGCTGGGACCTAGAAGCACCTTTGTTCTAAGGTGATGCAAATCCACTCCATCTCATTAGGCTTTATTTCTCTGACCTTGAGTTTGCTAACCACAAGAAGCTAAGAGGCACTGCAAAAAAATCCTACTCTCTTGATGGGTAAAGGAGTAGACAGGAGACAGACTTATTTTCTGCTCTTTTTCAAAATCAGCCAACATCGCAGATAATGTTACTATTAATTCTCAACAGTCTCATTATTCTAGCAGATAAAAATGCTTCCATCCTTTGTTGTTATACAAAGTATAATAGGACATTGGAGTGAGTTTGGGTGGAGACATGGGACAGGACAAGAAGTGAAGAGAGGATTGCCCATTTTGACACCTTTAGAGTGATGTGTTCAAATATTGCCCTGATATCAAATCCAGATAAGCTGGGAGGTCTCATCCTTCTCTCGATATGCACACAGAGAAACACACATTTTCCATTAAGTGCGAGGTCACCCATGGGGTGCTTTGGCAGAGCTGTGTGGAGAAGTTGTACAGCACCTGCCTACATATGTTTGGCCCAGTGCCCTCTCCTTGCTTCCCCTCTGATCAGAAGCACATTTATCTGCAACATTTTTAAAGTCAGAAAAATAAAAAAGCTCTCCTAGACTGTTTTGAGTTTTTTAAAACCAATTCCAGATCATATACAATATTTTGGTTGAATTTCAATTACGACATGCTATTGAATTTATTTTGTTCCCATAGAACACAAAGGAAAATTCTCTATAGATAGATATTAATGTCTATTGCTACGAAGCTGAGTGCTTTTATCTCTCCCTTTCTTTCCACTTCCTTTTTTAAAGAACCAGAGAAAGCACCTTATACAAATCCTTTGTTCTCCATTTCGATTCTATTTCCTCCTTCAAGACCCTTACTTTGTCTCTTTTTTCTCTTGTCACTCTCTCTTAATTCTCCTTGGAGTCCTGGTATTATAGTGTGTTAAACACTGAGCTGTTGACAAGAAGGTTGGCAGTTCAAACCCACCAGCCACTCCATGGTCTCTTCTGGCATAAAGATTTATAGCCTCAGAACCAAATGAGTCAAGTTCTACTCTGTCCCACTGGCTCACTAGAAGCTGAAATCGACTTGACAACTGTGAGTTTTGTTTTGTTTTATTAGCTCATTTTTCTCCCTCCCTGATTTCTTAATTTTTCACTTCCCTTGTTAATGAGCATTATGGCCCAAGGCAAATCATGTAATAGGAAAATTTGTTCTCCAGCACATTCTGTTACATTTCGTGAATCTTTTCTCCCCTACTTTATACTACTGTTGGGCACCCAATGCTAGGTGGGGGGGTCTGATGAATATGTGAGTATTGATATCCCACTGGTTCTATAACCTTGAGCAAATTATTTAATCTTTCTGTGCTTTGGTTTCCCTATTTGTACAAGACAGTTTGTTATTCCCATTGGCAAAGAAAATAATGCCATCTGCAAGGGAGTTGTTCAAGGATTTAAATGTACAACAAGTGTCTAGGGCTTCGGACACACTATAACTGACTTTGACCCTTCCTCATGTTCTACTTCCACTCTTCTCTCTCCTTCCATGTCCTGATACTGACCATCTCATTCATAGCAAGGTATAACCTCTTGCAAGAGTGTTTGTAATTAGCAAAAAGATTGATACCTGAACAATGCATTTCAGCCTTGGACCAGGAAGGCTGGGACAGGAGGTTGGAATTAATAAAACAGGGTCACCATGTCTGCCAAGGGAAAAAGCCAGTTCTGCAAGAAGTCATGGGTGCATAAATTTGAATGATAGTGATATTAACTTGTCTTCCTTGTAGGCATATAGGTCTTGTCCTATCACAGACAGCATTGTACTGCAAGATAGATCTTGAAATGTCCTTTCTGCTAATGACAATGATGTCATTCCTCTTCAATTTGTCATTCCCAGCATAACCATATCATTGTCTGGTTCATTTCAGCTCACTGTCTCCTAAGATATCAACCTTTATGCATTCCATGTCATATGATCCCAGTTTCCCTAGATTCATACTTCATACATTCCAAATTCCAATTATCATTGTATTTACATGATTTGATAGTGCTGACTTGGCTTGGCTTGATGGACTAAGACAGGAAGGAGAAGAGAAACACCTAACTCACACCCATTTCATTTATCTCCTCCATGAGTCTGGCTTCTGCTAAACATTTACAAAATGTTAAGGTATCAAATCAGTGAATGTTTTTGTTGTTTTGTATGAACATCTTGTTTCAGATAAGCACAATCAAAAGAATGAAATTTTTTAAAATGAGAATTTGAAGAGAAGAACAACACATAATTTCATATTGACATAAAATCTAAAAGGCAGAACACAAAATGCTTTCAAGTCCCTGACTTCTTTGGGGAGTAAAGTTAGAAGAGATTTCAGTTTTTCCCCTGGTATTGGGTGATGAGATGATAAAGCTTAGGTTGGGCACCAGCTCTCTTCTACATGCCTTCAGAGAAAACATCAACCAAGGGGCCGTGATGCAAATAACAATGCAGTACATGTAATCTAAAGCAGTCTTCTCTGGTTTCCAAGTCATTTTTGTGACCATGAGTCCACTCAGTGTATCACAAAGGAGGTTAGAGAGAGTGAGGAGGGAAGGAAGGCAGAATGAATGGAGAGAGGGGAAGAGAAGAGCAGGAGGAAGTTTGAAAAGTAGTGCAGGCTTTCAATAATCAGACTCTTTACACTGAATTATCTGTGAACACCTGCCTGACTATAGCACTGCTTCAGAGAGGAAGACAGAAAAAAGAATTTCAAATATTAATTTCAAATTACTAACTACTTCTCATTTTTTAAAACTTATTTGTACAACATGTACACACTTGCCATTAATATAGATAATCTAGAGCTGATTTCAAAACTAAAACAAAAACCTTAAGACCAGTACTTGGAACTTTGCTTTGAAAAAAAAGTGAGGGGAGGTTTAGTAAGACATCTTCCTCCATGAGCAATAAAATAGTGTTTGAGAAGACCCTCAGAAAAACAGTCCCCAACTGACCAACTCAGCTCCAAAAGATTCCTGTAGCAGCCCAGTCAGGGTCTCCAGGCTGGAAAAACAGACTCAAGTCCCGTCAGTACACCCCAGGTCCTACCACTACAACCACAATTTCATCAATGGAGTTGGATGATACATACAAGAAGATGAACGTATATATACAGCTTGCAGCCAGGTTCTGAGCAAGAGGTGTCAAATACAAACACATTCATGTTACCTTAAAAGTCCATCCTGGAAAGGTGGGTGATTTCATAGATGAATGCACAACTTATTATCTTTTCAAGGGTTCTGTTATCAAAGTCAGAGGAGTTCATAATTATCAGTACAGACAGTCCATGGGTCAGGAACAAAATCCATTCCTAAGTGTGTCTTTAAGTCAGATATGCAGGTGAGAGCAGGTGCACATGTTTCTTATTGAGCTTTACTTTAGTGCAAGAAAAGGCTCAAAGTACTTTCAATGATTCAAAAGTCATGCATGCAGCAAGTAAAGATGATTGTGATGAATAATATGCTATAAATAGGGATTGGTTCAATCATTTCAAAGTGAGGTCAAATTTACATAACATCAAAGGGCAAGTAGGAGTTGTCCTTAAGTCTAAGGTTGATAATGCACAGACTGCCTGTATACTGTAGCATTTCAAATAATTCTACAACTTTAGTAGCACTTAAAGTGAAAGGAGCTCTGGTAGCGTAGTGGTTACAAATCAGGCTGCGAACCGCAAGGTCAGCAATTTGAAACTGCCAGTGATTCCGCAGGAAAAAGCATGAGGCGTTCTGCTCCCGTAAAGATTTACAGCCTCTGAAACCCTGTACAGGGTCGCTATGAGTCGGAACCGACTCCACAGCACACAGCCACAGCCACAAGATGATAGTCATAATTTAGAAATCATAATGTTCTCTTTAAATGAGATGCCCAGTTAGCTGAGAGCTACTTCATTTATCCAATAAAACTTCTTTGAGAGAGGCAGGCCTCTGAATAGAGAGCGTGGGACTTAACCTTGATGATACCCATGTACATGCCCAGAAGTTTGAAAATAGCCTTGTAGTCTCACACAAAAAGAATGTTTTCATCAATGGGTTTAATCACACAAAATCCATGTAGAGGTAAAATAATCATCTGGCCCCTGAAACCTCTTACATACAGAACATAGAAATTTCACACATCAGGAGTGTTGTGTGTTTCACAAATCAAGTGGGATTTACAATCTCAGAGAACACAGCTGGCTCCAGAAAGCAAAGGTGGAAGTCAGCTGGCCATAGATTTTAACTCCTGCTTTGAATGTCTTAATGACAAAAATTAATATATGAAATTGCTCCTTTATCTGCTTAAGCATTGTCTTTCCTCTAAGGTCATCGGAACTGATATTCAGCCATCCGGACAAGCGTTTATGTTATATTCTGCCCTGGTTTCTGGGTTCACCAGGATATCTACTGCTCTGTGGTACCAGTGTTAATGACACAGAAGCATCTTAAAGTCAAGAGACACACATTGAGCAAAAAGTATGGCATAAAAAGTCATGGAAATATACCTGCTTTCCTTTTAAATCTTCTAAATAAAGTTGGATATGCTCACATTGTGTAAATGGAACTATTTTATTTTGGTGAATATCATATCTACTCATATACACATACATTAAAATTTTCCATTTCAATGTACAGTCCAGTGACATTAATTACTTTCATCATGTTTTGCAATCATCACTATCCATTTCCAAATTTTTCCATAACCTTTAACGGAATCTTGGTGACCCCAAAGCAATGAAATCTTCTTTCTTCTTCCCTCTGGCCCATGAAAACCATTAATAGATTTGATTGTCTATTTGTCTACCCTAGATATTTCATATAAGTGGGATCATACAATATTTATCCTTTTGTGACTGAAATTTCTTTCAGCATAGTGTTTGTTTTCAAGGTTCTTCCCTGTTGTATATCTAAACTTCATTTCTCTTTACAGCAGAGTAATACTCCATTGTATGTATATACCAGAGTTTGGAGGGTCTTCAAAAAGTTAAATGTAAGAATTACCACATGATCCAGAAATTACACTATAAGCCATGCAATCAAAAGAACTGTAAGCATGAAGAAAAAACAGATACATGGACAACAATATTCATTACAGCGTGAGTAATAATAGCCAAAAGGTGGGGACAACCTAAATATCCATCAATGTTCAAAATGTTCATCAATGGATAAATATAAATTAAATTTCTGAATAAAATATCAGCTACTGCAATTCTTGATATTCATTATAACATTGTTTTATAAAATCTTTACATAAAACAAGAAAAAGCTCCAATCAATTATGATAGAGCTGTGTGGCACAGGTGATATAAAAGTCAATTTGATATAGCGCTAAAACCAACTCTCTGCTTGATGCTCAACTAGGTGTTATAAAATGCGTGGAAAAAATGGTCTAAACTCAGGCTTTTAATTTTAAAATTATATCTAATTGCCTTTGTAATAAAATTTTACATTTTATTTGGAATCATTAGACCACTTCCAGGATAGGCAAAGAAGACATACCCAAGAGGACTGAATAAGAGAAGAATGGAGCTGAGCATCTCTTCCTTGGGAAAATGCAAGAACAGGTCAGTTTTCACTCATGGGTGGAAAATGTAGAACAATAAGAAATACATAATGAAATTTACATAAAGTTAATTTTATTCAATTTAAAGGATTGTTTGTAGCTTTTTTATTCTTTCAGAGTTTAACTGTCTTTATTTTATGAAATAATGTACCTATATATGATATTGTTGCTGTTTCCAAGTCATAGTAACCCTGTATAGGGTTTCTGAAGAATAGCTAGTGAGTTTGAACTGCCAATCTTGTAGTTCAAACCAACCTTGCAGTCCAGTGCTTATACTATAGCATCACTAGTATTTTGTATATAACTGGAAAAAAAAAAAGTTAGCAAATTTTTTCTATGGAACAAAATTTGTCATTCATACTCTATTGACCCACAGGTTCCATAGTCTAGAAGGCACTAGGCCCAATTTCCCTCTCTTGTAATATGCAGCGTACATATCCAATAGAAGATGAATGCAAAAGTTCCACCATAACTCCCAATATGAAGATTTGTTGTTAGTGCCATGGATTTGGTTCCTGCCCATAGCCAACTTGTGTACAACAGATTGAAACACTGCCTAGTCCAGCGCCATCCTTATAGTAGCTGCTATACTTGAGCCTATTGCTGCTGCCACTGTGCCAATTCATCTCACTGGAGGTCTCCCTCTTTTTCACTGTACCTCCACTTTACCAAGCATGATGTCTTTCTCCAGGGACTGGTTCCTCGTAATAATATGTCCAAAGTATGAGAGATCAAGTATGGCCATATTGGCTTCTAAGGAGCATTCTGGCTATACTTACTCCAACACAGATTGATTTGTTATTCTGGCAATAAAGGTATTAAAGAATACCTTTAATATTCTTTTCCAGTACCATAACTCAAATGCATCAATTCTTTACAGTCTGCCATATTTATTGTCCAACTTCTGCATGCACATGAGACTATTGAAAATACCATGGCTTGGGATCAGACAGACTTTAGTCCTCAAATTGATATCTTTGCTGATGAACACTTTAAAGAGGTCTTCTGCAGATTTGTCTAATGCAATACATTGTTTGATTGCTTAACTTCTGCTTCCATGAGGGTGGATGGTGGAACTAAGAAAAATGAAGACTTTGACAGCTTCAAAAGATTTCTCCATTTATCATGATGTTATTTATTGGTTCAGAGGATTTTTGTTTTCTTTACACTAAGGTGCAACCCATACCAATTTTTGATCTTTGATCTTCATCAGTATTTTGAGACCTCTTCATTTTCAGCAAGCAAGGTTGTATCATCTACATATCACAGGATGTTAATGAGGTTTCCTCCAATCCTGATGCCATGTTCTTCTTCATATAATCTAGTTTGCTCAGACCTAGTTCACATAATCTGTATTTGCTCAGCATACAGATTGAATAAGTATGGTGAAAGAATTCAACCTGGATGCACACCTTTGCTGATTTTAAATGATTCAGTGTCGCCTTGTTCTTTTCAAATTACTGCCTCTTGGTCCATGTACAGGTTCCTCATGAGCACAATTAAGTGTCCCAGAATACTCATTCTCCACGATGCTGTCCATAGCTTGTCATGACCTACACAGCCATAAGCCTTTGCATAGTCAATAAAGCACAGGTAAACATCTTTCTGGTATTCTTTGCTTTCAGCCCAGATCTGTATGACATCAACAATGATATGGATAACGGGAAGTTCAAAGATAAAAGTATTTCCTTAGCATCTTCTGTGTGTTCAGTACACAGAATATTTGTACTGTGTGCTCAGTACAATTCCTGTACTGTGTGCTCAGTACAGAGGGAAATAAATGTAGTCCTGTCCAACAAAGATTTTATAGTTAGTTAAAAATGAATAGCATTGACATGAACTATTATTGTTGTTGTTAGGTGCTGTCAGCTTGGTTCTAATTCATAGCAACTCTATGTACAACAGACTGAAACATTGCCCAGTCTTGTGCCATCCTCATAATTGTTATGTTTGAGCCAGTTAATTGTTGAAGTCACTTTGTCGATTCATCTCCTTGAGGGTCTTCCTACCAAGCATGATGTCCTTTTACAGTGACTAGTTCCTCCTGATGACATGTACAAAATACAAGAGACAAAGTCTCATCATTCTCACTTCTAAGGAGCATTCTGCCTATCCTTCTAACACATTCTTCTTGCAGTCCATGGTATATTCAATATTCTTCACCAACAAGATAATTCAAATGTATATTCTTCAATCTTCTTTATTCATTGTCCAGCTTTTACATGAATATGAGATGACTGAAAACACCATGGCTTGAGTTAGGCTCACCTAGGTCCTCAAAGTGACATCTTTGCTCATTAATGCTCTAAAGAGGACTTTTGCAGATTGTCCCAATGAAGTATGCCTTTTGATTTCTTGACTGCTGTTTCTATGAGAGCTGATTGTGGATTTAAGTAAAATAAAATCCTTAACAACTTCAATCTTTTCTCCATTTATCATACTGTTGTTTATTAGTCCAGTTGTGAGGATTTTTATTTTCTATACTTTGAGGTGAACTAAAGAGAAAAAAAAAAAAAAAAAAATAGGGTATTGCCAAGTGTGAGGTTATGTGGCATAGACAAAGGGTAAATCATCTATTAAGAACTGAAAGGTTAATGTTGACATTAGAAACGATGCTTGAGCTGTTTGTTGAAGGGGAAGAGATGTTTGTGTTGGCTGAAAAGATACAGGGAACGTTCTAAGAAGACGGAAAAACAGTAAAAAGAACTCAGAGAAAGTAGTGGTGCCTGTAGATGTGGAGGAAGCCAAGTGATGGACTCAGTTACCGTGGATAGGCTCCTGAGATGTGAGGGGAACTAAGAACAGAGGAACCTGGGTGAAAGTCCTAAATGACTCAGTCTGAACTTAGGTATCACCTCATGGCAAACAATTCAGACTTGTTCTAAATACAATCATCAATCAGAAACAAGGATGGTTCCCAAAATTCATCCTTTCCTACCAGTCTCAAACCAAAATAAACCTCCATCAAAAATCCTTTGATGCATTTAAATGTTTTAAAAGTATCAAGCCCAGTTATAAATCTTTTACAGTAATTCATGTGAGAAATGAAGCATAGTCTAGACTATGCATTTTCAACACGGGCTATATCACTTCCAAAGGGACGATGATTGATTCTTGGGGGGCTGGAAAAAAATTAGATATTGAAATGGTTTATAGCCATCAAAGTTCAATGCAACCTGACAAAATATTATTTCTTAGATTTAATTTCTCTGATTATGGAGAAATTAAATTAATCTAAATGTAAATTAAATTAACTAATTCATTTATTTAAATTTAATTTAATTTTTCTCCTTAGAGAGATGAAAATGAAAAAAAAGGAGGGGGTTAATAAGTGAGAAGTATCAGTCTAGATCTAGAAATATCAGGAGATTTAATTTTGCTAGTGATGTTTCCCTTCCATATTTAATAACGAAGATTATCTTTAGTGTCTCTGGTTCCAAATTTCAACATTGTTTTCCTTTCTGATATCCTTAGTTCCAAATTCTCATTTTCAATCTTTTAATGCTCAGGAAAACATTAGTCATCTATACCTTAGGAAAATTTTAAGCTAAGATTTGTCCTTTGCAGTCATGTCTGTATTTTAAGACACTTATTACACTATGAAATGAAAGGCAGTACTCCACTGTCACTTTTTATAATTATGAAATCATACCACGTGAACACACCTCTGGTGGATCCAAAACTCTTTCTATACAGACATAATATGTAATTCTTCCTGACATGCTGGGTTACCACTGCCCCTTTCTATGATATTTAGACTACATGATCATAATGTGCCAAGTCCATGGCATTATGGCCAACAGTGAGTGTGCATGATAATACTGACTGAAACTCATTAAGTGTGGGAACAACGTGATGAAATAGAATAAGAAAGTAACATTATCTCTAATTTTAGAGATGAGAAAACTAAAACAAGGGTTTATTACATTCCAGGTTATGTATCCAGCAAGTGCTAGAGCTAAGGTTTAGACCCTGCTAATTTGATTCCCAAAGGAGCTCTGGTGGCACAGTGATTAAGTGAATGTCTGCTAACCGAAAAGTTGGCAGTTTGAATTTACCAGCTGCTCCATGGAAAGTCTGCTTCCATACAGATTATCTATCTCCTTAGAAGCCCTCTGGATGGGGCTACTGTGTTCTGGAGGATTGCTATGAGTTACAGTCAACTTAACAGCAAAGGTTTTGTTTATTTTTTATTTGACTCTACAAAAGCAGTGGTGGTGCCGCATTAAAAGAAATCTGGGTTGTTTCCCTGGTCAATGCATCGCTTGTACAGTCACTAACCACTCTGTCAGTGGAGGCTTGCGTAGTGCTATGATGTTTAACAGGTTTCAGGAGACTTTCTAGACTAAGGAACAAAGGCCTGGTGATTTACTTATGAAAATCAGCCAGTGAAAACCCTATGGAAACAGGGAAATCTGCAATCAGTCAGATGTGACCGTAAGGACCAGGCATCATTTTGGTTCTGGGGCTCATCCAGTGACAACTTGAAAACAACAGTTTGACTCCAGAGCTTGCTCCCTTCAGCATGCTACCTACTGTCTTAGAAACACGTTCGAAGCAAGGACTCTGGAGTCTGTAAGATGAGATCTATGTTCAAAAACATTCTCCACCACTTCCTATGCCTGTGTGCTACTGGAATAACTACCCAACCTCTTTGAGCCCCAGTGTCCAATGTTTGACTATCTTACAGGCCTAATACCAGGCACAAATGAAATCATGCTGGAATGAACAAATCAGAACTTAAAAGAGAATTCTGGAGAAGCTTGGTGATTGAGACTAGAAAGGTGGAAGATGGAGAGACTGTTCTGTTTACAACCTTCTGAGCATGAAGTGGCCAGTACAGTACTTAGGGAAGAAACAATGGAAATACAAAAGATGAATATTCAGAACATAACAAAAAAAAAAAAAATTGAGTAAAAATGTACAGTCAGTCGGATTGCAAAATGTTCTGAGACAGAGATGGAGAAAGAGAACCAATTCTGTGTTTGAGCAGCCAGAAGTACTGGTGACCAAGAGACCAATGAGACCTCTCCTGTCTAGCTCTAGATCCCAAGATTTTCACCTATCCTGATTCCTGAAAATATGAGAAGGTGTAAAGTGTGTACTAGTAAGACTCTAGTTGAATTCCTATAATAATACCTGAGGCAATCTGTGTCACTACAACGCAACAAGACAAATGACAGCAAACAACAGAGAGCTAGGGGAATGAATGAGTTCTCTAACAAAGAGGCAGGAATCAGGAAGGCCTGCTTTCTGGAATCCAGTGCAGCTCAAAAGGCATCCTTACCTGGTAGCCTACAGAATAGCCTACATACTTACACTGGTAGCCTAGTGATTAGGAGTCAGGCTGCCAACCTCAAAGTCAGCAGTTCAAAACTACCATGGGAGAAAAATTAGGCTTTCTGTTCCCGTAAAGATTTACAGCCTCAGAAACCCTGCACAGGGTCGTTATGAGGTGGAACCAACTTCACCGCACACAACCACCACTAGCAACCTAGAGTACGTCACATGACCATGCCCCAAACTTATCAACAGATAAGAAGAAGAGACAAGCACTTCTCCCTAGGATCCTGGTGAAGGCACACATTAGCCTGATCCACCCCTGGCACCTTAGAAACAAATGGTTGCCTTCCAAATGCAAACTTCTTTCCCTGCTATGAATGGTTTCCTAACTTTTGTTGCACTTCCTAATGTGGAGCTGCTCCATCTATGAGGTCATATGTTTTCCAGTGAACTCAGTTACAAGGCTTGCCAATCATGCAGATCCAGGATCTGGCCAAGAAACTGTGTGGAAAGAATAGCATTAAACCTCTTACTGTTCTATCTTAGGTCAGTGAGAGCATTAGAATCCCATACGATTGTTTTTTCAAAAAAAAAAACCAGCATGTTCACAAAGATAACAAGTTCCAAATGTTGTCTTAAAAATGTATGTTTGTTTCAAATCATGTGTTTTTCATCTATGCCAAAATAGCCTGAGGTATAATTATTCCAATCCCACACATTATCCAAAATCCAACAGATAACATGCAGAAGTTATGAATGTGTTATCAGTGATATATAGAGTCAATCTGTTGATTCAGGACATAAAGAGTCACACAAAAAGAGAAATGGTGAGCAACAGATCCAATTTGCATTATGCCTGCTCACAGTGCAGACTAGTTTCAGCCATTCCTGATAAGGAACAAAGAGTACCTACCTTGTGACTACAACTCTGGCATTAGTCATTTACACATTATGCCTATGGGTCAGTTCTGACTCATAGTGACCCTGTATAGGGTTTCCAAGGAACAGCTGGTGAGTTTGAACTACCAACCTTCAGGTTCAAACTGACCTTGTGTTGCAGCACATTATCCCGTAGTGCCACACCAAGACTCCTTAATTTACACATTACTGTTGTCAAGTGCCTGGCTGGTGAGCTTGAATTGCCAATCTTACAGTTCAAACCTGCTTTGCAGTCTAGTACATTAACCCACTAGGCCACACCAGGACTCCAATTTACACTATATAAGATCGCTATGAGTGGGAATCACTTAACAATAACAATGAATTTAAATTTCTCAGCTTTCATACTCTATTTGCATTTGCAACCTTACCTGTAGTTCGGAAATAAAAGGTTTTGTCTTGTTAATATGGGAATTTAAGACTTCAGTGAGCAGATAAAATTGATAAAAGGATTTGTTAAGAGTGCTTTTAATCATGTACTGTTGATGGCAAAGGTCAGCAGTTCAAAGCTACCAGCCACTCGGTGGGAGAAATATGAGGCTTTAGGCTCCCATAAAGATATTGTTGTTGTTGTGTTGTTGTTAGGTGCCATTGAGTCAGTGCTGACTCATAGCGACCTTATGCACAGTAGAACGAAACACTGCCCAATCCTGGGCCACCCTCACTATTGTTGCCACGCTTGAGCCCACTGATGCTGCCACTTAGCCAATCCATCTCACTGGGGGTCTCCCTTTTTTTCTCTGACCCTCCACCTCACCAAACATGATATCCTTCTCCAGAGACTGGTCCCTCCTGACAATATGTCTGAAGTATGAGAGATGAACTTTGGCCATCTTGCCCTCCAAGGAGCTTTCTGGCTGCACTTCTTCCAACGCAGATCTGTTGGTTCTATGGGCAGCCCATGGCACTTTCAATATTCTCCTCCAGCACCATAACTCAAAAACATCAAATCTTCTATGGTCTTCCTTATTTATTGTCCAACTTTCACATGCATATGAGGTTATTGAAAATATCATGGCTTGGGTCAGGCGCATCTTAGTTCTCAAGCTGACATCTTTGTTTTTCAACACTTTAAAAAGTTCTTATGCAACAGATTTGCCTAATGCAATACAACGTTTGATTTCCTCACTGCTACTTCTGTGCATGTTGATAGTTGATCCAAGAAGAATGAAGTCCTTGACAACTTCAATCTTTTCTCCATTGATAAGAATGTTGTTTATTGCTCCAGTGGTGAGGATTTTTGTTTTCTTTACATTGAGATGCAATCCATACCAATGGCTGTGCTCTTTGATCTTCATCAGTAAATATTTTAAGTCCTCTTCACTTTCAACAAGCAAGGTTGTATCATCTGCATATTGCAGGATGTTAATCAGTCTTCCTCCAATCCTGATGCCATGTTTTTCATCATATAAGCCAGTTTCTCTGATTATTTGCTCAGCATACAGGTTGAATAAGTATGGTGAAAGAATACAACCCTGTCATACTCCTTTCTAATTTGAAACCATTCAGTGTTCCCATGTTCTGTTCGAACAACTGCCTCTTGGCCCATGTACAGATTCCTCATGAGCTCATAAAGATCTACAATCATGGAAACCCTATACAAGGTCATTATGAATGGGAATCAACTCAACAGCCTATAAGCAACTGTTAATAATGCGAACTTTAGTGATTTTCAGTGCTAGTCACAGGGTCTATTGCAAGATTTCCTTCTTTTATCAGTTTCATCAAACACCGGGTTATAAAAGTTTTCTGTTTGTTTTGCTCATTTTTTAATACATATTTTTAAGTGGAGAAACTGAAACAATGAGTGAGAAGACCTAGATTTATCTGATTTCACCACTGAAATTTATGACATTTCACTAGTTGTTGGGCAAACAGTTATTGGCATCCATAAACCATTGGATTCAGTGAAGTGCTATAAACAACATGAACTATTTTGTAAATGCAGTACAGCCCACTAGAATTCATATTTTAGTGATGAACCCTAAGAAGAAGGGCCCAAAGCATCATCTAGATGGGACTTTGGAATCTTGGTTTTCTCTTCCTTCCCAAGTAACAGAGCTTTTTTGAAAACATGAAGCTCCACCTCCAACATAGCTAGACCACAATCCCTGTGCAGGATCCACTGTAGATTCATTTCTGAAAAAGGTAGTCCTTTCCTACAAAGAAAAAATACAGAAACAGTCAAATAGAAAAAAAAAAAAAAAAGTGACCTTAGCAAAATTAATGAGCAATGTCACCCAGAATCTAGTGAAAATATTACATGTTAATTTTCTCTTTTGATTTAACTTGAGCAGATCTAGACAGCAATGCTTCCGATTTAATTAGCAAGTGAGTTCTGCAGCTGCCCTGGCACAGGAAACCCAAATGTGTCTCTTTTCTTTTTTTTTATTCTATAATGAAAGTCAACATCATAGTTGTGGAAGGAAAATCAATAGTTAATGTAGAAACCTTTTTAAGAAAAAATTGTGTTTGAACACTATTATAAATCTTAGCATATTTCAGATTAAATTTTTAATGTATCGTATCTCACAGTTTTGTGGAAGAAATGAGATTGAAAATGAATACACCTTGATATCAAACTCAAATCTTCCATGGAAAGAGGAATCTGACACATGTTTCTCATGGCTATAATTGCAGGCTAATGTTGAGCATCAATTTCCTAGGACCTCTATAATGAATCACCTCTATTCTCTGAAAAATAAAGAGAAATAACCTACAGATATACATGTTGTAGTTGTTAAGTGTCGATGAGTAGGTTCAAGAGGATCACCTGATGAGCTTGAATCCAAATCATGCAGTTCAAACCAGCCTTGCAGTTCAGTGCATTAACCCACAGCACCACACCAGAATCAGAAGAAAAACCACACCATTAACTGAAGTAAGCTATCCTTCCACCTTGAGTCTACATGACTAAAATAAATACTAAAATATTCTAGAAACTGTAAGAAACAAGAAAACAATTTTAGAAAATCATATAATTTTTTTAATGTATGCATTCATGTATGCACCCTAGTAATATAGGGAGTCCTTGTGTGGCACTGTGGGTTGATGCACTGGACTGCAAAGTCGGTTTGAACTGCAAGGTCGGCATTTAACAATAACAACAATATATCCTGCACACCTACAATATTCAGAATACTGTTCTACAATACTAAATTTCAACAGGAACATAAAACCTCTCCTAGTCACATGGTCATTCTGATATATTGGAGAGAAGCCTTTTCTGAATGCAAAACAATTTTTTCTGCTATATATATATATATATAAACAAATACACTTTTAGAGCTAAGTCCCATTGTAGCAACATTGGGCTAAATGTTGCTTAGCAAAGGTTTTTGCTTTCACAAACAGATATGAATAATTTGTAATGTACCCAAGTATGCCTGTTAGCTTTAGTTCACACAAAATTCAATCGTGTGTATGTGAAGAGCCTTCTTAAAATAATCAAAAAGTGGCTTTTTTAGGTAAGTAAATATTTCCTTGTTAATGATTTCTATCATTTCATTTTGCTAAGAATATTTCCCCCTTACTAATATTTTAAGGAGCTCTGGTGGTGTAGTGATTACAAGCCGGGCTGCCAACCTCAGTGTCAACAGTTTGAAACTACTAGCTGTTTAGAGAGAGAAACATGAGGCTTTCTGCTGCAGTAAAGATTTACAGCCTCGGAAACCCTGTACAGGGTCACTATGAGTCAGAACCTATTTTAGGACACGGAGGGTCAGAGAAAAAGAGGAAGACCTCCAACGAGATGGATTGGTCAAGTGGCAGCATCGATGGACTCAAGTGTGGCAACAGTAGTGAGGTTGGCCCAGGATCAGGCAGTGTTTCGTTCTGCTGTGCATAAAGTCACTATGAGTTGGTACCAACCCGATGGCACCTAACAACAACTACTACTAATAGCTTAGAAGTAAAATTAAGCTTATTTATAATTATGAAAACATTTTAATTGTTTAGCCCTGTTTGACAAATTGCAATTTGCATAAAAAAATCACATATGAATAACTTCTAATAAAGGAATAAAAATAACTGTTTTTAAGTGCTTATCCCCAGTGACTATGCATATGTGTGTGTATAGCTCTTTTAATCATCAAAACCATCTGTTCAAGAAGGTGTTCTATTATTCCCATTTTAAAACAAGTGGGAACTAGTAGTCTGGGTATTTGAACATTTTTATTCTACTCCCAACCAAGAAATGCAAGCTGGTCTTATATTGATTTGTCAAGTTTGAGCACAGTCGTCAATACATTTAAATAAAAAGTGAGTGCTTAGGAAAAATACCATTATCACATTTTTATATATAAAAAGAATATCATTTTCAATAATAACTCCACATTCTGTTCTATAGCATGATTTCCATATCATGATGAACCTAGAAACACATGTCCCAAGAAACAATCTCTCTCAGAACTGCCATCTTTCTGACAACAGCATCATCATTCACCCAGTTTCCCAGCCTTGGAAAACCCTTTTTCCTGAAGTCCCTGGTACCCTTTTCTTTCCTCCAAATCCCCGACATTAATCTGATTCATACAAACACAACCGCAGGCCCAGTCCCATCATTTCCTCTCTTGGTTCTCCTACTTTTCTGCTTAGTCCTTTCTGATTATTGCCTCTCTTCCCCATCCTTTACCAATCAATCAAGCTTTTAAAACGGGAAACCCACACTGATTTCCTCCCATTTACTTGCCACACCTGCATTCTGATTCCTGCCCACCTTTTCATTCTTTTTCAAGCTCTTCTTCCTCCTACCACCTTTAAATATGAGTGTTTCCCATGGTTCATCTGATCCACAGCTCTTCTCATTCCACAGACTCCCTGGCCCAGCTCATTAACAGATGCCCATAATTATAAAATTTCTCAAAATATACCTCTCCTTTATGCTCTCAACAGGCATCCATCCTCATCAGGACACCTACCCCTGTATGTCTCAAGGCTGTGCACACTCATTTACACTCAATACACTTCAATGACGGCTGAGAGGAGGTCTATAGATGGAATTCTGAAACAACAGGTACTTTCACCTGCCCTCCGTTTGTGAAAAGTCAGTCAACTGAATAACAATTATGTCTTCTGGATATCATCTTTATGAGGAAAAAAATGTATATTTGAATTTTCATAGATGGTGAGTTTAATGGTTAAGATGCTCAGTTTAGTGTTGGGAATGTTGATGCACAGAGGGGCCTATAGCAGTTAAGATAAGAACAAAGATATGTAATCAAGCAGCCTGACTCTAGAGTCTCTCCACTCACCCTCTTTCCATGGGTCCACCACACAGTAACCAAGGTGATCACTGCCACTGTGCTGAACACTTGTAATATAATTTGACAATTTTTATACAAAATCCCACAAGTTATAAAGCATTCTAAGCCCCACCAAAATATACTTTCATCTCAAAATACAACATATATGACAAATATGTTGAATTAAAATTGTTATATTTAGATATAATTTCTTCTGAAGGGCTTAAACTAAGAATTTATCTATCCTCTCCCACATCTGATCAATCATAGTTAATGACTATATCATGAAAGGCATGCTATAGAAACATTAAGAAGGAAAAATATTGATTGGCCCCTTCAGTAGACTATAGAGAAAAATCATTCCTTATGAAATTTAGAAGCAACATAATATTTAATGCACCTCAGGGCTTATAAAAATGAATGTTTCATACACATGGAAGGACAATGATCTGAAAAATTTACATGCATGGCTTGCATCTCCTGTACATTCTTGTTCCCCAGAGCCCCTACCACTAGCCCTGACAGCTGGAGCACTCCAGTCTCAAGCCTTCAGAATTTAGTTGTTTCTACAGAAATGCAGAAAGTTAGTTTAGGTTACTTGCTTCACACAAACAAATATTTCACACATGCACAAAAAAAAAAAAAAAAAAAAAATGCAGAAAGTTATTTCAGGTTAATTGCTTCACACAAGCAAATATTTCACACATGCAAAAAAAAAAAAAACAAGTACATGTAAATCATGTTGTTGCTGATAGGTGCTATAGAGTTGTTTAACAGAACAAAACACTGCTCTATCCTCCACCATACTCACTATTGTTATGTTTGAGTCCATTGTTGCTACTGCTGTGTCAATCCCTCCCATGGAGTGGCTTCCTCTTTTTTGCTGACCCTCTACATTACCAAGCATGATGTCCTTCTCCAGGGTCTAGTTTCAGTTTAGATGATAGCAGCAAAAACCCTCTGGGGAGAAAGGAAGGGGAATCTCCTGAAGCAAGTGCTCATAGAACAACTCCACTGCTCTGGATCTACCATAAGATCCAGGACATCAGTTTCCTGCACTAGCAAGTGAAAAAAAATCACAATATTAAGGAAAATACTGCGAGTTAGGAATCTGGAGATGGGACTCCCTTGGTGACTACCTTGCCCTGGCAGAGTTTATAGGGCAGGGCTAAAGCCAGTCTGGCTCAGAAACTGCTCTAAAAGCGATGCTGAGGTATCTGCAAAAAAAAAAAAAAGAGAGAGAGAGACATGGAAGACTACACGTTCCTCCTTCTTTCTCCTTGTCCCACCTTCATTGCTCAGCCTGGATATCAGATGTGGCAGTTTTCCCACAGCACAGAGAGAGGAAGCTTGGCAGTGACTTATGACATAACCCACGGAGCCATAGACCTAAAAGTTTTCCCAGAGGGACCCTTCATGGCGGTACACCGTGGAGTAGATTCTGACTCTGGACAACCCTGTGTGGGGTTTCCAGGGCTGTGGGTCTGTGCAGGAACGGTGCACCTTGCCTTTTTCCCATGGCGCAGCTGGTGGTTTCGATCTGCTGACCTTGAGGTTCATGGCCGCATTCACAGCACTGCCTGAGCTCCCTGTGTAGGACCAATTCAAAGCAATCTGTAAACCCCAGCATAAATGGACTCAACCATCCCGAAAATTGCACTGTGTACACACAGATACCTAACTGACCTTCAGAGACAAAAATAGTGGACAATCTTTTTCGCATTAACTCCCCAATATCTACCTGTGCACCTCTACTGTAGTGCCTAGAGGACGGGCCTGAGAGAGTGGACACCCCCACCCCCTTTTGGAGGCTTCTAATTGCACACACACTGATGGTGTAGCTCGGGACAATCAACCACAATTTCATTTCTGTTCCAAAGTGGTGATTTTTGTCTACGCATTTATATTACTTCTGCTTTTGGTCCTTTTGATCGATCACACATCTTTCCTGGAGGTGTGAGCTTTTTCTCCCTACATTACCCAAGAAGAGACAGCAACCATGACCATATAGCCAAGGTATAAGCATACCCCATAATATTCCATCACTGAGACAAGAGCCAACAACACCCGCTAAGCATTACATGCGAAAAGGGAAGCCTATCTCCTGATAATAGTCACCAAGAGACACCCAGTAAGCTTAACAACAAAAAACAAATATTCACTTAAGCTTTTAAAAAAAAAATACATAACTATCATGATGAACAAAAAAACAATATATCATGACCAAGTGGATTTCATGAAAGTGGGTTTCATGCAATGATGGTTCAACATCAGAAAAATAATCAACATAATCCATCATACAAATAAGAAAAAGGAAAAGAATTACATGATCATATCAATTGATGCAGAAAAGGCATTTGACAAAATTCAACATCAATTCCTGATAAAAACACACAACAAAATAGGAATTAAAGGGAAATTCCTCAACATAATCAAGAGCACATATACAAAACCAACAGCCTACATCACTTTCAATGGAGAGAAACTGAAAGCCTTCCCTCTGCGAACTGGAACCAGACAAGGATGCCCTTTATCACCACTCCTATTCAGTATTGTGCTGGAAGTTTTAGCCAGAGCTATATGGCATGATAGAGAAATTAAAGGCACCCAAATTGGCAAAGAGGAAGTAAAATTCTCTCTATTTGCAGATGATATGATCCTATACATAGAAAACCTCAAAGACTCAGTAAAAAAAAAACTACTAGACCTCATCAGAAGATTCAGCAAGGTTGCAGGGTATAAGATCAACATACAAAAATCAATTGGATTTCTCTATAGCAACAATGATAGTGCTAAAAGGACATTAAGAAAGCAATATCATTTACAATAGCTGCACAAAGGATGAAATATTTAAGAATAAATGTAACCAGAGAAACAAATGACTTATACAAAGAAAATTATAAAACACTACTACAGGAAACCAAAAGAGACCTACAGAAATAGAAGAACATACCATGTTCCTGGATAGGAAGACTCAACATCATGAAAATGTCAGTACTGCCCAAAGCAATTTACACATAGAATACAATCCCAATCCAGATTCCAACAACATTCTTCAAAGAGATGAAAATGACAATTACTAAATTAATATGGAAAGGAAAGAGACCCAGGATAAGTAAAGCACTGCTTAAAAAGAACAAGGTTGTAGGTCTCCCACTCCCCGATTTCAAATTTCACTACATAGCTACAGTGGTCAAAACAGCCTGATACTTGTACAATGAAAGATACATTGATCATTGGAACAGAATTGAGAATCCAGAAATTAATCCAACCGCATACTGCCAAATCATGTTCGAGAAAGTGCCTAGGCATATTGCATCGAGGAGACAGTCTCTTTAACAAATGGTGCTGGCAGAAATGGAAAGTGATATGTAAAAGACTGAAACAAGACCTTTGCCTCATGACCTATACAAAAATGAACTCAGCATGGATTAAAGACCTAAATGTGAATCCCAAAATTATGAAGATCATCAATGAAAAAATAGGGACAAATGTGGGGGCACTAATTCAGGGCACAAACAGACTATCAAACGTTTTGTAAA
>NW_006408664.1:6171674-6172456 GCF_000296735.1 Chrysochloris asiatica | reverse complement strand
CGAGGCCAGACCCCGGCAGAGGGGAAATTTCCACTTGAAAGGACAAGCAGACCAGCCTGGAGTAGCCAGAAGAACAGAAGATACTTCCTGAAAGAAAGACAGATAGGAAAAATACAAAACAATATAGGCAGGCCAACTGATTACTACAAGAATAAACAAGTGGCTCACCCAGGAGACATCAAGGCAAGTGGTCAGGTCCCCCTCAGGGCAAACCCTCCTCTAAGACTAAGGCTCAATGGGAATTCACACTCTGATTGATGATCACGTTCATCACCGATAAGGGGAAGTGAGGGAAAAACATCAATGAAACTGCGAACTAAGCCCTACAATGCTCAATAGACTCCTGTGAACCCAGATGGAGACCTGGTTGGCCAGAAGTGTGCCAAGTCCAGGGAACTCTTCTGCCCAGAGTCAATGACATAGTCACAGAGAACTAGAGTGGAAAGTGAAGCATCCAGCTGATAAGAAGAGAGGGCATGTGCATAAGTATACCCACACTTACAGATAATACCCACTTGACCTGGCTTCAATGGCTGGATGATCAGAGCTCAAACAGAAGAAGAAAGAAGAGGGAAAAAAGAATAATTTGATACAAGTTGATGAACTTGACCTACACCTATGGAAGCAGTAGCTCAAAAGAGTGAACAAATCTTCACAGCAAGGATCATTCCCACCTCCTCTGCACACGGAGAAGACAGGGATGGACAACTTGGACATTGGCCACCCAGAATGTTGGGGCTACAGAAGCAAGAATTGACTGGCTTACAAGCTTTCAAGAGGGA
>NW_006408664.1:6166263-6168127 GCF_000296735.1 Chrysochloris asiatica | reverse complement strand
GAAGGATATCATGTTTGTTAAGGTGGAGGGTCAGAGAAAAAGAGGAAGATCCCCAACGAGATGGATTGGCCATGTGGCAGCATCAATGGACTCAAGTGTGGCAACAGTAGTGAGGTTAGTCCAGGATCGGGCAGTGTTTCGTTTTGCTGTGCATAAGGACACTATGGGTCGGCACTGATCATCTTCAGCAAAATTTTATTTTCATTTGATATTAGTGATATTGTTAGATAATTTCTATATTCTGTTGAGAAACCTTTCTTTGGAATGGACATAAATATGTATTTCTTCCAGTTTGTTTGCCAGGTAGTTGTCACTCACATTTCTTGGCTAACAAGTGAATGTCTCTAATCCTGCATCCGTTTGTTGAAACATTTCAATAGGTATCACATCAATCCCTGTAACTGTTTTTTGCCAATGTCTTTAGTGCATTCCTCCTTCGATACCATCAGTTCTTGATCATATGTTACCTCCTGAAATGATTGAATATTGACCAATTGTTTTTGGTACTATGACTCTGTGCATTCCTTCCATCGTCTTTTGATGCTGCCTGCATTATCCAATATTTTGCCCATAGAATCCTTCAATATTGTACATCAATGCTCGATTGTTTCTTCAGTTCTTCCAGCTTGAGAAATGCCGAGTGTGTTCTTCCCTTTTGGTTTTCTAACTCCAGGTCTTTGCACACTTCATTATAATACATTATTTTGTTTTCTCAAATTGCCCTTTGAAATTTTCTGTTCAGCTATAAACCACAGAGGATCACAATAAAATAAGTTCAAATATGTACAATATCCAATGTTCAAGGCTCAATTTTTAGTTTTCAAATACATTTGGAAGTAAGCACTACTGATTATAATGAGGTTGTTGATTCTAACTCAATAAAGGTCTCATAGGACAAGAAGCCTGGAGAATCAGAAGGGCGGCAAGAGTTATTTACTGATGACCACTTATTAATCAGAGCCCTAGAGTTTGTGCACTTCCTCCTTACTTTAGGTTCAAGGGGTCAGTTATAGAACTCCCTAATAAGTTTAGGGTCCAAGAATTTCTGTATTGAATTCTGAGAAAGTGACACTAGTATCTGAGACAAGGAAAAAGAGATAGAAGGAAAATATTAAACAGATTTGAGTTTTAATCGAAATGACTGTCATTGTGTGCTACTCTCTAATATTTTCTTTTCTGCAATGGGGTAGGTGGCAGAAATAGACATAAATTTGAGTTTGGGTTTTTTTTTATAAAGACTGTTTTTGCAAACCTAAGAATATGGCTAAGACATACATATCTTTAATACATGATTATAATTTTTTTCTTTAACTTTACTCTACAAACATTAATTTCTATGGAATATTATATCAGGTGGCATGTGTAATAGAACAAGTTAAAGTTACAGATTTGTCTAATAATCTGCACCTTTTGTGAAGGTAAAGGGCGTGTTTAAAAAGAAAATTATTGGTTGATTTATTAACCAACTCTTGATCACATTGGGAGTGGAAAACCAGTTAGCTGTCTCATCTTTATCTTTCACAAATGAATTCAGATAATCTCTTAAGTGCCTTTTCAGGGAACTGAATAATACACCTTCAAAAAAATATATACTACACATCACCCAGAAGGGGAAGTGACCAAAGCACATCAATGAGGTGGCGAGCTAAGCCCTACATTGTTCAGAAAACTACTGTGAACCCAGGTGGAGACCTGGTCGGCCAGCAGCGAGGCAAGACCTGGGGACTCATGGGCTCAGCGTCAATGACACAGCCACAGAGGACTAGAATGGAGAGCGGGGTGGCCAGCCAATAAAAAGAGGGCAGACAGACGCAAGAACACCCACACTTGCAGATGATACCCACTTGACCTGGCTTCAATGACT
>NW_006408664.1:6141228-6164093 GCF_000296735.1 Chrysochloris asiatica | reverse complement strand
TATGATTTGTTGAATGTAAAACTGATGATATGCCCTGTAAACTTTCACTCAATCCATAATAAAAACCTTAATATATATATATACTATCACTCACCCTCATGACTCAATTTTCAGTCAAGCAATAAATAGGTATTTAGCAGGGACAAGAGCATTAGTGAGGTACACACACCATCAAATGGTGAACTATTCGAGATCAGCATTGACTCAAGGACTAAGTTAGGAAAGAAGAAGAAACACAGGGAGGAAGTAGGATAAATGACGTTACATTCAGTAGATTGCAATCATTGACATGAAACAAATTACATGATTTACTGAATGTAATACTAATGGTCTGCTCTGTAAACCTCACTCACTTTACCACAGTTTAAAGGAAAAAAATCTCAGACAGCCACTGATTTGTCAGCTTGGCAGGAGTTGGAGTAGGAAATATTTGTAAGACTGTTTTGTTGTTGGAATGAATGAGAGATAGCACTTGTAAAGCTCCTAGAACATATTACTTTTTAAATTTTATTATTATTCTGCTATTACAATAGTAACATACTTTAATCAAAGTTCTTTCTCTCCCAAAGAGACTTCTTGTTTTTTTTCCATCCAAAATCTGCTAATGGCAGAGGGAAGTTAATACCATCCCCTAACAAACTGGAGGAAGGTTCCTAGAAAAGAATTTTTTTTTCTAAGTCTTCTGATTGTCCTTAAGTATTCAATGAATGTGATGCTTAACTGATATGTTTATGATCCATTTGTGTTTTAACATATTTAAATTAATTACTTACTATCTATTAATAAAAATATTCCAGGAAAGTATGCCAAGTTATTCTCTGGCTCCCAAGTATACTCAACTAGAAGGAAAGACAGAGACTTCAGTTATCCAAAATAGTCCTCACAATGTCTCCGTAAGGAAGATGGTATTATCTTCCTTTAAAGAACCTTTTTCAGAAAGGCTAAAAAACAAGTCTAAGACTCTATGGTCAGAAAAGTAACCCACAGTAAACACAGACTAGACATTGCCAGATGCCAGACAACAACAAAAGCATATTTCTATAGTTCTGTCTCCTACTAAACACTTGACTTAATCTCATTTACTCTTCACATAACATTACCAGATGCTATTGTTAAGTGCCATCAAGCGGTTCCAGTTCATAGAGATCCTGTATAGGGTTTCTGAGGAGCAACTGGTGGGTTTGCATGGCCAGTCTGTGGTTCACAGTCCATGCTGATCCTACAGTGCCATACCAGAAGTCCAACTTTACCAGATAGGGTGTTTTATATTCTTATTTATAGTCCCACTTTAACTGCTGAAGAACACTAAGGCTTACAGTGGTTGTAAAGCTCCAAGAATATATTACTTTTTGAAGTAATATTTAAAACATTTGTTCAAGGTTTCATAATACATGATCTGACTTTGGAACCACTCTCACATATCACCTTACATTTTTTTCTAATATTTTGACTCATTTTTTATTTAAATATATCACAGTTTTAAAGGGAAATGTATATCACAACAATAAGCAAAAATTATTATGACCTTGCCTCAGGGTTGTAGAGACTGATGTTCTCACGGTCCATTAGTCCATTGGACTAATAGCTTCCAGGTGTTTCAATTTTCATCACCTTTCTTTCCTCCAGAAAGGGAAAGACCGGTAATTGCACCTTAGGTGTCCGCTCATGAGCTTTTAAGACCTCAGTCACTACTCACCAAAATAGAATATAGAACATTGTCTTTGTGGAATATGCTTTGCTAATTGACCTTGATGAACTATAGGGCATAAAGAGGAGATGACCAACAAATAAGCACCATGAAAACAAAATTATATTATTAAATTCTGACTGGATACAATTGTCTGCTAAAAGCTATGAGTCTTAGGGTCAAAGTCTCTTAATTAAAATTTGTTGTTGTTGTTAGGTGCCATCAAATCAGTACCAACTCATAGCGACCCTATGCACAACAGAATGAAACACTGACTCCATTGCTACTGCCACTGTGCCAATCCATCTCATTGGGGGTCTTCATCTTTTTTCTCTGACCCGCCACTCTGCCAAACATGGTATCCTTCTCTAGGGACTGGTCCCTCCTGACAGTATGTCTGAAGTACAAGAGATAAAGTCTGACCATCCTTGCTTCCAAAGAGCACTCTGGCTATACTTCTTCCAGCTCAAATCTTTGTGTTCTTTTGGTAGTCCGTGGTACTTTCAATATTCTTCTTCAACACCATAACTAAAGTGCATCAATTTTTCTACAGTCTTCCTTATTCACTGTCCAGCTTTCACATGCACATGAGGTTATTAAAAATACCACGGCTTGGGTCAGGCACACCTTAGTTCTCAAACTGGCATCCTTGCTCTTGAGCACTTCAAACAGGTTTTCTGCAACAGATTTGCCCAACGCAATGCGTTGTTTGATTTCTTGACTGCTGCTTCCATGATAGTTGGGTCAAGCAAAATCAAGTCTTTGACAACTTCAATCTTCTCTCCATTTATATGGATGTTGTTTATTGGTCCAGTGGTAAGGATTTTTGTTTTCTTTGCATTGAGATGCAACCCATACAAAAAGCTGTGGTCTTGATCTTCATCAGTAAGTACTTCAAATCCTCTTCATTTTCAGAAAACAAAGGCTGTATCATCTGCATATGACATGTTGTTAATCAATCTTCTTCCAATCCTGATGTCACGTTTTTCTTCATATAATCCAGCTTCTCAGATTATTTTCTCACCATACAGGTTGAATAAATATGGTGAAAGAATAAAACCATGGCACACACCTTTCCTAATTTTAAACCATTCAGTGTTACATTGTTCTGTTCAGACAACTGCCTCCAGATCTATATAAAGATTCCTCATGAGCACAATTAAGTGTTGCAGAATACTCATTCTTCAAAATATTGTCCATATCTTGTCATGATCCACACAATCAAAAGTCTTTGCGTAGTCAATAAAGCACAGGGAAACATCTTTCTGGTCTTCTCAGCCAAGATCCTGACGTCAGCAATAATATCCCTTGTTCTATATCCTTTTCTGAATCTGGTTTGAACTTCTTGAAGTTTTCTGTCAATGTATTGTTGCAACTATTTTTTTATTGTCTTTAGTAGAACTTTACTCACATGGAATACCAATGATATTGTCTGATGATTTCCGCATTCCCTTGGGTCACCTCTCTTTGGAATGAACACAAATACAATCTCTTCCAGAAGTTGACTAGGTAGTTGTCTTCCAAATTTCTTGGCATATATGAGTGAGTGCCTCCAGTGCAGCATTGGTTTGTTGAAAGATTTCAGTTTGTATTTTATCAATCTGGTGCCTTGTTCTTTACCAATGCCATCAGTGAACCTCGGACTTCTTCCTTCAGGATCATTGGTTTTTGATCATATGCTACCGCTTGAAATGTTTGAATACTGACCACTTATTTTTGGTACAGTGCCTCTGTATATTCCTTCCATCTTCTTTTTGATGTTTTCTGCATCATTCATAGAATCCTTCAATACCACAAGTCGAGACTTGAATTTTTCTTCAGTTCTCTCAGCTTGAGAAATGCTAAGTGTATTCAGTGTATTCTTCCCTTTTGGAAGACTCCAGTCTTTGCATATTTTGTTATTATACTTAAAATTAGCTACTAAGAAATATCAAAGGTAGGTTAATGAAATGCTAACACTAACCAAAAATTTCTTCTTGCCATTATGGAAAATGGCAAAGACTTTTAAAGGTGAATAGTATACTCATATATGATTGAATGTAATTGACGGCTGGATCTATGTAATACCTAAAATCAACTAAATTTGTCAAACCCTATAGCTTAAGATTCTTCTCTACTATCCTATACAGGATTACAAGCCAGGCTGCTAACCAAAATGTCAGCAATTCGAATCTACCAAGTCGCTCCACAGAAGGAAGATGAAATGTTCTGTTCCCATTAAGATTTATGACCTCTGAAATCCTATTCAGAGTTGCTATGAGTCGGAACTGACTTGATGACACACAACCACCACCACTGCCATCCTACACAAGGAAACAGGCTACACAGATGTAAACACAATCACTTAACTAGAAAAATTTATAATCAAGAGAAAATAAAAGACATATCCACAAAATTACAATACAGTGTTGTAAGTGCTTTGACAGACCTAAACACATGATATTATGAGAGCAGAAGCAGGGGTGTGTGTGTGTATGTTGGGAAGGAGATGTCAAGCAATGACCCTTGCAGAGAGGATGACTGAGCCAAGTCTTAAAAGAGGAGTAGGGGCCTGCCAAACAAAGAAAAGTGCTTATTAACTGCTGAACAAGAAAGATCAGTTACACCATCCACATGGCTACACAAGGAAAGCACACATCATCAATTACTGTGAAACAAGCATGAGAATCAATCCTGAAAAAGCATGTCTCTGGTGCTTTTGATGAAAAGTGTAGTAGGAATCTCAGGGGAAAAGATGAAAGATCAGAAAGACCTATAGGTATAAGAACCTTGTCTCTCCACACTATCCATTCACTAAAACTATTTATATTGGACAGAACTGAAAGAAACACTGTTGGCAAATAAAATACCTACCAGAACATTCTGGACTGCTTCATGCTGCATACATGCTCAAACTTTGACCTGTACAGCACAAATCCATATTCAAGTGGTTAAGGGGCCATATAAGATGAGCGCTTGTTATGAATGAAACTTTGGTGATTACATCAGCTGCACTAACCCAGAACAGCTGAGGACCGTTGCCAATATCATGCGTTCAGCAATCAGCAACATCTTTGGTACAGATGTCAGGAAAACTGTTGTGCCAATTGTGCCGTAATGATGAGAGTAGAGAGTCTGGCTAGGGAATTCTCATTTCATGTCTTCTTTGAAAAAGTTCCTCTTTAAAGAAGGCAATATACAATATATACAGTGTATCCTGTCACTCTTTCTAGTTTGGCTTGAGCTGTGCTCCTTTTGACTCTGTGTATCGTTGAACTTTCTGATCTCGGCGTTAGGATGGTATAAACTAAAGGGTTTTGGCACACACAAGACCCACTGCATTCTTGAATGCTCAAGACAGCTTTACAATGTCTTAAGCTACATCTGAGCAAACCTGTTTCTTACTAATACTGTCAGTGTTTTTGAATTTTTTTTTTTTTTCTATAAAGGACAAAAGAAGAAAAACATCACTTGTTGAGGATTAGTGGGTCTGAACCCATCTAAACTTAACACTAAGTTAACTGAATAATTCTTTCTGCATTTCACTATTAGAGAGAAAAAAGAGTGGAAAACAACTTTTTATAGGGAACTAGGCAATTCATACCCTTAGGTCAGTGCAGGCTTAAGCCCGTTTCTCACATCTTCTATAATGGCAGAACAAAGCAATTCATCCATCTATTCAGCAAATACTTACTGAGTGCTTAACTAATGCTAGGAACTACTCCCAATAAGAGTCCGTATTCAGAAAAGTGACCCTGAGTCACAACAATACTCTCAATCATTATCAAAAGGTAATATGTTCAACTAGGTTTAGGAAAATGTTCCAAGAAGATTTTCATCAATAAGATTGGAAACAAAAATGGATTTATTATCAAATCTTAATTAGATAATTCCATACCAAGTACCATACTATTCCATTTGCTAATTATTTTTTTGTAATCTCAAAAAAAAAATTTTTTATTTGAATAACTGCATGGCTCAAGGAATATTAGATTAAGCAAAAGGCTTTATTTTATCGTCAAAATATATAAACATGAGACTGTAGAAGAATGGGGAAGAAGGAATTGCTACAAACTTCAGATAAGTGACGTGTCCTCATTTTTTTGTTGTTGTTAAGTGCTGTCATAAGGCTGTGTAAATTTAGCTCCCAAGCACACTACTGCTTCCAATAGAAAATTTTATAGGCATTTGAAAGTTGCAAGGGTGAGTACCTGAAAATATCACAGTTGGTCCAAAAAAATGTGTGTGTTTCAACTCTTTCTAACTTGCTTTGGTGTTAGCTTATAAAATCACATAGGTGTATATTGAACTCATTAAATTAAGGGACTCGTAGGCACTGGTTCAATCAAGGCAGGGTGCTGACAGGCATTATACATTATGCAAGCTTCCCCACATCATTCTGCCAACATGCTTCCATTTTAATCCAAAACATTCCCTGCTTGTCAAAGACTAGGTCTCTCTGGAACACATAAAACCAATCATGCCACCTCATGCAGAGATTCTCTGATGTGGGCAAATTTCCACTGGAGAGTGTAAGGAACCCTCAACCACATGTTCACATGTTACTTCAAATTGACCCCAAATCCTTTCTCCTAAGCTATGTAACAACAACCCAGGGAAGGTAGATAGGAGACTATAGAAGCCAAAACACACTGACTTTACAGTTGTACAACAGCAAATTGACCTGTCAGTGAATGTAAACAACTCAGCTAGCATTTCATCCAGAAATCTTAATTGCTGTTGTGTTGTTGTTAAGTGCCATCAAGTAGGTTCAGGTTTGTATAGGGTTTCTGAGGAGTGCCTGACTGGTGAGTTTGAACCATGAACCTAGTAGTTAGCATTCCAGTCTTATCCAACAGCCTCACACAAGAGAAAGTACATATAAGTTCTTATAATGTTTTTCGTCTTCCAGGTCTGTTAAAATCAGGAAGCAGAATGCAAAGAGGTACCTTCAAATCAGCAAATTGTCTAAAGGGGCCACAGAGAGGACTCATAAAATATTTTACAATTTCATGTTGACAAATTGGCATGTCAAGATAATTAGCATCTGTATAGCAAGATGGTGGGCAGATGCATAGAAGAATTATGATTCTGATTGTCCTACAAAAATCAATAGGGTTGAGTTGCTCTAACAGAGCTAATATGTTAAGGAAGAGAGAGAGATAAGAACTAGAAATCTGATGGCAAACAGCCAAGCAGGAAATGCAATGGTAAGCACGCTGAATTGTGGTTGAAAGTCGCTTCAGTGAACTTAGGCTTAAGACATGTGTGAAGCTAGAAACAAGACACCCAAGAAGAACAATTATAAGTCATACATAAGGGATTTATGACAGCATGAACCATAAAAAGCTACTGGGGAAGTGAATTCCTTATGATGGAAGGTGATATCTCCATAAACTTGTTGAGAGGAAGTCAGGGAAAGAATTAGAAGAGCTTCAAATTCAACTGTGAAGAGCTGTAAAGTGAAAAAGTAGTGATATGCTTTCTTCAGTTACAAGTAAATGCTACAAAAACGTTAAAATCTATTTGATTAATACCAGATTCAAAGGACATTTAATAGTTACCATATATCTGAAAATGTGTTAATTAACGTCAGTGATAATTAGTGCTTAGTTTTTGGGTTGTTGTTGTTGTTAGGTGCTGTGGAGTTAGTTCCTACTCATAGTGACGCTATGTACAACAGAACCAAACACTGCCTGGTCCTATGTCATCCTCACAATTGTTATGTTTGAGCCCATTGTTGCTGCCACTATGTCAATCCTTCTCATTGAGGGTCTTCCTCTTTTTCAGTTGCCCTCCACTATTCCAAGCATGATGTCTTCTCTAGAGACTGGTCCCTCCTGACAACATATCCATACTCACTTCTTAGAAACATTCTCACTGTACCTCTTCTAGGACAAATGTGTCTTTTCATCTCGCAGTTCGTGGAACTGTCAATATTCTTCGCCAACACCATAATTCAAATGCATCGATTCTTCTATAATCTTCTTTTTACCTTGTCCAACTTTTGCACGCACATAAGAAAATTGAAAATACCATAGTTTGGGTCAGGTGCATCTTAGTCCTCAAACTGACATCTTTGCTCTTAACACTTTAAAGAGGTCTTTTGCTGCAGATTTTCCTAATGCAAAATGTCTTTTGATTTCTTGACTGCTACTTCCATGGGTGCTGATTGTGGATCGAAGCAAGACAAGTACTTGCCAACTTCAATATTTTCTCTGTTTATCATGATGTTATTTATTGTTCCTGGTGTGAGGCTTTTTGTTTTCTTCACATTGAGGTGCAATCCACACTGCAACTGTAGCCTTTGACCTTCATTATTAAGTATTTTAAGTTCACATTTAGAAAGTAAGGTTGTGTCATCTGCTTACTGCAAATTGCTAAGGAGTCTTCCTCCATTCCTAATACAACATTCTTCTTCGTATAATCCAGCTTTGTGGATTATTTGCTCAGCATACAAATTAAATAAGTATGGGGAAAGACTACAACCCTGGCACACACCTTTCCTAGCACACAACCATTCAGTATCCCCTTGTTCCATTCAAACCTCTGCCTCTTGGTCCATGTACAAGTTCCTTATGAGTACAATAAAGCTCTCCAAAATACCTGTTTTTCACAATGTCATCCATAGTTTGTGATGATCCAGCCAGTCAAAAGCCTGTGACTAGTGAATAAAGCACAAGTAACCAGCCTCTTGGTATTCTCCAAGATCCATCTGATGTCAGCAATGCATTCCTTATTCTACATTCTCTTTTGAATCCAGCTTGTATAATTCTCAATTCCTTGTAGTATAATTGCTGTTTTAATTATCTTCAGCAAAGTTTTATGTGTTTGTGATATTAATAATATTGGTCAATGATTTCTGCATTCTGCATTCTTTGGAATGGGCACAAATAAGGATAGAAATCAACCCTGCTTGCTGAAAATGATGAGGACTTAAAATACTTACTGATGGAGACCAAAGACTTGAGTATGGTATGCATCATGGTATGAGGTATGCGCCTCAATGTAAAGAAAACAAAAATACTCACCACTGGACCGATAAATGACATCATGAAAAGTAGAGAAATGACTGAAATTGTCAGAAACTTCATTTTACTTGGATCTGCTGTCAATATTCATGGAAACAGCAGTCAAGAAGTCAACCGGTATATTGCATTAGGCAAATCTGTTGCACATGACCTATTTAAAGTGTTCAAGAGCAAAGATGTCAGTATGAGGACTAAGGTATGCTTAACCAAAGCCATGGTATTTTCAATAGTCTCATATGGATGTGAAAGTTGGACAGTGACTAAGAAAGACTAGAAAATTGGTGCATTTGAGTTATGGTGTTGGAGAAGAATGTTTTAAAATACCATGGAATCTTGTCTAGACAGATTTGGTGAAAGGAAATGGGGAGATTCTTATGATTCAGTAGTGACTAATTGTTATCATGGCTAATTGTGACTGTCACAACTGTAAAGGTAAAAGTTTTGTAATCTTACAGTCCAGGAACAGAGGACTCTAGGACCATCAGGGGAGAAGATCATGATCAAAATGCAGAGTCGCAGTGACACGAGAGATGGAGGCAGAGATGAGAAAAAGGATGAGATAGAGTAGTTGAAGACTCTAGACTCATGGAACAAGGAAGACTGTTTGCTGGCATCCAGGAAACAGGCTTCCAGAATGTGCCCTTTGGTTGTTTAAATGGTTATATATATTCCTGAGTGTTTTTGTGTACATACATCCTCCACTACTGCCCCCCTCCCAAAAAAGGGGGAATAGAAGTAAATACTGTTGAATGATGATGCATGGAGGAGATTGTAATCATTGCAATGAAACGATGAGTATACCGATGTTCTGCCATATAAACTGTCACTCAATTCACAATAAAAAGTTTAAAAAACAAAGAAAATACCATGGACTGCTAGGAGAACCACCAAATCTGTGATGGAAGAAATACAGTCAGAATGCTCCTTAGAAGCCTGGATGGCCAGACTTTGTCTCTTATACTTCAGACATATTGTCAGAGGTAACAGTCCCTGGAGAAAGACATCATGCTTGATGAAGTACAGGGTTAGCAAAAAAGAGGAAAGGCCCCAATAAGATGGACTGACCCCATGGCAGTAGCAATGGTCTCAAGCTTAACTATTGTGAACCTGTTTCAGGACCAGGCCATGTTTCGTTCTGTTGTGCATAAGGTTCCTAAGAGTTGAACCAGACTTAACGGCACCTAACAACAACAACAAACAAGAGATCTATTCATGGAAGTGTGTATAAAATGCTAGGGAGCACAAAAGGAGGATTACACTATGCCAAGTATATTTTGTTTTCTTCCTCAATAGATGGATCATGCTGAAAAATGAAAACACAATAGTTTCTTGAAATTTCAATCCACCAAATCCAACATCACTAAGCAAAGACTATATTATGTGGTCTAGTATCTGTTTTTCATGTGTAAATACACAATTGACTAGTGGGCTAAGCCCAAATGATGATGTGTTCTGTATCAATACAGGGAATGTCATTGAATAATTGTGGCAATTCAAGCTCACTAACTGCTCCTTGGAAATCCTATATAGGATCACTATGGGTCGGAATTGACTTGACAGCACTTAACAACAACAACAACGGTGGCAATACCAGCAACTTATATGATAGAAGGCAGCACAATGTCACTGTAATACTAAGCAAAAAATAAAAACATGGATTGAACTGTGACTCAAAAAATGTGTCACCTTGGCTAAATCATAATTCTTTTAATCCCACAGATGTTAAAAGAAGACAAGAACCTTCCTCTTAAACTGTAAGCTAACAGAGAAAACAAAGCCTTCTATAGCCAGCACCCTGAATTTGTACAACTAGCTTCTGAAACTGCAAGAAAATAAATTTCTGTTAAAAAATGTATTTTAAAATGCAAATTTTTAAAAAGTTACAGTGAGATGCCATTACCAAATCCACAGCCATTACCAAATACACAGCCATTGAGTGGATTCCTACTCACAGCAACCCTATGTGGGTTTGTTGTTATTGTTATTAAGTACCATACCTTCAAGTCAGTTCCAACTCATGGCAACCCTGTATAGGGTTTCCGAAGAGCAGCTGGTGAGTTTGAACCACCGACCTTGCAGTTCAAACCAACCTTGCAGCCCTGCACATTATCTCGCAGCACCATACCAGGACTCCTGAGACTAAGTCTTTATAGGAGCACACAGTCTCATCTTTCTCCCAAGGAGCTACTGGTGTCTTTGAACTGTCAACCTTGCAGTTAGCAGCCCAGCACCTAATCCACATCACCACCAGGGCTGCTTCCATTTCATTAAAATGGCTAAAATTAAAAAGACTGACTGTAATAAGTAGAAGTGAGGATGTGAAGAGACTGGACCTCTTATTGACTGCTGGTGAGAAGGAGAAATGTTGCATCTTACTTTGGAAAAGCAGTCTGATGATTTACTAAAAGTTCAAAATGCTCTTACCCAATAGTTCAGTCATTCCCCTTCTAGGTATTTACCAAGGATAAATGAAAATATATATGAATTTACACAAATGTTTTTAGATCTTTTATTAGTATTAGCAACAAAAGTAGAAACATTAACAGGTGAAAGGATAAAGAAATGTTTATACATGCATTGTTGTTGTTGTTGCTAAGTGCCGTCGAGTTGGTTCCGACCCATAGTGACTCTGTATAGGGTTTCCAAGGAGCGACTGGTGAGCTTGAACCACTGATTTTGTAGTTTAAATGGCTTTGCAGTCTGGCACATTAACTCACAGCACCACACCAGGACTCCATGCATATATACATCCATATACACATGCATAGAATTGATTAATATTCAGCAATAAATAGATATTAATTATTGTCAAAAGAATCAATTGCAAAATAAGTGTGCTGAATAAAATAACTACCAAAAAAAAAGTACATTCTAAACATAAAATTCAAGAAAATGCAAAGAATCCAAATCTGAAATGACAGATTCGTCACTGGAATCTAAACGGAGGATAAAGTAGGATGAGCCAGAGGGAGTGGTTTAAAAGAGGAACAGAAACAGAAATTTTGGGGGAATGATTGTCAGTCATACTTCAATGGTGATGCTGATGGTGGGCCATTGAGTCAGTTCCAACTCATATCAACCCTGTATAGTGTTTCTAAGTCTAAAATCTTTACAGGAACAAAAAGCTTCTTTATGTTTCTCCCTCAGAGCAACTGCTGGATTCCAACTGCTAACTTTGCTGTTAACAGTCCAATGTGCAATCCACTACACTACTAGGGCTCCTTCATGCTCTCAAGGCTCCTTCACACACACAAACAACAAAAGCACACACAAACAATAAAAGTTAAGGAGAAAATTAAATATGAAAAAGAAAAAAAACTGGTTATCATAGTGGATAACTCTGGGTATCCAAGTATCATCTTTATAATAAAAAATCAATCTGGTTGTGTTGGGATGTGAATTGGATCTACAACAATTAACCAGTTTCCCACCATAAACAGTCCTGTTCATATCCTTATTCAAGCACAGGCAACAATCTGAGGTATCTATTTAAAAAATGATATCGTGAAACCGAATAAAGAAATCTACTACATATGCAACTCAGCTGCCTAGGAAATACAGAAATAGAATCATTTTCTGATTCTAAACAACTGCTACAAATTGCACTTTTTCAAAATCCCCTTTCCATAAGTTATTGTTACGTGCCATAGTCAGTTCTGACTCATAGTGACCTTGTATAGGATTTCCCAGCTCTGGTAGCGTAGTGGTTACAAATTGGGCTGTGAACTGCAAGGTCAGCAGTTTGAAACTACCAGCTGTTCCGCGGGAGAAAGATGAGGCTTTCTGCTCCCGTAAAGATTTACAGCCTCGGAAACCCTGTACAGGGTGACTATGAGTCAGAACCGACTCCACGGCACATAACAACAACAACAACATACATTTGTAGTTCACAGCCCAGTGCCTTTCAATGAGAAGCCCATATTTTAACAAAATCGCAGTTCTGACCCAATTTTTAAGCTGTATTTGATTATTGAAATATTTGCATACCCTGTGCAAAAATTCCTTTCCCTGTAACTCTAGCTGAACTACTAGGTCAAGCTTCTTGGGTTAGGAGAAGGGGCTGGGTTGTCTGCTCTCCCCGTCTTTTCTCTTATTGCTCTTTTCATCCTCCTGATTCACCCCTTCAACATTCATTCATCAAAAAACCTTCAAGTGGTGGGCTTTGGGTGAAGTTTGGCATACTCTTGCTTTGATAACAATAAGTCATGGGCTGAAAGTCCACTGCCCATTATTTTGCTCCTCTCTATTCATGGCAGGCACTGAATGCTGTTTGTCTGTGGGGGATGCATTTGCTGTTCTTCAGTGGGTATAGTCCTCCTGTAATGGAAATCCTCTGTTGCTGTTATTGTTAAGTGCTGTCAAGTCGGTTCTAAATCATAGTGACCTTGTATAGGGTTTCCAAGAAGCAGCTCGTGAGTTTGAACCAGCAAGCTTGTGGTTCAAACCAACCTTGCAGTCCAGTGCTCTATCCTACAGCACCACACTGAGGCTCTGACATTTCTTCCCCATCCTAAAATTGGTGACCCAACTCATAGCCATTAGTGACTGAGGTCCCCTCACTCAAATGGACATCACTCTTGAATGGTCCTGGCAAAACCTTTAAGCACAGCCCCGATTTGCAATCTCCACTTAACCTCAGAAAGTGCCCATATCTACGTGTCAAGTCAAGTAATGGAAATGTATACTGCCTCATCACCCATACCAGCACTAAAGCTCCCACTTCTGCCAGCTGCCTTCTGCTCCTTTCCTTCACAAGCAGAATCACAGATTCTGAGGATTTCCAGTTTAATGGCAGCAACTCCCAGAAAATAGACCATTACCCACTCTTAATTGTGGAGAAAGAAATCATTGGGAACCCCAATCTTGTAGAAAGTAGAAGGAACATATCAAGTGTCCTCTCTTCACCAAGGCAAAGAGAAAAGAAAAATACCATTGCCATTCCACCAACTGTTGTTGTTGTTATTAGGTGCATGAAATCAGTTTTGAAGATTCATAGAGAGCCTGTGTACAACAGAACAAAACCCCACACAGTCCTATGTCATCCTCACAATTGTTATGTTTGAGATCATTATTGCTGTCAATGTGTCAATCCATCCCTTTGGGTGTCTTCCTCTTTTTGCATTGACCCACCACTTTACCAAGCCTGATGTTCTTCCTTCTACAGGAAATGGTCCTTCCTGACAACATGTCCAAAGTACCAGAGATGAAGTCTCACCATGGTTGATTCTAAGGAGCAATCCAACAGTACTGCTGCTACTGATGTGCCGTGGAGTTGGTTCTGACTCAAAGCGACCCTGTACAGGGTTTCCAAGGCTGTAAATCTTTATAGGAGCAGAAAGCCTCATCTTTCTCCTGCAGAACAGCTGGTAGTTTCGAACTGCTGACCTTGAAGTTCACAGCCCAATTTGTAATCACTACACTACCAGAGCTTCTTCCAAAATGGATTTCTTCATTCTTCTGGCAATACATTCAATAGTCTTTGAAAACACCTTAATTAAAATGCATCAGTTCTTCTATTGTCTTCCTTATACCTTGTCCAGCTTTCTCATTGAAAATACCATGACTTGGGGCACCTCAGTCCTCAGAGTGACATCTTTTTTCATGAGCATTTTAAAAAGATCTTTTGCAGCAGATATGCCTAATACAATATATCTTTTGATTTCTTGACTGTTGCTTTCATGAGTGTTGAATGTGAATTGAAGAAAAATGAAATTTTTGACAACTTCAAACTTTTCTCCATTTAATCATATTTGTTGGTTCAGTTATGAGGATTTTTGTTTGCTTTGCATTGAGGTTGAATCCATACTGAAGGCTGTAGTCTTGATCTTCACTTATAAATATTTTAAGTCATCTTTGCTTCCAGTAAGCAAGGCTGTGTCATCTGCATATTGCAAGTTGCTAATGAATTTTCCTCCAATTATGATGTCCTGTTCTTCTTCAGATAATCCAGTTGCTAGGATTGTTTGCTCAGCATACATATTGAATAAGTACAGTGAAAGTATACCTTTATGCATAACTTTACTGAATTTAAACCATGTAGAATCTCTTTGTTCTGTTCAAACCATTGCCTCTTGGCCTATGTACAGGTTCCCCATGAGAACAATGAAGTGTTCTGAAATACCTGTTTTTCACAATATTATCTATAATTTGTTATGAGCCACATAATTGAACGTTTTTGCATAGTCAATAAAGCACAACAAAACATATTTCTGATACTCTCAGCTTTCAGCCAAGATCCATGTGATGTCAGCAATAATATCAGTCATTCCATGTCTTCTTCTGAACCTGGCTTGAATACTTGGCAATTCCTTGCTTATGTACTGCTGAAAACTTTTTAAAATTATCTTCAGAAAAATTGTACTTACTTGTGATATTAATGATATTGCTCAATGATTTCCTCTTTCCATTGTGTCACCTTTCTTTGAACTGGTCACAATTATGAGTTTTTCCCAATCTGTCACCTAGGTAGCTCTCTTCCAAATTTCTTGACACAAACAAGTTAGCGTCTCCAGCACTGCATCAATATGTTGAAACATTTTAATTGTATTCCATCCACTCCTGGAGTCTTGTTTTTAGCCAATGGCTTCCTGCATCATTTAATATTTTCCCCATGTTGTTGCCGTTGTTAAGTGCAGTCAAGTCGGTTCCGACCCATCGTGACTCTGTACAGGGTTTCCGAGGCTGTAAATCTTTATAGGAGCAGAAAGCCTCATCTTTCTCCCATGGAACAGCTGGTAGTTTCAAACTGCTGACCTTAAGGTTCACAACCCAATTCGTAACCACTACGCTACCAGAGCTCCTTAATATTTTGCCCACAGAAGCTTACAAAAATTTGAGGGTTTTTTTCTTCAGTTCTTTCAACATAGGAAATGTTGAGCATTCTCCTTTTTGGCTTTATAGCTCTAGGTTTGTGCATATTTCATTATAATACTTGTCTTTGTGTCTTCTTGAGCTGCCCTTTGAAATCGTCCATTCAGCTCTTCCAGCTGCTTTAGCTTCTCTATGTTCAAGAGCAAATTTCAGAGTCTCTTCTGACATCCACTTTGATCTTTGTTCTTTTCTGTCTTTTTAGTGGACTTCTGCTTTCCTCGCATATGATGTTCTTGATGTCATCCACAACTCCTCAGATTTTTTGTCATTGGTGTGTAGTGCATCAAATCTATTGTTGAGATGATCTCTAAATTCAGGTTGAATATTTGCTGTTATTGTTGTGTGCTTTCAAGTAGATTATGACTTATGGTGACCTTTTATGTTTCCGAGGCTGCAAATCTCTTTGGGAGCAGAAGGCCTCATTTTTCTCCTGTGGAGTAGCTAGTAGATTCAAACTGCTGACCACGAAGTTAACAATGCAACACAACCCATTATGCCACCAGGGCCTCAGATGGGATATACTTAAGGTCATATTTTGGTTCTGGTGGATTTGTTTCATTTTCTTCAGCTTCAACCTGAAGTTAGATATGAGAAATTGATGGTCTGTTCCACAGAGTCCCTGGCCTTGTTTTTGCTGGTGATATTGAGCCCTTAAAGAGCTTTGCAACATTGCTAGAGCAGGGCAGAGGCCGTGTTAAGGGGCTGAGGGCCAGAGATTGAACTGCCTGTGGGCATGGCTGCAGAAAGATTGTCATGAATAAAGAACTGTGCCCTGAACATTTCTGACCCTGAATTGTAACCTGTTAATTTCCCTAATAAATAGCATAACTGTAAATATAGTGTCTGAGTTATGTGTCACCCTTGCAACAAACCCAATAAAGAAGCAGAGAGTGCTGTCGGAGGTATGGTTTGGTGTCATATATTTTTGTAGTTGTTGTCAGAAACAGGATTCATTGCAATGGCCCCAAACTCATAGATAGATAGACTATTGTAAGAGAAAGAAAGAGGAACATGGAAAGTGAAGTTTTTGATTATTAATGGGTACTTTATTTATTGTTATCAGTAATGGCTGAAAGAAATGTAAAACATATTATGCTGTAACTAAGGGGGGAAAAAACTGCTATGGGAGTCACTTAGGGCAAAAGCCTGGCTGGTTAAGCATGTTAACTGACAGGGGGACAGGACCTACTTGATCTGCCCTGTCAGTCATAGACCAAACGTCACATGTCCATTGTGGGTAGAGTAATTATTGGATATCTTGGTTATGGAGAGCTAGTAAGGCTGTCTTCAGACTATACTTGATTGCTGTTGTTGTTAGGTGTCATCAGGTCAGTTCTGACTTTATGCTCAACAGAAAAGAACACTGCCCAGTACAGTGCCATCCTCACAATTGTTAACCTTCAGCCCATTGCTGCTGCCACTGTGCCAATCCATCCTATTGGAAGTCTTCCTCTTTTCTGTTGACCCTCCACTTTACAAAACATGATGTGCTTCTCCAAGGACTGGTCCCTCCTGATAATATGTCATATGAGAGACCAATTATTACCATCTGGGCTTCCAAGGATCATTCTGGCTGTACTTTGTTCATCACATATTTTTTAGTACTTTTGGCAGTGGCCAACACCACAACTCAAATGCATCAATTAGTCTATGGTCTTCCTTATTCACTGTCCAACTTTCACATGAGACTATTGGAAATAGCATAGGCTTGGGTCAGGTACACCTTAGACCTCAAACTGAAATATTTGTTCTTGAACACTTTAATGAGGTCTTGTGCAGCAGGGCAACACATCCTTTGATTTCTTGAGTGTTGCTTCCATGAATGCTGATTGTGTACCTAAGCAATATGTAGTCTTTGACAACTTCAATGATGTTACCTATTGGTCCTGCAGTGAGGATTTTTATTTTCTTTATGTTGAGATGAAATTCATATTTAAGGTTGTGATCTTTAATTGTCATCAGTAAATATTTTAAGTCCTTTTCGCTTTCAGCAAGCAAAGCTGTATCATCTGCATATTTGTTGTTGTTGTTGTAGTTAAGTGCCATCGAGTCGGTTCTGACCCATAGCAACCCTGAACAGGGTTTCTGAGGCTGTAAATCTTTACGGGAACAGAAAGCCTCATCTTTCTCCCAAGGAGCAGTTGGTAGTTTTTAACTGCTGACCTTGCGGTTTGCAGGCCGATTCGTAACAATTACGCTACCAGAGATCCTTATCATCTGCATATTGCAGGTTGTTAATGAGCCTTTTTCCAATCCTGATGCCACATTCTGCTTCATATAAGTCCAGCTCTTCAGATTATTTGCTCAGCACACAGATTCAATAACTATAGTGAAAGAATACAGCCTTGGCACACACCTTTCCTGATTTTAAACCATTTAGTGTTCCTTTGTTATGTTTAAACAACTGCCTCTTGGTGTATGTACAGGTTCCTCATGAGCACAATTGAATGTTCTAGAATATTCATCCCTCCACAATGTTTTCCACAGTCTATCATGGTCCATGCAGTCTAAAGTCTTTGCAATTTTTTTTTTTTTTTTTTTTTTAAACACACACACAGGTAAATATCTGTCTGGTATTCTCTGCTTCCAGTTAAGATCCATCTAACTTCAATAATGATACCTTTCACATCCTCATCTGAACATAAATTGAACCACTGGCAGCTCCCTGTCAGTGTCCTGTTACAGCCATTTTAGAATTATCTTTAGAAAATTTTACTTGCATGTGATATTAATGATATTGTCCCATGATTTCTGCAGTCCGTTGGGTCATCTATCTTTGGAATGGGTACAAATACAGATCTCTTTCAATCAGTTGGCAAGGTAGCTGTCTTCCAAATATTTTGGTATAGATGAATGAGTGCCTCAAGCACTGCATCAATTTGTTGAAGAATATGAATTGGTATTCCATCAATTCCCGAAGTCTTGTTCTTTGTCAATGCTTCCAGTGTACCTTGGACTTCTTCCTTCAGTACCATTGGGTCTTAATCATATACTGCCTCTGGAAACAGTTGAACATCATTCATTTCTTTTTGGTTCAGTGACTATGTATTTCTTCTATCTTCTTTTGATGCTTTATGCATCATTCAATATTTTGCCTATAGAATCCTTCAATATTTAACATCAAAACTTGAGTTGTTGTTTTTTGTTTGTTTGGGTTTTTTTTCCTGTTCTTTCAGCTCAAGGGATGCTCAGCGTATTCTTCCCATTTGGTTTTCTAACTCCAGGTCTTTACACATTTCATTATAATATTTGACTCTGTCTTCTTGAGGTGCCCTTTGAAATTTTCTAATTTTACTTCCTTTTTCTGCTATTTGCATCTCTGTATTCGATAGCAAGTTTCAGACTCTCTTCTGGCATACATTTTGGTCTCTTTCTTCTTTCTTGTCTTTTTAATGACCTTTTACTTTCTTACTGTCTGATGTTTTTTATCTCATCTCACAGCGTTTCTGGTCTTTGGACATTAAGTGTCTAATGCAGCAAATCTGTTCTTGATATGATCTCTAAATTCAGGTGGGATATGTTCAATGCTAACTTTGGCTCTTATGGATTTGTTTTAGTTTTCTATAGCTTCAATGAGAATTTGTGTATGAGCAATTCATGGTGTGTTCCACAATCTGCTCCTGACCTTGTTTGGTTTGATGATATGGAGCTTTTCCACCTTCTTTTCCCACAGTTGTAGTCAATTTGATTTATGTGTATTCCAGATGATGAAGTCCATGTGTATAGTCATCTTTTATGCTGTTTAAAAAATATATTTTCAATGAATCAGTCCTTGGTCTTGCAAAATTCTATCATGCAATCTCCAGCATCATTTCTATCACCAAGGCCATATTTTCCAATTCCTGATCCTTCCTCTTTGTTTCCAACCTTTGCATTCCAGTTGCCAGTAATTATCAATACATCTTAATAACATGTTTGATCAATTTCAGATTGAAGACATTGATAGCATTTCAATTTCATCATAACTGGCTTTAGTGTTTGGTATGTAAATGTGATTAATAGTGCTATTTACCAGTCTTCCTTGTAGGCATATTGATATTATCCTATCACAGACAGCATTATCCTTCACGGTAGATCTTGAAATGTTACTTTTGATGATGAATGTGATACCATTCATTTTCAATTTTTCATTCTTGATATAATAAACCACATGACTTCCAATTCAAAATGGCCAATACCAGTCCAATTAGCTCTCTAATACCTAGGATATGGACCTTTTTAGTGCTTCATTTCAGTTTTGACAACCTCTAGAGAGCTTTGCTAGTGGTTACAAGTCAGGTTGTTAACCTCAAAGTCAGCAGTTTGAAACTACTAACCATTCCATGGGAGTAAGATGAGGCTCTCTACTCCCATAAAGATTTACAGCCTTGGAAACCCTATGCCAGGTTGCTATGAGTTGGAACTGACTCCACGGCACATAACCACTACCACTAATTTTCCTAGATTCATACTTCATGCATTCCATGTCCTGATTATTGATGGATATTTGCAGCTGATTTTCCTCATTTTGAGTTGTGCCCCATCTGCAAATGAAAGTTCCAAAAGCTTTACTCCATTCATGTCATTACTGACAAGTCTCATGAAGAGGTAAGTCTTCCCCAGTCATATTTTGAGTGACTTTCAAACTGGGGAGAGGAGTCATCATTCATTATTGAATCTGACAATATTCAGTTTAAAGCCAGCAGACTGTGTATGATTATTGGACTGAGAACTGCTTAGAGAACAGAGTTGAAGAAAAAACCTATAGAAAGAAAAATGACTAGCATTTTGGATTTGGGGCAAGCAGTTTGCCATTAAATGGATTAAGGCAGGAAAATTCTGTGCCCATCTGAGAAAATCCCATTCTAAGACTGAAAGCTAAAGAGAGGTGGCAAGCAGACAGCCTGGTATGCTCACATGACCACCTGCATCCACTAGATGAGTGTAAGTCAGGGAGACTCCAGCAATGAAGAAATTAGTTGAAAGAGAAAAGAGGAAGTACTGGCTGATCTGAAGTTTAGGGAGTTGTGTGGACTTCTGAGCTAGCAGGCACAAACTTAGCCCAGGTGGTTGGGGTAAAAGAGAGTGTGAAAGAACAGTCCAGATCATCTGCAGTGCAGGGGTAGTGTGTGGACTTCCAAGCATGTAGCAGATACCCATTTGATCTAGCAATGATGATTAAGGCTGAATTGACCAGAACCCAACCAGGTCAAGAAACAGATGTTGAAGCTACTGTAAATTGCTGAAACTTTGATGCTTGCTGTGAACTAGACTTTGTTTCTGAATGCAGATGCCTAAAGTTTCAACAAGACCAAAAGATTCTTTACATAAAAAAACCTGCTTGTATCCTGTTAGGGATGAGCAATTTAGAAATCAGATATCTGAAATGGAGGAGATAAGGCATGAAGTCACTGATTTCCAAGCTTTCATGACTGTGCTTACAGTTAAAATGATATGGGGAAAATTAATGCATCATGTGTGAAAGAAACAAAAACTAGAAGAGCCAGGGGGTGTGATGAACTATCTAATGTCTATGATGTAGTAGATTATCTAATGTCTCTTTTAACCATAGCCTGTAATTCCCACCAAACAACATTTCTGCCTTGCTGGGTGTGAGTAAGAGAAGGTAGAAGACGGTATCGATAGGAAAACATGCTTCAGCTATGGATATTAGCAGTGTTAATTGTAATCACTAAAACTTATTACTTCTGTATGGTTATAAAATGAACCATCTCTGTAGCAGAAGGAGGGAGTCTCCCTATCATCAAACAAGAATATCCAGAAGTGGAGTGTGTCACTTAGACCCTGATATCCCTGCACATTGAACTTCATTGACACAAGGACAGAGAGCTGTGACACCAGAGGAGTGGCCGAGAAGCAGCAACAGAAAGCCAAGAGCCAGAGTACGAGACAGAACAGTGGCCTTCCAAGCCTACAGATCAAGTAAAGTTGAGTGACTTTGTGAAGAAATCTTGCTTGAAGAATGGGGTGACTCCAGAGTCCTAAGTGGAGAGGTAGGTTTGCTGAACCACAGAGCTAGAGCTGAGTACTTCAGGCTGAGAGCTTACAGTGGAGTGATGTGCCCTGTGGGCATTTATCAGCAACTAAAAGGAGCTCTGGTAGTATAGTGGTTATGAATCAGGCTGCAAACTGCAAGGTTAGCAGTTCAAAACTACCAGTTGTTCTGTGGGAGAAAGATGAGGCTTTCTACTCCTGTAAAGATTTATAGCCTCAGAAACCCTGTACAGGGTCACTATGAGTCAGAACCGACTCCACAGCACATAACCACCAACAACAACTGGAACAATTGTACCCTGAGTATTTTCTGACTCTGAATTTTAATCGGTTAACTTCCCTAATAAACCCCATAATTGTGTGTGTGGTACCTGCATTCTGGATGGTTGCTGTCTCTTCTCACGAACGTATTGAATTTGATTCCTGTGTATTCCATTTGTTCAGGTCCACATATATAGTAGCTTTTTATGTTGCTGAAGAAAGGTCTTTGCAGTGAATAAGTCAGTGGTCTTGCAAATTTCTATTATTTGATCTTCAACATCATTCCCATCACCAAGGTCATAGTTTTCAAATACATATACCTCCTCCTCCTTGTTTCCAACTTTCACTTTCCAATCACCAGTAACTATCAATGTATCTCAATTGCATGTTTGATCAATTTCAGACTGAATAAGATGGTAGAATTCTTCAATTTCATCATCATTGGCTTTAGTAGTGTATGCATTTAAATAATAGTCATATTAACTGGTTTCCTTATAAGAATATGGTGTTTCTAAGTGTCATCAAGTCAATTTTGACTCATAGCAACTCTGTATAGGGTTTCCAAGGAGCAGATGGTAGGTTTGAACCACCAGCCTTTTGTTTAGCAGTCTAGTGTTTCTCCTACAGTGCCACACCAGGACTGTTTATAAGTATATACATATTATCTTATCACAGACAGCATTATATTTCAAGATAGATCTTGAAATATTCTTTTGGATGATGAATGTGACACCATTTTTCTTTCATATATCACTCTCAGCATAGTAAACCATATGATTGTCTGATTCAGAATAGCCAACACCAATCTATTTCAACTCACTAATGCCTAGAATATCAATCTTTATGTGTTCCTTTTTTTTTTTTTTTACTACTTCCAATTATTCTAGAGTCCTAATTTGTACATTATTGGAAGTGGTCAAAAATGAAATGGAACGCATAAACATTGATATCTTAGGCATTAGTGAGTTAAAATGGACTGGTATTGGTCATTTTGAATCTGATAACCACATGGTTTACTATGCAGGGAATGACAAATTGAAAAA
>NW_006408664.1:6136207-6138808 GCF_000296735.1 Chrysochloris asiatica | reverse complement strand
AGCCAGGTGGCATCATTGATGGACTCAAGTGTGGCAGCGGTAGTGAGGTTGGCCCAGGATCGGACATTGTTTCGTTCTGCTGTGCATGGGGTCGCTATGATTCGGTTCCGACTCGATGGCACCTGACAACAACAACAACAACAATTTGTACATTCCATGTTCTTATTATTAATGGATGTTTATAGCTGTTTCTTCTTATTTCATGCATGCCTTATCAGAAAATGAAGATCCCAAAACTTTACTCCATAGATATCATTAAGGTCAACTCTACTTTGAGGAAGCAATTCTTCTGCAGTAGTATTCTGAGTGCCTTCGAGCCTGGGGGTTCATCTTCCAGACAACATTCTGCTACTATTCATAAGATTTTCACTGACTAAATTTTCAGAAGTGGTCTGCCTCACCTTCTTCCTAGTCTGAAGGCTCTGCGAAACCTACTGACCATGAGTAATCCTGCTGGTATTTAAAATACCAGTGGCATAGCTTCTAGAATCACAGCAACACACAAGCCACCACAGTACAACAAACTGACAGACAAGTAGTGGTGACCACAAGCTCTGCATTCTCTTGCCCCGCCCCCAAATTTAACCCCTTACCCAACTCACTCTCTTATATATCTTCTTGATTGAAATCTCAAAATTGTTGAACCTTTCATAATGTGGTCAAGCTAGGAAGACTCCTATTAATAAGAGAGTCCCTCTTAACTTAATTAGAAAAGATTGTCAGCCTTGAGTACTATACTCATTTGAGATCTATCTATAGACCCCTGGTGTGGTGCTCTGGGTTAATATGTCAGACAGCAGAGCCATTTGAACTGCAAGTTTGGCAGTTCAAGTTCACCACCAGCTGCTCCTCAGAAACCCTATACAAGGTCACTATGGGTCGGAATCGACTCAACGGCACTTAACAAGAACAACAACAAATGGGAGCTTCAAAATTTTCATGGAAAATCCCTTATCTTTTCATTCCAATTATCCACAAAATTTTTAAAGCCTCCTTGCATACAAATCAAATTGACAATAGCAACTGGAAAGATTAGATGGGAATCTTAGGAGCAGTGAGTTTATGTTAATGGAGGAGGAATACCTCAGAAAAGAAAGACGGGAATGATTGCACAACTTGAAGATGTAACCAGTGTCAGAGGTACATGTAGAAACTGCTGAATTGACGTGTGCTTTGCTGTGTACATTCACAACAAAAAAAAATACGTGAAATATTCATGCAAAATAGTCTTCATTTAACTGCTGAACTACTGCTAGATGGCATTCAAGGTAGACGATCTCCTTTAGTCCCTACACTTGTCCCACATGAATCTACTTTCTACAGGACCTGGCACTTCTCAGTGATTGTTTTCTTATACTTAGAATGGATAAAGTGATTTCTTCCACCAAAGGATCATGAAGGCACTGGCATTTGTTACAAAGCCTTAAAGAGAAAGAAAAGTTTGAATATGTAGTCATAGCTGGAAAGGCAATTAAGATGAGGAAATGTTTTATAGACATTAAATCAGAAAAGGTAAGTTTACTAACTATCTTTCAGTACAATATGTCTCAACTTTCCTGATTATAACAATCATTAGGAGGGCTGATTTAAAATGCAGATTCCTAGCCCCACCCATGACCTCCTGGATTAGATCCAGGGAAGGAATCTGGGAACCTGATTAGGAATCCTTAATAGGAATCACCCATCTCCTGGGTGATTCCTATAAAGAAATAAATTTGGAAAATACTAATAAAGAATCTGAAGTCTACTTTAAGAAATAAAACTGCTACATGTCTCATTGGACAAAGAAAAGGAAAGCGGGGGGGCTCTCATTTCTGTAAAAGCTTGGTGTGGAATAAGAAAGACTCTAATTGAAGGTTTCTAAATACTAGAATAGGCTTTTATGAAATCTGTAGAATCTCCATCCCTGAAAAGCTTTTAAAATAGAGGAAATCACCATTTTCCCTAGAGGGATTGGCACTGGGTAGCAGCAGGCAGAGAGAATTGAGTTATTTGGGGATCAGCTAGGGATTGTGAAAAACTGAAACTCACTTGAAGTACATGAATGAAGATACTAGGGAATCTTAAGGAGGCCAAACAGAAGAACCAGAGCTGGACTTTAGGAATACTGGAAAAATCACAAAGCATCTTTGTCCTCCCATTTCCTCCTTTTATCTCTTCCTTCTGCTTCTTTCTGTACATACACTAAATTCTCCACTCTCCTCAAACCCATTTCTCAACTTAACCATGACTTATCAATGACAACCTCATCCTACAAGTCAAAATGATTGCTGAGGTACAAAAAATAACCGATGCCTTATCAGTTCCTCATTTTCAGATTCCTCCAGGCAATAAAACTCAACTAATCTATGGGCAACATTGTGGAGAATGAGTATTCCGGAATAGTTAACTGTGCTCATGAGGAACCTGTGCATAGACCAAGAGTCAGTTGTTCAAACAGAACAAGGGAACACTGAGTGCTTTAAAATTAGGAAAGGTATGTGCCAGTGTTGTAGTCTTTTCTTTTCTTTTTTTTTTCCTTTTTAAAGATTTTATTGTGAATTATATGATAGTCTACATGGGAGAACATTTGCTTTACATTCATCCTATCGTATTTTTTTT
>NW_006408664.1:6113202-6127627 GCF_000296735.1 Chrysochloris asiatica | reverse complement strand
TTGCTCAGCATACAGGTTGAATAAGTATGGTGAAAGAATACAACCCTGTCTCACACCTTTCCCAATTTTAAAACATTCAGTGTTCCCATGTTCTGTTCGAGAGTAGAGGGAGGAATAACCAGAAATACCACCATAGAAAGCTTGTAAGTCCATCTTCTGCCTGGAACTGACTGGAATAACTAAAAAGGGGTTACAATTTGTCCAGTATAGGGATGGGCAACTTAAACATTGGCTACTTTGTAGCCAAAAAGGGGGGAGGGATACAAAGGTAAGAAGTGACTAGCTTACAAGCTTTCAAAAGGGAACCTGGATCGACAGGGAGGTGGAGGAGGGTGTAGTCTCAAGTGAGTAATATCCAACTTGTCTAGGAAGGGCTGATGAAAAGAAATGCGGATGGGTCTCTTGTGATGCAGGGGTGAATAATTGTTATCAGGATGGATTGTGAGGACTGGAAAGGTAAACGTGGATATTTTATAGCAAGGAGGATGCGATTAACCTTTCAGTCTAGGAGCGAAAGCCCCTGGGACCATCACTGGAGAAGAACAGAGATCGGGAACCCACCCAGAGAAGCAGCGAGGCCTGAGATGGAGACAAAGAGGATGATATGAAGAGATGGAGTGGCTGAGGACTTGAGATCCAGGGAGGGAAAGGAGCTGTGTGTTGAGGACTGTCAGGGGAGACGGGGGCCTGCGGGGTATGACCTTTGGTTGGGTGATGATGCATGGACGGGATGGTAACTATGGTAATGAAACAATGTATGATAGAATGAGTGTAAAGCTAATGTTCCCCAATGTAAACTATCACACAATAAAAGGGAAAAAAAAAAAAGAAGAAGAATTGGTCAAATTAATCTTCCATTGTCATGACTCTATATTTTACTTTGAAAACAATAAATGTTCTTTATTTCAAAACATATTTTCTTATGAATATCTTCTGGCTTCATTTTAAAACTCTTAACCAACGGGATACCCATTGAAATGTCATCTAAAACTATCTATAAACAAGGAGGGATTTGGTTTAATAATCTTTCAAATAATCTGAATTTGTATATAAGGAATTTCTGTGTCTGAAAACTCAGTTCAGAAGTATTTTGCTGAACTTACTCAACCTTTTATGCTAATATCCATAATTTTCAAATCCACATATTTCAAAATAAATTTAATGTGTTTCTAATTAATTTTCAGTTGGCTGTTCTAAATAGTAACTGAATTATCTAAATCCAAAGATAACGTTTATAAAACTGTTACGTGTCTTTTCTCTTAAATTAAGGAGGCTGACTTTCATCATCAGAACATGGAACGTGAACCCAGCAAGAGTTCTCTAGTTCTTCAGCTTCTGCTAGGTTGGCTAACTTGGTCCTCAAGTGATTCATGGCTAATCTTATCTATGGGATCAATTGTCCTTGATGCAGTTAGAAAAAAATCTCTCCTTTGCTCCTGTAGAAAAATACATACAATAGAAGTGCCAGGCCACAAAACTGAGTTATAAGTATATCCAGGTCTTCTTGTGGCATCATAAATGGCAGGGTCTTGATTCTAGGTCTTGCCTTACAGTGCATGCAGGACCCCCTCCCTGCCCTCTGCCAGCACTCTAAAAGCCTAATCTTGTTCCTTTCCTCGGATTCTATTAGGCCTCTCTTGATTCTGCTTCCTGACTGCTGCTTATTCTTTCTATCCTCTTCTGAGGCCTCCTACCAGTTAGGTTCTCTTCCTAATGAAGAGCTCCTCGCTCTAGAATATGAACTACTTTTAACCAGTGACAGCCAGGATGTCTAGGGTTCTGAGTTCACAAACAGGTCCGTTTTAGCATCTCTCACTAGAGAATAAAGGAGCTCTGGTAGTGTAGCGGTTACAAATTGGGCTGCGAACCTTAAGGTCAGCAGTTCGAAACTACCAGCTGTTCCGCAGGAGAAAGATGAGGCGTTCTGCTCCTGTAAAGATTTACAGCCTCAGAAACCCTGTACAGGGTCGCTATGAGTCAGAACCAACTCCATGGCACATAATCACCACCACTAAAGAATAAACCAGAAGAAAAATTATTTCCTTTATTAAAACATCTCAAAGAAAAAACTAGTCCCCTGTAAAAAAATTTGAATATAAGAACAAGGAAAGAAGGTGTTCAGGGTTTTTTGTTTTGTTTTTATTATTATTTATATTTATTGTGTATTTTGTACAAGATTACAGAGCAGATCAGTTTTTCATTCAACAATTCACACACATTTTGTTTCATCTCATTACAATCCCCACAATATCGCATCATTTATCCATGTCCTCCCGGTTTCCTGTTTCCATTCCTTCTTCTTTCCTAACTCTTCTAAACTTTGTCCTTGGATAAATGCTGCCTTTTTTATACAAATGTTTGATTAGTCTCAAGTGTGAGTACTTCCCTAGTGGTATTGTTCCTCGTACACACCTGTCTATTGTTTGGCTGAAAGTTGAAAAGTTAACAGATATTTCATCTTAAGCTTCCATTTCCTATACTTCACCAGATTTCCAGAGTTCTCACTTGCAATTAAGGTTAAAACCTTAATTGAACACACACTGTTAAAGAGCACAAACTCTTACAGCAGTGCATTTGTCATTGAGAAAATAAGGCAAACTAAGATGACTGTGTAAGTATCTGGAGGAGAATATAAAGAGATTAGCTAAATAGCAATTGTGTCCAGTTCAAGAGCCTAACACAGATCACTTATATACAGACTGGAGAATAAGCCTCTCTGGTCTGACATAGGAGAGGCAAACACCTGAACAACATAAGTGTGATAGTTCTAAAAATGAAACAAATGATAGACTTTCATGCACAACATCTTGCTATACTTTCTTGAGAAGTAAGAACATCATTTCATGTGGCCCTCAAGAGAAGAGAAAGAACTTTTTAGGGTAGTAACTCAACGCTCATTCTTTACTAGTCTCAAAGTGTGCAGTAGTACTAACTCTAAAGATGGCCTAAACTCAGTAAGGTAGGAAATATTAATGTTTTCTGAACTATAGATCAAATTGGAAAATGCAAGCGGTTGACATTGACACCTGAATACACTTAACAGAGAGCTAGTTCCTCTCTGCAGATAAAATGAGTGGGGATGAAGCAGACCACACCTCCAGCAAGAAAAACAAAATGTGTGGTCAACTTCACACGTGACTGGGCTGAGGTATCTGCGATGATTAATGGAATCACATCACTAAGAAGTGAGCTGTTTTGATTCTGTGCCTAGAGGGAGTGAACAAGGGGCCCAGAACCATTGTCTATTATCCCCCATGAAAATTGTTGGGGGTTTTTTTGTGTGTGTTTTTTAAAGGATTCCACAGCTGCAAGAATTGTGTGAGCAGTTTGGGACTGTCAAACCCTCATCTGACTTCATGAAGAATTCTTCTGAGGTGGATTTTATTGGTTTCAGCTGGAGAATCCATCCCGCCCCACCAACACAAAGCCACATGCCCACCAAGCACGGCCTTTCTTCTCCTGCCGTGAAACAATTCAGAAAGCAAGAGTCCACCACCATGGGGAAAACACATGGAGTCAATTTGTGACTCAAGTTATTGTGTAACTTTCCACAATCTATAAGAGATTATAAAAAAGGTCGGGGGGCGGGGGGGTCGAGGGGAATGACAACATCCCAACAAGAAGAGCAGCCCAACAAAGATCACCTTTGCTGAGGGCATTTGTTGCTTTGTGGGATATCTGTCCAAACCAACCCCACTTTTGGCAGGCAGGGGTCTTGGTTTCTTAAATGTTCTGAGAAGAATGTTCATATATTCCTTTGCAAAACTTCCTAGAGCTTCAGTACCACTAATGTATTCTGTGTCAATATGCAGCATGGAGAAATATTATTGGCACCAAATAAATAAATGAAGGCACTTTAGGGAAAGGGGTGGGGTGGCGGTTGCTGGGGAGGAAACAGACATCTGCTCCTGCTCAGAGCATTCAATTCAGCCCACCTCGAAGTACCCCCCACTCACTTCTAGATCTTTCTGCTCTGATGTTCATAGAACAGCTTATTTCTCCTTCAAGTCACCATGTCAACACAGAAGATCCAACAAAGTGTTGAAAAAACAATATGGAGGACCTCCTTCAGGCGCATGCTGTGAACAGAAGCAGCAGCAATCACTTCAGTTCTTTTTGCTCAGAAACCAAATATGAGCCTTTGCCAACTTTGAGGATAAGTTTTGTGGAGGACTGTTGCTGGATACTATTTCCCATATTAAGGATAAACCCTAAATCTTTCCAGGCTAATCATGAAGGAAATGGTCTTGAAGATAAGTGAATCCAACCAAACAATCTTCACTGTAGAAATATTGTGACAACTTCCTGACCATTAAATGCATGCAAAAGGGACAATTCTATAGATTCTCCAGAAGTAAGAATGAGAGAGAGAGAGAGAGAGAGAGAGAGAGAGAGAGAGAGAGAGAGAGTGTGTGTGTGTGTGTGTGTGTGTGTTGTGAAGTAGGGTGTCCGTCATCCTGGAAATTCAACTAGTGTTCAAGATATAATGACTTACAATTTTTGTGTATTCTGTCTTTTAAAGGAGCATAGTCCCTGAGATGTAAAACAGCTGTCTACTAGAGTCCCTGACTTTTAAAACTGGAAAGCATTTTAAAACCATTGTACCCAAATACGCTATTTTACAGCTGAGCAAACTAAGTTCTAGAATGTTTAAGCAACTGGTTCAAGGGTGGCTGATGAGGAATAGAGCCAGGACATGGGTTTCTGTTGCCCAAATCCAGCTCTGTTCCTAGTGTACTATCACATATGCTCATTTCCATACGAAAGCAATGCTTTTATAGTAACTTATATACAAAAATCAAATTACTATGACAGAAATAAATTGAGCAAGATGGTCAAAGAAAATTTATGCCCAACCCACCATCCTCCATATGTATTCTTCTCGGATTTGAAATAACAATTTAAAATATCCACAGATGGTTTGAAAAAAGTGCTATTTTTAAAAGAAAGTATTTCACCTAAATAATTGAAAATTCTGGAGATAGATCAATTGTATCAAGGGTGGAAACAGGTATTTTCCATCTAAAGTGAAGTCACATAAATATAAAGGCTCTTAGGGAGGAAAATAATGTGCTGATGACAAGGGTGATCAGACATGACAATGAATGACCTAGGGATATAGTGAACTTGCCTTTCCTATCATTAGAATTTGTCTCCAGATTCTCATCAGTGCAACATCACTCATGTTTCCTTTCTAGCCTCCTTCAACCTGGGTTTTTCACAAGCTGAACCTCTAGTCCAACGAGAGACTAAAAAATAAATCAAGGCAACCATCTATGTCTAGTTGGAGTTTTATCTCCAGGGTAGGAGTATAGTGATTCTGATCATAACATACATTGGTTCCATCTTTCTCCCAGGGACTTCAAAGCCCACCTTGGTGACAAGCTTGGTGGCAATGAAGAATTGAGGCCAAGGTTTTGACAATAGAAAGGCTAAAGTTGTTTTATGTGAAATCACAAGCCTGAATTGTCTCTGAAACTCAATGATGAGTCTCCCAGCCATAGGTTCACAGTAAATGAAAACAGGGCAGAAAACTACAAGACATGTGCAAGACCATCATTGGCAGCAGTAGAACTAAAGGTGAGGAGTCTGGGTTGTTGGCACAGAAAGTCTGAGTTTGAGTTTCAGTTCTGACTTTATGCCCTTGGGCAAGTCATTAAACCTCTCTCTGTCTTAGTTTACTAAGTAATAAAATGAGGACGAGAGTGGTAACTATCTCTCAAGAGTTGTGAGCATTAAATGATTTAGTTCATTTAAATCACTTAGCACAGTGTCTGGTCCATGAGAAACACTAAAAAACAAATCTAGCAATTAATATTAATAATTCATTTCATAATATGAACATTGGATTTTTTAGTCATATTTTCTATTACTCTCTCCCTCATCTCTCTCTCCATAACATCATTACTTTGTTTTCTCTCTTCTCTTATTTGTCATTTGTCAGCTTGTTGTACTGTGGAGACTTGTGTGTTTCTGTGATGTTAGAAGCTATGCCACTTACATTTCAAATACCCAGCAGAGTCATCCATGGTAAAGCAGAGAGTCAGTAAAAGCAGGCAAGCCCTTCAATTAGATTGATGGACTTAAAGTCAGCAAAAATGCGCTCAAGCATGCTAGTGATTGTGAGGACATTGCAGAACCATGCACCTTTCCAGTCTGTTGTACAGAAAGTAACCATGAATTCACTTGACGTCAGAAAACTATTTATCTTTCTGTTAGCTCCTACCTATATCCCCACTCCTTCCCATGGACAAGACCAATCTCATATTTAATGATTTCCGGGACAGTCAAAAGGATTCATTTGCCATAATGTAAAACTTTGTCTAAAATAATATAATTAAAAAGTTGACAATCTGAATAAGTAATCATCTCTTTCATATGAACACCCCAGGAGAGATAGTGAGAATATCGTCAAACAATATCTTTAATATCACATGCAAGTAAAATTTTGCTTAAATTTTGGTTGTAGTAGTTCATCAACAGGGGGCTTCCAGAAATTCAAACCTGGTTCAGAAGAGGATGTGGAACAAGGGATATCATTGCTAATGTCAGATGGATCTTGACTAAAACAGAGAACACCAGGAAGATGTTTATTTGTGTTTTATTGGCTATGCAAAGGCATTCAACTGTGTGGATCATAACAAACTATGGATAACATTGTGAAGAATGGACATTTGAACAATTCATTGTGCTCATGAGGAACCTGTATACAGAACAAAAGGCATTTGTTAGAACAGATCAAGAGGCTATTGAGTGGTTTAAAACCAGAAAAGGTGTGCACCAGGGTTATATCCTTTCACCACACTTATTCTGTATACGGAGCAAATAATCCAAGAAGCTGAATTATATTAAGAAGAGAATGGCATCAGGATTAGAAAAAGATCCATTAATCTGAGATTTGCTGATAACACAACTTTGCTTGCTGGAAGCAAGGAAGACTTAAAATGCTTACTGATGAAAATCAAAGAATAAAGCCTTTAATATGGATTGCACCTCAATGTAACAAATATGAAAATCCTCACAACTGGACCAATAATTAACACTGTGACAAGTGGATAGAAGATTGAAGTTCCCAAAGACTTCATTTTTCTTGGATCCACAAGCAACACTTATGGAAGCAGCAGTCAATAAATCAAATGATGGAACCAATACAACTGCTGGAGCCAACACTGCTGAGGCCAACTGCCATGTCTGACAATTGGCTTTTCTCTGCAACCTGCATGGAGATATTAAACCCGAGTAGGGGTGGCAGGAGATGAGAAAGACGCATTTGAAAATAGAATAGTTGGAACCAGGTGGCGTGCAGCACTCTGATGGAGATACTGTGACACAGACCTAGGCAGTGAGTTTATTTTATACACAGTTAAAGAGGAGGTGCTTGGGGGCAGGGAAAAGAATAACATCTGGGGTTCTGATGCATGCAGTAAGCGGGACTTTATCAGAAGAACGTAGTTGCTAGGGAAACACAGATAGGGGGGCTAGAATGTTGCGCAGGCTGAGCCAAAGGACATAGTTAAATTCAAGGAAAGACCTTGCAAGTTCCCAGACCCATGAGGCAACGCTGCAAGTTCCTTGGGGAGGCAGGGGGCAGATTTTGACCACAACTGTTCAGTTGTGATCCTTCAGTTAAACTACCCCCAAGTCAGGGACCTCCGGCTCAGCTGCTCCCAACTATCAAACAACATATATGTTAGGCAAATCTGCAGCAAGAGACTTCTTTAAAGTGTTAAAAAGCAAAGACGTCAATTTGAGGACTAAGTGTGCTTGGCCCAAGTCAAGATATTTTCAGTTGCTTTATATACTTGTACAATGACTATGTCCAAGCTACACTGAAGACATTGGTGAAAAACAAGCCTCCAGGAATTGACAAAGTAAAATTTGAAATATTTCAACAAACTGATGAAAGGACTCCTGGTGTGGCACTGTAGGGTCAGCATTTGTCTACGAACTCAAGGCCAGCAGTTCAAGTCTACTCCTTGGAAACCCCATACAGAGTCACTGTGAGACAGAACCAACTTGGTGGCACTTAACAACAAATTGATGAGGCACTGTAGGTACTCATTCATCTGTGCCAAGAAATCTGGAGGACAGCTCCCTGGCCAACCAATTGCTTCCTTGTCTCATCTAGGCTGGATTAATGTTCCCTCTGCTGGTTTCACAACACCTCTGCCTACCCCACTCTACCTTCTTGTTAAGCACTGTAGAATAGATTCCAACTCATAGCAACCCTGTATAGGATTTCCAAGGCTGTAAATCTTTTTGGGAGCAGAAAGCCTCATCTTTTTCCCACAGAACAGCTGGTGGGCTCGAATCACTAACCATGTGGCTAACAGTACATTGCTTATCCTACAGAGCCACAGTTTAGCATGCCTGAACTTTTCATATGTTGAAAAGTCGCTCAACATCTAAAATCCTACAGTTTTCATGATAAAATTGTTACTACAGGTGACAACAAAACTGTTTGGAAGAGGCTGGCTGGAGTGTGTGTGTGTGTGTGTGTGTGTGTGTGTGTGTGTACGTTTTGGGGTATGGGTAAGTCCTACTAAATGAAATCTTTAGTTACATGACTCCCTCCCCTGCCATGATTTGTTCCCTCTAAAAAATTCTAAACAACTATATACCAAGTGTGAGGGATGACTTGAAAAAAAATCAAAATCTCAAATAATAAATCTTTGAAAATCAAGGATTCAGAGTTGTGTAATTAACACGTTTCGTATACTGAGAACTCATTGAGGAAAGAAACACACTGGTTTCACATGAAGGAAGTGAAACCTCCATAATGTCTGTGAGCCAAATCGATGTTTTGAATTTTTCAGTTTAATTACTTTTGGTTGTAAAAGAGTTTTGTTTTGTTTTTAAATCAGATTTTGACGCATCTCAAATATGGTACCCTCATCACAAAAGCATACTGTTTAAAAATAAAGATTTGTCTTTTTTAAAATTTCTTCTCCAAGTTAAACAATACATTTAAGACAGAAAATTCAGGATCAGTGCTCCAAAATTAAGACAGCTCTTAATAAGTGACCACACACACTCGTGTTAGGCTATTGTTATCCATTTCACACTGATGTCTGGACACAGTGATGATTTAAATGCTCTGAATGTGTGACTGAGCTAGTGGTTAGCACAGGCCACCAACAGATTCAATGAGGGAAAGGGCTGGATTCTGGTTCTAAACTAGTCACCCCTCCCCCAAACCCAGCAATAATCCAATAGTTTTAAGCCATGTTTCTCAAGACAAGTCATGCACAGAGGACATTTGGAAACCTATATCTGTGGAAATAAGCCCTTTGCTGCCCATGGGAATGTAATAAAATGAGGTGAGCTCAACATACTTGGTTATATTTCTAGACTAGAGTCAAAAAAGAAGTAGTCTAAAGTTGACAATTTTTTTCAGCTGCACCATAGCAATGATTTATATATCTTGTAATCTTAATATTGTCTCCAAATGTGTGAAAGCAGGGACTGTGTTATTTCAAAAAATTTATTTTTTGGTGTCAAAATAAGTTAGAGTTATTGTATCAGTTCCAGACAGCTATGAACCTCACCCTGATATATGTCTGTGCAACATATCCTCCTTTCAAACACTCTTTTCCATTGCTGAAAAAGAAAATGTACTGAAATTGTTTGGGGACAAATTTAGACGCATTGACCAACCAAAATTAGACTGCTGCTTGGTATGCAATTAAAATACCATTGGTGGGAACCCACTGGCTCTGGCCAGTATTGGGAAATACACATTTCCCTTCAGGAAACCAATTCCAGTTGACAGCCTCACTCAGCAAAATGATACAGTGATTTCAGTGTGACTCCTGAAAGGGGGTTCAACTGACTCTGTTTAGCACCTGTTCAGCCATGGACAGACTACACAGAAGGGAGTCAGAAATACTTCCGGAGCAGTAGTACAGGGAGCCAAACATGCTTCACATACTTCATACTACACAGACAAGCCACAGCTCAGTCCCTCACAGCAGTGTATTGGTACAGCCTTCTGGGAACGTGTTGTAAAAGCTGATCTTGGAACAGAAATCATTGATACTCCTCTCAGAGTCCTGGCTGTATACCGTGGAGTCAGTTCCTACTCATAGCAACTCTGTACAGGGTTTCCAAGGCTGTAAATCTTTACGGGAGCAGAAAGCCTCATCTTTCCACGGCGGTACAACTGGTAGTTTCGAACTGCTGACCTCAAGGTTCGCAGCCCAATTTGTAACCACTATGCTACCAGAGCTCAGAGTCCTAGAAGGACACATTTTAGAAAGAAAAAAAAAAAAGCTAGGCTACATAATGTTTCTAAGCAGGCCCACAACACGACAGCTGCTAGCAGATACAACCGTCTTCTTCATTATGCTCTGAACGTTCTGAAGTGGTCATTAAGCTTCACAGTAATGAAGAGAAAGGTCAGTTTATGCTAAGGTTCTATCAGACCTAGGGGTGATAGCCCTGTCTCTCAATATATTCTGAAATGCTAAGCATTCGCAAGTACAGAGACTTATATAATAGGCCTCTTTTCACCCGTTAATTACGTTCAACAATTATTATTTCCTGGCCAATCTACCACCTCACTCCACCATTACTAGATATTGCAAGGCTAATCCCAGACAAACAAATACTCTCATCTATAAATATTTCAGTCTGTATCTCTGAAAGATAAGGATTTTTTAAACACAGCCATTAACACATATAAAATTTTAATTATTTCTTAATATCAAATATTCAGTGTTCAGATTTTCCAGATTGTCTCATTTTTTTTTTTACTGTTTTGCTCAAATAAATGTCTATACCTTGCAATATTGTAGTTGGTTGATAAGTCTCTTATATCTCAATCTATAGTCCTTATTGCTTTTCTTCTCTCTATCCCTCTATCTTCTCTTCTTTCTCTTTCAATTTGCTTTTGAAGAGACTTGGGTTTTATTCTGAGTCGTTTCTCACATTATGAATTTTGCTCATTATATCCCCATGGTGTAATTTAATATATCCCACTTCCCTTTTCCTATGGACTATCCAGTCTATGGGAGCATGGTAACTCTGTAGGGTAAACACTGAACTGCAAGCCACCAGTTCAAGCACACCAGATGCTACACAGGAAAAGATGAAGCTTTTTGTTCCTGGAAAGATTTACAGCCTTAGAAACCCTATACAGGGTCACTATGAGTCAGAACCGACTCAAAGGCACTTAACCACAAACAACAACAACACAGATCTATAGGCGTAACCACATTCAGTTTTGATTTTTTTTGACAGTATTTCATGGGTGGTTGAATATTGGCATCAGGAAGCATATTATGATGTCTGGTTGTCTCCCTTTTTTGTGATGTTTGCAGTCATTGCAAGTTATTGCCTAAATGATTTAATTAATCATTGTGAGATATGATATTCTACTTCTATTATTTCTTGCTTTGTTATAGAATAATCTCCTAAAGAATTTTATTCCTACATCAACTGTTTGAATTCCCTGAGATACAACCTGCACAAGAAAGAAGGCTAAATGCTTGATTCATTTCCTTTATTTACCAATTTTCAAAATATTCAGTTCCCTAGCATTTTCAAAGGAGTCCTGATGTGTCACTGTAGCATAAGCACTGGACTACAAGGTTGAACTACAAGGTCAGTGGTTCAAACTCATCAGCCACTCCTCAGAAACATTATACAGTATTGCTGAGTCAGAAAGGACTCGATGGCACTTAACATCAACAACAAACATTTTCCAAAGGGTTGTTTTGTTTTATTTGTATGTATCTTTATGAACTGATGAATTTAAAAAGAATTCTGCATTTTCCAATTTACTACAGTTTATTCTGACAGGGTTGTATTATTTCACCATACTTATTCAACCTGTATGCTGAGCAAATAATACGAGAAGTTAGGTTCTATGAAGAAAAACGTGGCGTCAGGATTGGATGAAGATTCATTAACAACCTGCGATATGCAGATGATACAACCTTGCTTGCTGAAAGTGAAGAGGACTTGAAACATTTATTTATGAAGATTAAAGAGCACAGCCTTCGATATGGATTACATCTCAATGTCAAGAAAACAAAAATCCTCACCACTGGACCAATAAACAACATTCTTATCAATGGAGAAAAGATTGAAGTTGTCAAGGACTTCATTCTTCTTGGATCAACTATCAACACTCGCGGAAGTAGCACTCAAGAGATCAGACGACGTATTGCACTGGGCAAATCTGCTGCACAGGAACTTTTTAAAGTGTTGAAGAGCAGAGATGTCAGCTTGAGGACTAAGGTGTGCCTGACCCAGGCCATTGTGTTTTCAATAGCCTCATATGGATGCGAAAGCTGGACAGTGAATAAGGAAGATCGTAGAAGAATTGATGCCTTTGAGTTGTGGTGTTGGAGGAGAATACTGAAAGTGCCATGGGCTGCCAAAAGAACCAATAGATCTGTTTTGGAAGAAGTGCAGCCAGAGTGCTCCTTGGAGGCCAAGATGGCTAAGCTTCGTCTCTCATACTTTGGGCATATTGTCCGGAGGAAACAGTCGCTGGAGAAGGATGTCATGCTGGGTAAGGTGGAGGGTCAGAGAAAAAAAGGAAGACCCCCAACAAGATGGATCAGCCAGGTGGCATCATTGATGGACTCAAGTGTGGCAACAAGTAGTGAGGTTGGCCCAGGATCGGACATTATTTCGTTCTGCTGTGCATGGGGTCACTATGAGTTGGTTCCGACTCGATGGCACCTGACAACAACAACAACAGTTTATTCATGATCAAATTGTCTTACTTTGCAACCATGAAAGTACCTTCAAATTGGCTCCTGAGTTCTTTTGTCATGATCCAGTGGTCTTCAATAAATCCCTTGTTTTCTAATATAATTAGATATTCCAGGCTTATTTACACAATTTCTACTGTAGACCTGGAATCAGGCAATTATTTAAGGAGTCCTGATTCCTTTCATTGGGAAGCGGTCTTTAGAGACCACAACAAGGTGCTACTGGATAGGTCATTTTTTCCTAGAGTTTTCAATTGACAATGTTGGAAAATATAGTTAAAAGAAAATAAACCATGAATTTATACTAACATTTTCTGATCATATTTAGAATAATAAGGTTTTTACTTAACTTCTTTGATTGTATATTTATATCCCTTTTCTCCTGTGCTAAAACTCTTTATAAAACCAAAAGCATTTATATAACTATTTATTAATTTCTCCACTAACTAACCAACATTTTCATGTAAATCTTTTGAATTTTTGCCAGTGAGACATTAATATTAGATGTCTAAAATTTGACAACTAGTGTGTGGATATATAAAATACTATAAGGAACACACACTGAAATATTACCAGGCAAATGAGTTTGCTGTGTACAAGTATTATCAAACAGTTCAGAAAAAGATATAGATGTATATACTTCTGATATGTATATGTATATAAGTAGTTCTGATAGCATAATGGTTACAAGTCAGGCTGATAATCTCACAGTCAGCAGTTCATAACTACCAGCAGTTCTATGGGAGAAAGATGAGGCTTTCTGCTCCTGTAAAGACTTACAGCCTCAAAAAACATTATACTAGGTTGCTCTGAGTTGGAACTGACTCCACGGCACATAACCACCACCACCATACGTATCTATTTGTTGTTGTTGTTAAGGGCCATCGAGTCAGTTCTGACCCATAGTGACCCTATATAGGGTTTCAAAGGAGCAACTGATGAGCTTGAACTGCCGACCTTGCAGTTCAAACAGCTTTGCAGTCTGGCACATTAACAACCCACAGTGCCACACCAGGACGCCATATCTATGGTACACTGTAGTTTACCTGAATAATGTGTATGCTATACATTTTGTTTGTCAACCACACCCTCCCCTCATGAAGTATTTTTATCAGTATACTGTGCTATTTTTTACATGTTGCTATAAAAAAAATCAGCATAGCACACATAACAAAAATACCTAGGTGTGTACATACTAAGTTCTTGGCTAGATATTACAGCTGGAACGTGTGGTTGGAAAAAGAACTGTATATCGTACACATTATTTGTGTAAAAATTTGTATCTGTGTGTGTGAAAAGATAGATTGTAGATAGATAGATAGATAGATAGATAGATAGATAGATAGATAGATAGATAGATAGATAGATGATAGAAGAAAGTAAATAGGACAAAATATTTCAAATTGGTAAATCTTGGAACAGATTATAAAGGAATTTTCTGTACTATTCTTGTAATTTTGCTATAAGCTTGAAATTATTATTTCAAATTAATAAGATAAATAAGTCTATCTTTCCTCCATTGATCTGAGATGCTTTCCTGTTTCATATTATCCATATCCATCTGCAATTAGGTTTATTCTGTTCCATTCTGTGTGATACAACAACATACAATTTTAATTATGTTGTTGTTGTTGTTAAGTGCCGTTGAGTCGGTTCCGACCCATAGAGACCCTGTACAGGGTTTCCGAGGGTGTAAATCT
>NW_006408664.1:6104503-6110054 GCF_000296735.1 Chrysochloris asiatica | reverse complement strand
AACCTCAGAACAAGAAAGGGAATGATTGGTGTAGAAACAGAATTTTCACATGCCAAGGAAATTAAGGTGGCTTCAGTATATAATGCTGTAAATATAGGATGTTAAATTTGTAAACCTCATTGTAGTTGTAAAGTATATAACTCCACTCACCAAAGTAATGAAGGGAAACCAAGACCCAGCACTGATGATAAAAAGGAACAAAAAATCCATCAACCTCATCAAGCCGAAAAAAATTATGACAAAATGACTGAAGTAAATTCTTCTCTATTGTAATTATTGTTGTTGTTGTTGTTGTTGAGTGCTGTGGAGTCGGTTCCGATTGTAATTATAGTAAATATAAATGGATTAAATGATCCAGTCAAGAGACATAGTGGCAGAATAGGTTTTAAATGTGACCTATTCATATGTTGTCTATGCTGACACACAGGCATCACAGGTTAAAAATCAAAGGCTGGGGAAATAATACCACACAAACAGCAATAAAAAAAAGATCAGGAGCTGCAATATTATAGAATAAAAGGATCAATTAACCAAGCAGTTAGAACCCCAAAATATATAAAGAAAACACTTAGAATTAAAAGAAGAAATCCATCTATAAAAATGGTGGGAGATTTTATTATACTTCTTGATGGATAAAACAACTAGAAAGGAAGTGAATGAAGAAACAGAGTATCTGAATAACATCAACAGACATGGCCCACCACTCAATAGTAGCAAATAGATTATTTTACAGGAGAAATTTTCAATAAATTTTAAAATATTGAAACTGTACAAAACATCTTCTGTGACCATAAAAGAATGAAGAAAAAAAATCAATATAGAAGAATAAGGAAAGATACATATATTCATGGAAACTAAACGACTCTACCAGTGGGTCATGGAAGAAATAAAAAGTTAGAGTTAAAAAGTGACTTAGAATCATGAAAGTGACACCACAACTATCAAAACCTTGGGTAATTGTGAAACATTAGCTCAGTAAAATTCAAGGATATAATAATACTAAGACATTAATTTCTATTTTCACTGTGTTGATATTTGCACTCATGGTACAAATACATTGAGTAAAATTGCTAGGATCTTAGCCTAAATCTAATATATTTTAAATCAAAATTTAAAATACATATCTGTATTTTTTTCTTTAAATGCCATTTTCACTTAAGAATGTAGTTGGTAAGAGGTAATTGTTTTTTTATTAAGTTTTTACCCTAGTACACATCTCTTTAGAATCCATATGACAGAATGAGATGGGCAGTTAATGTGCATGACTACACATCTAAACATAGTTTAATTGTCATTGTGTGACTGAGCTATGAGAAGACCTAGCCACTTTTTTCAGACCTTTTTTTTGTTTTTTTTAAGAACGACTAACAAACAATGGCTGCTAAACATAAACATTTTGAAGGAATTTTCTCAAACGAAAATTGTCACTTCAAAAAACAGCTGACAGTATTTACAGCCATGATAAAATGCAAGCTTTTATGCAGAAATTAGGATTATGGGTAACCATAAACTTGGTAGTCTTTCATCAGATGAGAGGTGGTGACATTGGCAAATGTGAACCTGTTGACATTGTTTATTGTCATTTGCCAACTTTAGAGGTTCTGCATTACTTGGTGAAGTAATATTTTCCAGATCATATTGTAGTTATGCATAGCTAAAAATCCATTTCTGTAAGAGACACCAATTTATTTTAATGTAATAGTACAAAAAGTTTATTAATGTGGTTTGAGTCTTAATTTTAGTTAATCTTTAAAAAATTACCATGTCAAGTTTTAGTATCATATTAAAGAAGTGTATGCACAGTTACCTGAAATTGTATTAAAATCTTCCTTTTCTCTTTAACCCAAAAATATCCCCTGAAATCTTAAAACCAAACAGTTTAGCTTAACTAGAATATCTGCCTGAGCCAATATTTTGCTCCTCTAAGGAGCTCTGGTAGCGTAGTGCTTACAAATCGGGCTGTTAACCTGAAGGTCGGTAGTTTCGAACTACCAGCGGTTCCGGGGGAGAAAAATGAGGCGTTCTGCTCCCGTGAAGATTTACAGCCTTGGAAACTCTGTGTAGGGTCACTATGAGTCAGAACTGACTCCATGGTACTTAACAACAACAACAACAACAACTACAAGGGGTCAAAAAAACAACAGGAGTTGAGAAGATTAATTTCAAACCTATGGGGCAGTGAGTTTGTCAGTGGGAGAGGAACAATTCAGAAAAGGAGGGTGAGAATGATTGTACAACTCAAAGAATGTCATCAACATTATTGAATGGACACATACATGTAGAAAGTTGGTGTATGTTTTCAACAAAATAAAATTATACGTTTTTATTAAAACAAAAACAAAAAACAGAAGGAATAGAAGCAAATACAGTTGAACAATGGTGCATGGAAGGGATTGTAATCATTGCAATGAAACGAAGTACCATAAAAGGAGTGCAAAACCGATGTTCTCCCATGTAAACCAATCACTCAATTCACAGTAAACTGTAAAAAAAAAACAGAGTCCAGAGGAAAACAAAAAAAGTTTGTGGTGAAATGGAATTCAATTATAATGGAATTGTTCCATGAACTTTAAAAATATATATATATAATAAACTTTATATAAACTAAAGAAAAGCCTTCTACTATGAGACAGGCTATTCCATGACCTGAAAGTAATATCTTGTAGGAGGCTAAAAGTCACAGCTCTGTTTCAGCCTCTACCAAGTAAGCTTTAGGTGGTGAAGTTATTTGCCAATATTGAATAACCCAAACTCTGCCAGTAACATTTCTTGCTAAAAGCAAATCAATGAGCCCAGTGGTATATACACATCAACCTTCTTTGAAACCATGGGATTACAGTCTTCAGGCCTGGATAACTAAGCACGAGCCAAATAATGCCAGGGCAGAAGTTTGGGAGCACCTCCTCAGGTGCTTACTTATAGCTCTCAAATTAAACACAAATCACATTGGACATCTGAGGGAGATTAAAAACCATAAAATCAAAAGAACATGGTTTCATGTCTGCAAAAAAAAAAAAAAATGTTGGAAAACCCCATATTGTTTTAACTCAAAGATGAAGAACTGGTTGTTTTTTCTACACCTATCACTGTTTTCCTGGTGTGGCATTGTAGGATAAAGCACTGAACTGCAAGGTAGGCTTGAACCACAAGGTGGGTGGTTCAAACCCACCAGTTACTCCTGGAAACCCAATACAAGGTGGCTACGAGTTGGAACTAACTTGATGGCACTTAACAACAACATAAATGAATTCTTGGTTAAGAGTCTAGGTAGGTCAATTGCCCACCAAGATTCCTTAGGCATGTAAGATTCTCCATCTGGATGATTGAAAAAGAGCCCCTAAGCAGGACAGATTAGAGGTCACGATGCAAATGGCCCAAAGAGTATGTGGTATGAAGCAGTTTGATGATAAGAGCAGATTTTCTAGAATCATTCCAAAGAAAGAAGTTAGGACTGTGTAACATTTTAACTTTCAGCAGTTAGGCGGTGGCTACTCTCCTCTAGAAGAGATTTAGTATGATCAACAGGAGTTCCACTTCAAAGTCACGTTAATTTAAAGCTGAGCAGTCCTACCAAGTCCCTTGGCATTTTTCCTACCCAAGAGAGGGAATTTAACATGATTAGGGAGTTTGACTGCCTGCCTAGAGTTTGACATTTTACATAGCCAAGCAAATAAATTTGTTACTCTAAAATCTCATTCAGACTAAAATTAATTTGAAAAGGAAGTTAAAATCTGCTTCCAACTTACTCTTCACTGTTAAATTTCCATTAAAAATTTCACCTCCACTTTTTATATATCCAGTATATTTCCTATTTTATTTCTTCATGATTCTTAAGGTCAAAAACTTAAAGAAATGGATTATAACAAATGATGCTGAAATTATATTAAATCAATGAAACTGAAGTCTGGCTAAACCTATGGCTTTGCTAAAATCAATTAGTGGTTTTACTCAAAAATTGCACAGCACATTTAGAAATCCAAGCCTTATATTTATTAGCATTGGCTTTCATCTCTACCTCAATTGCCTTTTACTTTGCCAACTAGATACAAACAGCAAATACATTCCTGGGCTGTATTAAGAGTCACTAGACATTCCCAAAATCACTAAATAAACTTCCTTTCAGAAGCCTGGGCATCGTTAGACTTGCAAATGTATCCACTTTCTATTCATGCCATCTTTTCATTCAACTTCACTAAGAAACAGACATTCAGAAAAAGCTTTATATAAGCATGTCCTTTAACCTGTGGATTCACTTTGTCAAAATGAGAGTGAACCTAGACTAGGCAGCAAGACCCAAGTGCTACTCTCTGCTCTGGTACCAAAGGTGTTTGCCACCTGGTAGCTAGATATGACTTCATTCTACCAATATTCCAAGACTGAGTTAATGAAGAAATCAGCAACAAACACAAAGTTTCTTTTATTTCCTTTTCTTTTGGGGGGCCCTGTTCCACAGCTTTGTGCATAGTATTCCTATGACCCTCTTGAATCATTGAGCTGTAAAAGTATTTTAGCCTGTTACATTTGATCAAATAATTGATCAACCATCCATTTTTACCAAAGGCCTAATTTGCGGAAGAAATACATACCAGTGTGTCAGGACACTCATGTTGGTTTTCTTGATAATTAGAGAAAGCTAATATACACATGCCAAAAGATCCTAAAAAGTCGTATAATAGGTATACTCCCCTTACTCAAACAAAAATTGAGTGTTTGCACCCTGGATGTATATGAATAAATTGCATCACTCAGACACATGCATGTACACACATGAGGAAATGCTTCATCTTTGTACTAAATTTTAAGAAGGGCACAATTCTTCACATGGTAGCCAAAGGCAGAAACATCATTCCAATAAAGAAAAATATGAATGCAGAGTATGGAAGTGTGAAGCAGCATGAGGAGCTATAGCGTATGGTAGGGATATAGAAAAAGGTCAGACCAAAGAAGTGAACATCCTTCAGACTTATAAAACCTTGAAAGCTATCTAAAGAATTTGGAGCTTATCCTTAGACACTGAAAGAGTTCAAAAAGAGACACAATGAGATTTTTATTTTGGAATACCTACTCTGATTGGAAGAAATTCGTATTTGTGCCCATTCCAAAGAGAGATGACCCAACAGAATGTGGAAATCATTGGACAATCTCTTTGATATCCCATTCAGTAAAGTTTTACTAAAAGTAATACAGCAATGGCTACAAGCATACATTGATAGAGAACTTCCAGAAGTTCAAACCAGATTCAAAAGAGGCTGTGGAAAGAGGGATATCACTGCTGATGTCTGATGGATCTTGGCTAAAAGCAGAAAATATCAGAAAGATGTTTACCTGTGCTTTATTGACTACATAAAGGCTTTTGATTGTGTGGATCGACAAGCTATGGACAACATTGCAAAGTATGAGTATTCTGGAACACTTAATTGTGCTCATGAGGAATCTGTACCTGGACCAAGAGGCAGTTTTTCGAACAGAACATGGGAACACTGAATGTTTTAAAATTAAGAAAGGTGTGTGACAAGGTTGTATTCTTTCACCATATTTATTCAACCTGTAT
>NW_006408664.1:6091507-6103863 GCF_000296735.1 Chrysochloris asiatica | reverse complement strand
CAGAGAAAAAGAGGAAGACCCCCAACAAGATGGGTTGGCCAAGTGGTAGCATTGATGTACTCAAACGAGGCAACAGTAGTAAGATGGGCCCAGGATCAGGCAGTGTTTTGTTGTGCTGTGTGTAGTTTCACTATGAGTTGGTGTCAACTTGATGGCACCTAACAACAACAACTCAAACATCTTGCAGTTCAAGCTCACCAGCTGCTCCTCGAAAACCCTATACAGGGTTGCTATGGGTTCGGAATAGACTCGACAGCACTTAACAACAACAACTCTAACATCAGATTCCAGGTATGGCACTGTAAGATAAGTACTGGACTGTGAACCACAAGGTCAATGATTCATACCCACCAGCTGCTCTCTAGAAACCCCGTACAAGGTTGCTATGAGTCAGAATTAACTCAACAATATTTAACAATAACAACTCTAACAGCAGCATAAAGGATGGATTAGAAAGCTGTTAACAGTACTCCAGATAAGAAATGAGGAAGGTCTTATGTAAATCAGGAGAAATAAATTGTGGTTGTTTTTGTTGTTACCAAGGAGTGGCTGCTGAATTTGAACAACCAACCTGTCCTTTCAAACCAACCTTGAAGTCAAGTCTTTACCACAGCACCACACCAGGAGGATTATGGATATTTAACACTGTTTTGCCTTCTTTTGAGAACAAATAAATAGGAAGGAACAAACAGGATAAATTGAGAAGACACACAAGTTGTTCACCACTAGGTATTTGGAGGTAAGAAAGAATAGAATCAAATCCTTTCCAGGTGAATGACGGGAAATATTGCAGTGTTATTTATCAAGAGCCACCACTTGTTGTCAGTTTGTCATACTATGGAGGCATGCATGTTGCTGTAATTCTATAAGCAATGTCATTGGTATTTTAAACACCAGAAGGATCATGCATGGTGGACAGGTTTCAAGAGAGCTTCCAGACAAAGACAGACTAGGAAGAAGGAAGGGCAGACTACTTCCAAATATTTACTCATGGAACTCTTTATGAATAGCCGTGGAACACTGTTAGATAGCACCAGAATATAGAATATTGAAACATGATGAAGAGAACCAGAATATTGTCAGATATAGTGCTGGAACATGAGCCCTTCAGGTTGAAAGACGCTCAAAATATGCTGCCTCATCAAAGTAGAGTTGACCATGATTAGGCAAATGGAGAAGTTTCATGACCTTCACTTGCAGATGGGGAACAACTCAAAAAGAGGAGAAATAGCTGCAAATATCCGTTAATAGAACATGTAATGTATGAATTATGAATCTAGGAAAATTGATAGTTATCAAAAATGAAATTGAATGCATAAACATCAACTTTTGTGCAAGGCACTGTAATAGACTCAAGAGATACAAATAGATGTAAAACATTTGGAGAGCTAGCTGTACTACTACCATATGACCAGAAGCATTAGATGATGCCTGGTTTCATTACCAACCTGTCTGATCAGGAACACTTTAGAAGGTCCTGGACAAAGAATAAGATTTTTGAAAGTCAAACAAAATTCAAAATCATAAAAAGACCAAACATACTTGTCTTGTAGAACACCTGGACTATGGCCTTTATACACCCTTCAAGCCTGGAATTGAACCATCCCCAGAGATCAACTTTTAGTCGAACAATAAACAGGCCAGTAAAGTGAATAATAACACCAAGGAGGAATTATTCCTCTGTATAATCAATCATAAGCAACACAAAGATAGCATTTGCCTAAAAACAAATCTCAGGAGCAGGAAGCATCAAGAAAGAAGAATAAATGAAAATAGGAAAACATAGAAAAGAAGTTTAAAATTGATCAAACATATAATCAAGATACATTGATAATTGCTGGTGACTGGAATGCAAAAGTTAGAAACAAAGAGGAACGATCAGTAGCTGGAAAATATGGCCTTGGTAATATGAATGATTCTGGAGACTGCATGAAAGAATATTACAAAGACAATGACTTATTTATTGCAAATAAATGGTGACTACACACATGCACTCACAGACTGAATATACAGAAATCAAAATGACTACATCTGTGGAAAGTGACAATGGAGAAATTCAAATATCATTAGTCAAAAGAAGGCCTGGTGCCAACCTGGACCATCAATTGCTTATATTCAAATTCAGGCAAAAGCTGAAGAAAATTAAAATTAGTTGACCAGAGCCCCAATATTACCTTGAGTATATCCCAACAATTTAGAGACCATCTCAAGAACAAATTTGATGCATCAGACACTAATGATCAAAACAAGATGAGTTGTAGAATGACATCAAGGATATTACATGAAGAAACCAAAAGGTCATTAAAAAGATAGGAAAGAAAGAAAATACCAAGATGAATGTCAGAAGAAACTCTGAAACTTATGCTTGAACATAGTGAAGGTAAAGGAACTGGAAGAAATGATGGAGTAAAAAAGAAAATTTCCAAGGTCATCTCAAGAAGACAAAGTATTTTAATGAACTGTGCATAGACCTGGAATTATAAAACCAAAAGTGAAGAATACGCTCAGCATTTCTCAATTTAAAAGAATTCAAGAAAAAATTCAAGCCTCAGGTTGCAAAATGCCAAATGATTCAGGAAACATCAAAAGAAGACAGAAGGAATATATTGTATCAAAAAGAATTGGTCAATGTTCAACCATTTCAAAAGGTAGCATATGCTCAAGAACTGAAGCCCAAGTTGCACTGAAGGCATGGGAAAAATGAAGACTCTAGTAATTGACTATGTAAATTTAAATGTTTCAACAAACTGCTGCAACACACTAGGCACTCACTCATCCATGCCAAAAAATGTGTAAGACAGCTACCTTACCAACTGATTGGAAGAGATACATATTTGTGTCCATTCCAGAGAAAGGTGACCCAGAGGAGTGCCATAATGCTCAAACAATATTATTAATATCACATGTAAGTAAAATTTTGCTGAAGATAATTCAAAAAAGGTTGCAATATTATATGATAGAGAGCTGTCATATAATCAAGCCTGATTCAGAAGAGAACGTGGAACTAGGAATATCACTGTTGATATCAGATGGATCTTGACTGAAAGCATAGAATACTAGAAAGATGTCTACTTGTGCTTTATTGACATTTGACATTCCACTGTGTGAATCATAACAAACTACAGATAACATTGCAAAAAATGAGAATTCCAGAACACTTAATTGTGCTCATGAGGAACCAGTACATAGACTAAGCTGCAGTCATTAGAATAGAAGAACAGGATATTTAATGATTTAAAATCAGATACGGTGAGCATCCGGTTAGTATCTTTTCACCATACTTATTCAGTCTGTATGTTGAGCAAATAATCCAGAAAGCTGAATTATATGAAGGAGAACATGGCATCGGGATTGGAGGAAGTCTCAGGAACAGCCTGCAATATGCAGATGAGAAAACCTTGCTTGAGAGAAGCAAAGAGGACTTGAAGTGCTTGCTGATGAATATCAAAGACTACAGCCTTCAGTATGGATTTGCCCTCAAGTAAAGAAAAGGAAAAGATTCAAGTTGCCATAAACTTCATTTTATTTGGATCCACAATCAATGTTCATGACAACAGCAGTCAAGAAATCAAAAGAAGTATTATAGTATGCACATCTGTTGCAAAACACCTCTTTAAAGGGTTCAATAGAATAATAGATTTCAGTTTGAGGACTAAGGTGTACCTACCTGCGCAAGGCATGGTATTTTCAATCGTCTCATTTTCAATCACCTCATGTACAGTAAATAAGCAAAATTGGAGTAGAATCAATGCATTTGAATTATGGTATTGACGAAGGATATTGAAAGTACCATGGACTACCAGAATCATTTAACAAATCTGTCTTGGAAGAAGTATAGTTGGAATGTTCCTTAAAAGTGAAAATAGCATGACTTCATCCCATGTACTTTGGACATACTATCAGGAGGAGTATCATACTTGATACAGTAGAGGGTCCATGAAAAAGAGGAAAACTCCTGTGAGACAGACTGACACTGTGGCAGCAGCAAAGGGCTCCAACAAGAATTGTGAGAACGGTGCAGGAACGGGCATGGTTTGATATGATGCGCACAGAATTGTCATGCGTGGGAATTGACTCAGTGGCATCTAACAAGGGAGGAAGTAGGAAGAGTTACATTGAGAGGATTGTTACATTGAGGGGATTGTAACCCATCTCTCGAAACAAAATGTGTATAAATTGCTGAATGGAAAGCCAATTTTCTCTATAAACTTTTACCCAAACTACAATAAAAACTTGTTTTAAAAAATTGAAGAGTTGTAAATGCTTCCCATCAAATTTTTATGTAAGTAATGTCTACTCATATTTCTGGTTTCTTTAAAATGCCACTTCCTCAAGAAGACTTGTCCTCACTCCCCAGACTAGGTTACCAAACCAAACTCATTGCCAAGTTGATTCCAACTCATAGCAACCTTCTCAGACACAGTCCCAATGAGTTTTTAAAACTGTAATCTTTACAGAGAAAGATGAGGTTTTCTGCTCCCATACAATTTAAAGTCTCAGAAACCTTATATAGGGTTGCTATGAGTTGGAATCGGCTCCATGACAGTGGGGTGTTTTGGTTTAATCTTTATGGAAGCAAACTGCCACATCTTCCTCCTGAGGAATCTGTTCCAACTGCCAATCTTTGAGTTACCCCAGAGCTTCGATAGACTCATTGTTTCTGTTATTGTGTGTCATCGAGTCAGTTCTGACTCATAGTGACCCTGTATAGGGTTTCTAAGAGTAGCTGGTGGATTTGAACTACAAACCTTGCAGTTACCTGCCCAATATTTATCCTACAGCACCACACCAGGGCTCATCGACTAGTTGTTGTTGTTAAATGCCCTTGAGTTGGTTCCAGTTCAAAGTGACCCTGTATAGCGTTTCCAAGTAGCAGATGGTGAGTTTGAGCCACCAACTTTTCAGTTAGCAGTCCAATGCTTACCCTATAATACCACACCAGGACTCCAATAAATTAATTAGGTCCCCCTATTAAAAACTCTCATCATACCATCTGTTTTACTTTAATAGCTTTTTGTAGTAATGATAATTAAATAATTAGCTATATAACGATCCCATATGTATATTAACATAAAATATTGTGTAATTTTATATAAATGTAATATCTATTTTCTTCCTCTAATAAATTTTAAGTTCTCCCAAGGTCTCCTTTTGGCGGATCATAGCTGGATCCTTAGTACCAATAGGGTGACTGGTATTTATTCATTCTTCTATTTATCCAATAATTACTCAGCTTCATTATGTGAGAGGCATGGTCTGAATAACAGACACCTTAAAAATATCTGCTGAGTAAATGAATAAATAAAGTGCTCGGAGAGTTTATTGCTGAAGGACAAAGTCTAATGAGCAGAATTTATATAACCACGATTTTCTATGGTATAAACTACTAGTTAAAGGGATTCCAAGTGTGGGGCACTCATTAGAGTAAAATTAAATGAGGAGAGTTTACTTTTGAAAGAAGTGATGTTTTTGAAAAATATCGTATGTATTAGAGTCAATGCTAGACGATTGAGTAGCCCAAAAGGAAATATTACTTCCTAGTTATCCACAGACTAGACCTAGTTTATAGCCCTTTCAATAAGAAAAGGGAGTAAAATTTCTTACCTTACCTTAATTGAAACATGAATAATACATTTATTTTAGCTCAAACCCTAAGTATATTTATGTATATATGTATACATATCTGTATGGAGTCCTGGTGTGGCGCTGTGGGTTAATGCACTGGACTGCAAAGTCAGGTTGAACTGCAAGGTCAGCAGTTCAAGCTCACCAGCTGCTCCTCAGAAACCCTATGCAGGGTCACTATGAGTCAGAGCCTACTTGATGGCACTTAGCAACAACAGCAACTATACATATTGTTGTTAAGTTCCATGAAGTTGGCTCCAACTCATAATGACCTTACGTGTGGTTTTCAAGGAGAAGCTGGTGGGAACCACCGACCTTGTGGTCAGCAATCCAGTGTTTATCCTACACATAGACCAGCGTTTCTCAACTTTTATTTTTTTAATCGCTTCCTAATCAGGGGTCATTGACTGGAATCAGGGGTCATTGAGTAGAAATTGACTCCATGGCAACTGACAAAACTAGGCAGGCTTTTTAGACTAATTTTCCTAGTAAGCCTTCAAAGACATTTTAATACTAAAAATAGAATATGTTTATCTGCTCTATGTGTATGAGAGGGCTTCAAAAAGCTAGTGAGATAATGCCATTATCTTTTTATTTCATTTTTCTACAAAATTTTTGAAGGCCCCTCCTATCTGGACTTCATTCTCCTCTCCACCACCACCACCCCCTGCAAAGAACTAATATTTTCCCCCTTAGGGGCACTATTGCCTCCCTAAAGAATGCAAGATTTAGACTCCTTTTCTTTTCACAACATGTGCATCTTGGGACCTCACTCTACAAATCTTCAACACATTCGAGGCCCAGATCATGTTCCATTTGGAGCCAGCAATATATATGCCCTCAAGGGTCTAAAATGCACTATTATGCACACAGACAAAATGGTATCTATATATATTCTCAAGCATCATGTTTTATAATTATTACATCCCAAAAATGATTGACTGCTGTTTGCACATATTTCCAAATTATATCGACTTTTATTTTGCTGCTAAATCATGTGTATCTGTTTATATGTAATCTACTAATTAGCGATGTAATTAGATTACATTCTGAGCTTCCCCAGAGAACTGATTCTGATCACTTTTTCTCCATAAATTGGAAAATCAGATTTCCCTTTTATACCACACATACTTTTGAAGAACATAACCGCTCTGAAGTGTTCCTTCATATAAAGTTCTTAAAATTTTCCAATATTCAAACTCATTTTTCAAAATCTATACAAACTTTCAAATCATTGGTGGAGGTGGCAAAAATAGTTATCCACACTAATTTATTCAAAGAAAAAAGTTGAAAGTTGGCCCTGCCTTTTTTCAGCATAATGATGTTAGGTGCCTTCAAGTTGGTTCTGACTCGTAGTGTCCCTGTGCACAACAAAACAAAACACTGCCCAGTCTTGTGCCATCCTCACAATTGCTACGTTTGAGTCCATTATTGCTACTACTTGATGGGAGGTCTTCCTCTTTAGAGCATGGACTCTAAAAATCCTCTAAACATGGATTTTTAAATGGAGAAGGTGTTTTCCAATTATATAAAGCAAAGGGAATCATTAAACAGATGCCTACCACTTGGAGAAAGCCCAAACATTCAACTGTAGTCATCATAAAACACAAGTATTCTGAACAGAGCTTTTATGCTGCACCTATGGCACCTTCAACCTTCATTTAGTGATCTCACCTTTTCAGTTAGTCTATTCTAAGGCTGCTGATAGCATCCAATTAATCAACTGAGTATTAGACTTTGTGATGTAGAGCAATTAAGTGCTAACAAGGACCATGTGTGGTTGTGAATGGCCCCATGTGATCATCCAAGCTTGCCAAATGGAGAGGAAATGTTCATGAGGGAGCTGTTAGGAATCTAAGAAGGTGACCCTAAGTAAGTACCAACACTGTTTGTATTAGAGCATGCCAAGAGCCTCAGAGAGATTCCAAATGGTACACTGACGTTTTATGTCAATCCAATTTCAAAACATTTTATTATCAAAATATTTTTGGGTTTTCCTGATTCATTCATAATGGTGATTGTAGGCCATTACCCTTGAGCATATAACAATTTGTTGAATTCATTAAGAAGAATGAATACACTGGAAAAATAAACATATCCAAATTATGCCATGCATTGGCTTTCTCACTTCAACTAATCAAGCAGAACTAGTGTGTTAACATATTGGAAATATCTTTTGAAAGACATGAGTTCAAGGCCAACTTCAACTTTTAATTAGCCTTAAGAGTCACACAGTTTCACATTTTACATTTCTACCAATAATTTATCGGCCTGACACCAACTACATACTGTTATCAGTTACCAACCTACAATTACTATCTCAATGTTTCTTAACTAAAGATGTGCCTAGGAGTAGCTCAAGAGTTCTTAAACATTAGCATAATGAATCCTATACCTGGAGAAGCTGATTAGAAACCATGGTGTGGGAAAGGGATCTAGAATTCTTCCTTTTAAATATCTAACTCAGATTTTGATTTACACATAGATTTAGAAACAAATACACTAGTCTTCTGAAATATAACTTAACTAGCAGTTTTAACTTAGCATTTTTAAATTTATATACATTTTAATGACATTTGTAATATTATTTAAATAAAACTTTAAATCTGTCTGATATGCAGAGAAGACGAAGCAGTCCTTTTTTAAGGTGGATGTCTGTGGTTACATCTGGATGATTTTGCTGCATTAAAAAAATCCAAAATTTAGTTGTGTAAAACCACCATTGCTTTATGTTCACAGATTCTGTTGGTAAGGAGTTCAAACAAAATAGCAGGGTAAGTTCAAATGCTAGAAATGGCTCAATAGTGGAGGGCAGGCAATAAAGATGATTTTTTAGTAGATGCATAGATAGACACACAGGCTGAATGGGTGTAGGAGCAGGAGAGAGAATGGGAGTTAACCCACAAATATCTATTTGTACAATTAGGGGATATTGTACGTGGGTGTTTACTTTTGCTATAAATATATCCATGAATAAGAAAACTCCTTAGGCATATCCAAACAACTTGGGGAAATGAGTTGTTATGTGTGAAGGCTCAGGATCATAGTCTCAGGGGACACCACGATCAATTAGCATAACATAGTCCACAAATATAATGTTCTATATCTTACTTGGTGAGCAGCGACTGGGATCTTAAAAGCTTATGAGCAAACAGTCATCTAAAGTGCAACTACTGGTCTTTCTCTGTCCAGAGGAAAGAAAAGTGGTAAAAATTGAAGACATGTAGAAATAATTTGTCCAATGGACTAATGAATCATGCAAACTTTAATCTCCACAGCCCTGAGATAGAAGAAGCACTACATGGTACAAAGGTATCACTACCAACTCCTCTGAAAAAAAATCACATTAGAATGTATTAGAGTAGGAGTTAAATGTAGAATAAAAGTCAAATCATAAAAATACCAAGCTTACTGGTTGAATACAGACTGATGTAACCTGAGACTATGGCTCTTATTCACCCTTCAGGTCTAGAAATGAACTCATCCCTATGACTTAATTTTTAGCCAAACAATAAATACAGGAACAATAACACTAGGGACGTACACATACCTGAGAATAATCAACTGTTTGAGCTCAAAAGAATAGCATTTACTCAAGGACAAAGTTCAGATGTGTTAGGAAAGAAGGAGGCATGGACACAGGATACACAGGGAGGAAATGAGATAAGTATTGTTACATTTTGGGGATTGCAATCAATGAGATGAAACAAAGTGTGTATGAATTGCTGAATGGAAAACTGATCAGCTTTGTAAACCTTCACCCAGTTCACAATAAAAAGCTAAAAACTATATATATATATAATAAAAACTGTATAGTCTCAGATGGAAGATATGTCAAGAAACAATAGCTTTACATTTGGATATTTTTGTTTAATAATAATAATTTAAAAATTACTGGATAGCTCCATCACTTATGTCTGATACCTGGACTGAGATAACGCAAAAGAACATCTCAGCTGCAACTGGCAATCAGAGTATCACACATGACCTCTCAAAGTGGCTTGAACATAGTAATCTCAGCATAGTTGAGTTTCTTATCATGAGTGTTCCCAGAAGACAAAAAGAAACAAACCAGTAACTTCAAACAATGAGGTAAGTGCTTAGTGGGAGCCCTCAGGGGGAATTGCTCAAATATTCTTGGAGGTGGTTAGTTGTGAATTAGACCTTGAAGGATAAGAAGAGTTATGCCATAAGGGAAGAGGAATCCCCAGAAGAGAACAAGCCACATTAGGGTCTGGTGACAGAAGAGCAAGGCAGCAGGGAAGATTTGGAGGTGATACTAGGAGAGTTGACAGGAAAGTTTACAAGAATCTTACAAAGATTAATGTGCATCCTATAAATTGTCTGTTAAGGAAATCTCCTGATTTCTTCTTCATATAATCCAGTTTTTCAGATTATTTGCTCAGTATGTGGAATAAGTAACTATGATGAAAGGATACAACCCTGTTGAACACCTTTCCTGATTTTAAATCAGTCAGTATCCCCTTGTTCATTCTAATGACTGTCTCTTGGTCTGTACACGTACGTTCCTTATGAGCACAAATTCTTTGAAATACCTATTCTTTGTAATGTGATCCATAGTTTGTTATGACCCACACAATCGAATGTATGGTATAGTCAATAAAGCACAAGTAGGGAGAGAGGCAGCAAGATGGTGGACTAGGAAGAAAGACTGTAGGGACCCTCTTCAACAAATATCTATATAACCAAAAGAAACAGATGCAGATGATAGTCCTGGAACTCACAGCTCCAGATGGGGGATAAAGAAGTGGATTTAATGCTTACTAAAAGAGGGAGCTGAGCAATCATGGCAATAAAAGGAAAGGTTGGTGATATGAATCAATGACCAGATGGGAGCAATCATATTGAGCTTTTATGAGTGACTACAGAGACCAAAAAAAAAAGGCATTAGTGTTGCATAAACATACCTGTAGCTCACAGAGACAAAGGTGCAACATTTTTCTTATTCCACACATGCCCCTGGTGACCAGAAGTAAGACTGGCTCCCACCCACCCACCTACAGCCCCCAGGGAAGTTTTAGCTCTCCTGGCAGTCAGAGCTGCACAGAGATGAGAGCCACTGTTGTGGGCAATGTTAAAGGAGGGAATAACTGTCTTTATTGATCCCATTCAGGTTGACCCTACTCCAGATCTGCTACTCCAGATCAGCACTGGCCAGAGCTGGGCTAAGACCTCACTAAGATAAGCAGCTGAACTGATACATGGATAAGAAAAAAATAAAAACACAGATCAGAAACTGCCAGATGGCCCAGACAGTCATGGTGTGGTCGTCTTGAACTTTCACAGGTGACTTTAAAGGCAAGAGGGCAGTAGGTGATGCAGAGCATATTAGTGGACATTTGTTATTTCTTTACTTCTTGTACCCCACATTACCCTGGTGACTAGATGTGTCTGCATACATTCCCAGAGAAGATTCTGCTGTCTGGGCCATTGAAGTCACATCAAAGTGTGTGACGAGCTAGCAGCACCAACCCTAGCACCTGGAATCAAGTGTGGCCTATTCCATACCTGCAGAGCCAGTTCTAGTCAAGCCTGGTTTAGAGGGACACCTCACCTTCAGAACACTCTAAGATGGAAATACCCTGATACCCCAGATGCTTTGGGGTCTGCACAAACTACTCAAGATTGGGTGCCCAGAACAGACAACACCTATCCTTACAGGAACTCTATCTGGAGTTCAGTGTTACCATCTCACCCATTACCTACCCATGACATGAGGTCAGTACCTGGTGGGAGACCCCAGAGTTCTCTCCTCTCTGTGTCTAGCACCTGCCCTAGTTATTTTGGTTTTTCCTTTCACTGTTTTTGCTTCTTTATTCTTTCTCTCTCACCTTGTCTTTTGTTTTCTTTCCCGTCTATATCCTCTTTCATTTTTTCTTCTTTTGTTCCTGCTTCTCTTTCCCAACCACTGCTTCTTTCTTTCTTTCTTTCTTATTTTTTATACCTTTTTATGTCACTGTTTTATTGTTTTATTTTATTTTATTTTACTACTCTCTGGTCTCTTTCTCTTTTACTCATTATTCTCCCTAATTGTACTTGGTTTTTTTCTTTCTTTTTATTTTCTTTCTTTTACTTTTTTTTTATTATTGCTTTCTTTTCCTCTCCCTCTTTCTCTCTTTGGTTTTAGCATTCTTTTGCTACCTGTTGCTGATTTTTTTCTTTACTATTTTTTTCTTTTTACTGTTGTTTGCTGGTTTGTGTTTATTTTCCTTCTCTCTTATGTATGTGTTTTCTCTTCTTGCCTTACCTAACAAGAGACAGCAACTGCAGCCATACACTTTAGCTACAACTGAACACTCTACAATCCCACACATTGGGCAAGAGCAAATACCAGGTGCTATATATACTCCCAGGGAAGATTCTGGTCAGCCTGGTCTGATCAAATCCAACCTAAACTGAACTGGATAAACAGTAAACAGAGAATGGTATACAAGCTCATCTCCTGATCACACACACTGGGAGGCAGTTGGTGAGTGTCTAACTGCCAACACCAGGGGTAGGGTATGTCTGGCCCACAGGCCATATAAGGTTTGTGAAATCTTTTGGTCTGACTCTGCTAAAGCAACCATAGTTCCAGCCATAATATTGTTGTTGTTGATAAGTGCCATCAAGTTGGTTCTGACTCAAAGCAACAAAATATAGCATTTCCTAGGAGCAGCTGGTGAGCTTGAACTTCCAACCTTGCAGTTCAAACAAACCTTGCAGTCCAG
>NW_006408664.1:6090260-6091377 GCF_000296735.1 Chrysochloris asiatica | reverse complement strand
TGGTGAGCTTGAACTGCTGACCTTGCAGTTAAAACGGCATTGCAGTCTGGCATATCAACCTACAGCGCCACACCAGGACTCCAGTTATAACATTAGGGGTGAATTAATTAAATGTTTAACCAAATATAGCAGGTTAATTTTTAAGGTGACAATCTTGTATGGCCCGTGAATGATGTTGTAAATTTTGGCAGAAAAAAGTTTGTCACCATTAGCCTACACCAACATAATATCATCAACTAAATACAAAGACAACAATATCACAATGTCTCAAAGGCAGCAGATAATTTCTGTTCAAACAAAGAAACAAGACAGAATGGCTCAAACAAGTAACCAAGTTGCTGTTGTTTTTAAGTGCATCAAGTCAATTCTGACTCATGGCAAAGATGTATAGGGTTACTGAGGAGCAGTTGGTAGGTTTGAACTGCTGACCTTGTGGTTTGAAGTCCAGTGCTGATCCTACCACACCACAACAAGTATCCAAGTGACAAAGAGGCAGCTAGAAAACATATTTGAGGGGAAAATTTTATTCAAACTACCTGAAAAAGAATTCAAGAAAATGATATTTAGGTACATCCAAAGGATTGACAGCAAAGCAGAGAAAAACAAGGAAGAATTCAGGAAGGCATTAGAGCAACAATGAAAGTAAATACATAAAGGATTGGAGACAATATAAGATCTGAAACTAGAAATCTAGAAGATTAATACAAAGATTTCAGGAATGGACAATATATTGAAAAGGTATAGATTTCAATCAATGGAAGCCTGAATTAGTGAGCTTGAAGATAAACCTCTCAATACCACTAAGCTAGAAGAACAATCATAAAAAATAATGAAAAAAATCTGAAGAAAGCCTAAAATTCATATTTGACAACATGAAGAGGAATAACTAATGGGTGACTGCAATCACAGAACAAGAAGAGACTTATAAATGCACAGGATAGATAGTCAAAGAGTTGCTGGAAGAAAATGTTCTTAACATTATGAAACACAAGAAGATAATCATTCAAGATGATAAAAAAAACACTAAACAGGATAGACTCCAAAAGAAAACCACTAAGACATATCATAATCAAACTCTTCAAAATCAAACACAAGTAAAGATTCCTGAAAGCAACTC
>NW_006408664.1:6043082-6068731 GCF_000296735.1 Chrysochloris asiatica | reverse complement strand
CCATTTGACCTGGCATCAATGGCTGGACGATCAGAACACGACTAGAGGAAGAAAGAAGGGGTCGCAGAGTAACCTACTACAAATGGATGAACTTGATGACCTATGCTTGTGGATGCAGTATGACAAAAGAGTGGACAAATCTTTACAGTGAGGAGCATTCCCAACCCCTTGGTACACAGGGTCGACAGGGATGTGGAACTTAAACATTGGCTACCAAAAATGGGGTAGCTACAAAGGCAAGAAGTGACTAGCTTAAAAACTTTCAATAGGTAACCCAGCTCCAGAGGATACAGCGAAAGGTAGAATCGCCATTGAATTGTTTCCAACCTGTCTTGATGGGGTTGATAAAAGGTGAGGGTAATAGGACTCTTGTGGTTCAATAGGGAATGATTGATATCTGACCTGACAGTGAGTGTTGGAAAGGTAAATATAAATGTTTGGTAAGAAAAAGAGGGGTGTGGCTGATTTTAAGTCCAGGAGTGGAGATCCTTGGAACCATTAAGGGAGAAAAGCAAGTGTGAGACCCTGTTCTGGGAGGCAGTAACACTAGGAATGGAGGGAGAGACGATAACATGGACAGAAGGAGCAGCTGGGGACTTTGGTCTCAGAGAGAGAGAGGAGCTGTGTGCTGGCAGCCAGGGGACAGGCATGTTGGGTGTACCCTTTGATTGTTTGATGATGCATGCAGGGGATTGTGATCAATGCAATGAAACAAAATATGATAGGATGAATGTAAAAATAATTTTCACCCATGTAAACTAACACATAATTTGCAATAAAAACTTGAAAAAAAAATTGTAGTAGCATATAATAAATAGTCTTCTAACTGCTTCCCTCAGATTCCACCTGATAAACTCAATCAAAATCTACATTTTTAACAAGATCCCCATGTGATTCTTAGGTATACGTAAGAATCTGTAACATCTAGGTATCTGTAAGAATCACCTAGGGATCTCATGAAATGGAGGTTCTAAATCAGTATATCTAGGGTGGCAATGGTAACGTAGTGGTTACGAATCGGGCTGTGAACCGTAAGGTCAGCAGTTCAAAACTACCAGCTGTTCTGAGGGAGAAAGATGAGGCTTTCTGCTCCCTTAAAGATTTACAGCCTTGGATAAACCCTGTACAGGGACGCTATGAGTCGGAACTGACTCCACGGCACATAACAACAACAACAACAACAAGGGTGGCAATGTAAATTCTCAACAGGCAGTAGAATCAGAATGCACCAGTCTAAGCCCTGGCTCATAGACAATTTTTCGCTAGGTAACTTTGTTTTACACCACCTAGAAAAACCAAGTAAATGCAGAAAAAAACATCAAATAGTTGAAAACAGTGACCATGAAGGAAACAAATACATACACTCCTCTCATTGTCTCCACTTGACCCACACACTTTGTTCTATCAAAGTATAATAATACTGCCCTCCTAAATTCATGCAACTTTCCTTCTTTTTATTTTTAACTTCTTGTTGTGAATTGAGTGATGGTTTACAGAGCAGATCATTAGTTTTACATTCAGCAAATCATATACTTTGCTTCAATACAGTGATTGCAATCCCCTCCATGTACCAACAGTTAACAGTACTTACTTCCACTCACATTTAATGAGCTCTGGTAGCGTAGTGGTTATGAATAGGGCTGCTAACTTTAAGATCAGCAGTTTGAAACTATCAGCTGTTCCACAAGAGAAAGATGGGGCTATCTGCTCCCATAAAGATTTACAGTCTCAGAAACCCTGTACTGGGTCACTATGTGTTGGAACTGACTCCACAGCACATAACCATCCCCACCGCCTCCTCTCACTTTAACTATTGCATTCCTTTCGGTGTCTCCCACTACCTTCATCTTTCATCTGCTAACCTCCCTCTTGTTGTATATTGCCTGCCCTGTCACCCATGCTAACATATGTCTACTCTCTAACCCATGAATCATTTTTTCTCCTCCCACCCCCACATAATGATCATTGACAATTTCTTTTATTTAAAAAAACAAAAAACAAATCCTTTCTTAACTTTTCACAACTTTGGTCTCATACAGTATTTGTCCTTTTGTGATTGACTAATTTCACTTATCATGATGCCCTCCAGGTTCATCTATGTAGTGAAGTGTTTTGCAAATTCATCATTATTATTCAATGTTGCATAGTATTCAATTTGTGTATGTAACAGTTTTTTTAACCATTCTTATGTTGATAGGAATTTAGGCTGTCTCTATTTTTTTAATGTGTCTCTTGTAGACAACAAATTGAAGGATCCTGTTTTCTTATCCATTCTGTTCTATCTGTCTCTTGATGGGTAAATTTAATCCATTTATTTTCAGTGTAATTATCAATAGGTATAAAAGGATTACTGTTATTTTGCTATGTGATTTTTTTGTGGCACTGCTGGCTTCTTTGTTCCACAGAAATTTCTGTACCTAATTCATTCTGGTTTTGAGTTTTCATTTCATTTTCTTCATTTCTGTTGTGTTAATGTTTACTAAATCTTTCTGGGTTTCCTCTTTTTTTTATTTTGATGTGCATGTTTAATAATTTTCTTTAAGATTACCCTGTAATTTATAATTTTCCCTAGTTTAAACATTCTATTTTATCTTGAAATCCACTTGACTTCCTACCCAGTTGGTAGTTCTATATCTACACTATTCCCTCTTTTTGTTTTGTAGTCGACTTCATTATAAATTGATATCTCTGGTTCCCTATTTTCAGTGTTGTAGGCTTGCTTTACTTAAAATACTTCTATATCTGGATTGAATTCTGGGTGGTGCTGTCATGTATGGTAATCTCAGGTTGTTGTCTGCTGTTGTATTTTTTGAAAAGTTGATCTGGTCATTACAAATTCCTTTAGTTTTGGCTTATCAGGAAGTGTTCTAATTACAGCATCACATTTGAAGGACAGCTTTGCTGGGTATGTGATTCCTTGCTGGCAATTTTTTTTCTTTCAGGGATTTATATATGTCATCCCATTGCCTTCTTGCCTGCATGGTTTCTGCTGAGAAATCAGAGCTTAATTTTACTAGCTCTCCTTTGTAGCTAACTTTTCATTTTCCTTGAACTGCTCTAGGGATCCTTTCCTTGTCTTTGGTTTTGGAAATTTTTATTATGATATATTTTTGGTGATTTTCTTTTGGGATCTATCCTATTTGGAGGTCCATCAACTTCTTGTATGCTTATCTTCTTGACTTTCATGATGTTAGGGAAGTTTTCTTCCAACAACTCTTTGACAATTTTCTTTTTGTTTTTTATTGTCTCTTCCTATTCTGGAATTCCAATTACCCATAAGTTATTCCTCTTCATGGTGTCCCACGTAATTCTTAGGCTTTCTTTGGACTTTTTCATTCTTATTTCTGATTGTTCTTCTAACATACTAGTATTGAGAGATTTCTCTTCAAGCTCACTAATTCAGACTTCCATTATTTAAAATCTATTATTTTCCTTTTCAATATATCATCCATGTCTGAAATCTTAATATTAACCTTCTGGATTTGTAATAGCAGGTTTTGTATTGTTGCAAAATTTTGCATTTATTTTGTCAGTTTGTTATTGTATGTTTTCCTGAATTCTTCTAAGTTTTTTCTGTGTCCTCCTTGCTTTTCATAATCTTTCTGCAAATCCTTTGATGGTACCTAAATATCATTCTTTTGAATTATTTTTTAGTTAGTTCCATTATCTTTTCTTCCTCAGAAACATTTTCTGGCTCTGAAACTTGAGTCATTCTCTCTTATTTTTTCATGTGAGACAAAATTATCTGTTCTCTCCAGGGCAATGTGGGTTTGTCATATTAGTATTTAATTGATGATTGTGTGTCCGTGTGTTCTTAGGCTCTCCCCATTTCCCATGGATGAAGTTAGAGAATGGAAGCATGTATACCATTCTCATTCACCGTTTGTGCACATCAGTTTAGGGTGGGTTTGGCTGGTACTAACTGCTGCCTATCATTCATCAGATGGTATAGAAGCTGGTATTAGCTCTTGTCCAGTGTCTGGAGCTGCAGAGGGTATGGTTGTGGGTAGACTGTATGGGCATGGTTGCTGCCACTTGTTGGATGGGAAAGAAAAAACCCTCCCCAACACACACACAAGAAAGCAAAACAGAATAAACAAACAAGTAACTAACAATGAAAGAGAAAATAAGTAGTATCATTCAGAAAAATGAGAATATAATAGTTATAAAGACCAAAAGGGGACAGGAAAATGGAGCTACAGCAGAGAAAAATAAGAGAAACAAAAAAAGAAGAGATTTAAAAGCCACATAAGAATAAATAAAAACAGAAAGAGGGACAGGAAAATGAAGTTATAGATGAAAAATTAAGAGCAGAAATAAAAGGAAGAATTGTAAAAAGCACTTACAAAAACTAGGGAGAGGAAAGATGAAAAGAGAGAACAGAAAGTAATAAAGAACAACCAGCAAAAGGGAGAAAAAAGAAGAGGCGAAATGAGAAACAGAAGAAACGAAGGTAAAACAAAAGCAAAAGTAGAAAGAATGAAGTCAAGGGAATTGAAAAAGAAGAAGCAGGAGAAAGAATAAACAAACAGAAACAATGAAACGAAAAAAGAAAAAAAAAAAACAAAAACAAAAACAAAGACAGTGCAGCTGTTGGACCTGGATAAGTGACAACTCTGGGGACTCCTGAAAGACAAGGAACCCACGAGGTGGTGTGGGAGTATGTGGCAGTGGAGTTCCTGGCCCTAGATGGAGTTCCTACAGCTCTTGGTGTTATCTGTAATCTCAATAATTGTGTTCAGGGCACTCAATCCAGAAGCTTGTTGGGGAGGTCTTTCTTGGAGCTGGTTTCAGTGTCTGTTAGGACCACAGAGCAGTTGGGAGCAGAGTGATTGGTTAAATGCTGATCTGGTGACTCTGCTGGTTCTGTAGAACCAATCTGGTACAGCCAACAATCCCACCTGAATCCAGGTACCAAAGCAATGCACCAAAGCCACACAGCTGGCCCTGCATCACACTGACGTGGCTCCCAACCATGTGACTCCAAGCTCCTGGAGAGCAGGATCTGTGCTGGGCATGGGTTGGGATGGGAGCTGACCATACCTCTGGTCACCAAAGGAGTTTCGGCGAAAAGAAGCTGTCGTAACTTTTCTGTCACCTGTGTGAATCAGCTCTGCCAGGCCTCCTGCTGCTGGTCATGCTGTGTCTGGCCAGCCGTTCACCAGTCCATCTCCCTCTATTGCCATCCCTGCTCAGCTTCTCTCCCAGTAAGTACTCAGTCCCCTTCTCTAACCTTTCCTCTGAAGTTCAGGGTTCCAGGATTTTCCTCTGTGCTTGTTTCATTTGGTCTCACATATCTTTGTTGTAGAGGATCCACGTAGTGTGTCTGCCTGGTCTGCCATCTTGCCAGATGTTAAGCTCCATATAGTTTTCATGCTGAAAACATTTACTTCAACATCTGAAGCACGAATAAGCATCCTTAGTATATGAATCCAAGTAGCAAATGAAAAGGGGAAGACCTAAATCTTTAGAACCTTTAAATTATTCTTTTTAATTCAAAAACATTTAGAAAGAAACAAGAGAATTTGTGATATCACAAAAGGAACAGGCCTAATCACTATCAGTGGGATTATAGCAAAAATAAAAGAAACCCATGATTTTGGTTTTAATTGTGTCTACAAAGAGATATGTTGAAGTCCCTAGTACCTGTGAACATGACTTTGCTTGGAAATAAGGTATTTGAAAATATTATCAGTTAACATGAGGTCATACTGAAGTAGGTTGGGTCCTGAGCCAATTTGAGTAGTGTCCTTATAAAGAGACTGACAGAGGAAAATGACCATGTAACAATAGAGTTATGAAGTAACCCAAGTCTGGGACTATGAGAAACCAAGAGAGACAAGAAAGGTTCTCCTAGCGTCTTTGGAGATAACATGGCTGTGCCAATACCCTAAATTCAGACTACTAGCCACCAGAATTGAAATAATAAATTTCAGTTGTTTAAAGTCACCCACTTTGTGGTACTTTGTTACAGCAGCCTTGTGAAACTTGATTAGCAGGAAGAACTTAAACAAGACTTAAAATGTAGACCCAGATGCTGAGCCCGGTAGCTTTCCACCAGAGCTGAACATACCACAGCTGCCATCTTCTGAAACAAGGCTGCTAGGATCCTGCATGGATTGAAAGTAACAATCCCAATGCCCAACAGAACACCCAGCATTCCCTGGCCTCTAAACCTACTGAAACCATACATGCAGCTTCATAAGAAAGGAAGAAATGGCAAAATCGCAAATGCTAGATTTCTTTCTGACAATACAGAAGAAGAAAAACAAGACAAAAAAGCCACAGCAGCTTTGGTGCCATTACATTTTAGTCTACAATTTCCTTCCTCCCTCTCTTTTCTGTAACTCTAAAGCCCCCGTGTTTCACTGCACAATGCTACCAAGCAAACCTTATGCTTTCTATCAGGTGAAGTGCTTTATGCATCCTACTATTTTTTAAATTTATTGGGGATTTAAGATGTTTAAAACTTTTATTAGGTTTTCAGAAGAGTATTCCTTTGTAGACCATACAGGTTCTATTTTCCCCATAAGTCCTGTGATTTTTATTGCATGAAATTCTATAATGCCTTGATTCTTAGGAACACATATATTGTAAGAGAATCAGCTGTATTACCTCATTTAATCCTATTTTACCTCCATTTTCCAATCAAAAACACTTTGTATAGTTTTCACATGACATCAAAATTCTGCATCTTCTCCCAACTTGAATTTCCTTTCTTTCTTCTAATGTTAGACAAGTTTCCTACCATTCAGAGTCTTCCCTTAGGTAGTATGCTAGTAGAAATAAAAATTAGGGAGCAGCTGCCTAGCCCTAATTTAAAAAAGGAAGGGCTTGCTCAGCCTCCACATGGAAACTGGTTTCAGTATTTGGGTCAAAAGTTCTAAGAAAAGTTCTTAAGGCCAAAAGAAAGAAACTAAGGGACAAGAAATAGATCCTAGAGAGAAGGAAAGAAAGAAAGAAAAAAAAAATCCAACAGTCAATCTGAAATAACACAGGCAATTTTCCCAAAGCAACTGATAAATACTAACTATTGAGTTACTTTCCCCTAGGTCAGCAGCAAAGTAGGAATCAGAAAGACCAACTTGGGACTTTTCTCTACTCCTTTTAAATATTGTGTTTCTGTTGTTTGAAACGTTCATATTTCTGCATCAGACTGTTCTTCTTGCTATACTTCACACCCCTCTGGCTTCACATCAGAAGAACAAGGTCAGTATTTGTTTGTAATGGAATCGAGGTGCAATGGGGTGCGATGGTGAATAATACAGATGTATGTTTTACTTGGAACAAATGCAGTTCACCTTTCTTCTCTGAGTAAACTCACCTCTTGAGAGAGGCTGCAGTGCATAAACCTTCAAAAGGAGGCACTTCTTGGGTATTCAAAACATATTGTATCACACCACAAGATCCTCTTGTTTAAAGCAAGAAACACCTACAAGAAAGAAAAAAAGAGTTTCTGTAAGACATGTGTTGGGTTTTTTGGTTTGTTTTAGATGTGTTCTTCTTTTGGAGGGGATTTCAAATGTTATCAGACAAACCAAATGATGTATTCAGATACTTGGTGAAATTGGGGTTGGTAAATGAATTCAAATAAAAATTTTCTTAGGGCCTTTGCATTGAGTTTTTAAGAGGGTTAGCATGAATGATTCTGCATTAAAGCAGAATGTGAAAGCAAGATGAAGAGAATCTATTCTATTCAGCTTTTGAAACAGAGACAGGGCAGGATCTATCTTGTAACATACAATAGATTATCTCTCATTTGGAAACAGGCACAAACTAATGATACAGAACATAAAAATTTCTACTAGACTTTTATTTTATTCCATTTGCAGCCACATGTGCCTGTCAAATGTTGACCAGAGAATCAGAAAGTTGAAAAGACTTTGAGGTTCATCAAATCCACACCCAAGCCTATAGGAAGACCTCCCACTAGACCTCCCAGATACATCGGGACTTACCCGCCTTTAAAGACCTCCATGAAGTCTTACAAAAAGTGTTCAAACACAGCTCTCCAGCCAGCAGTCTATTTGGCTTGTATGATTTTGCATTGGCCCTAACCCCATTAATCAATCCCACCCCTAGCTCCCCAGAACAGTTCCCTTGCCTCAACTCCACATATACTAATATCTGCCTGCAGCAAATGTGTGTATGTGGCCCAAGTCTGCCCCTCAAGCCAGCAGAGACCTGTCCTAATCACTGTTGGAGCCAAGGCACAGGTACGGATGGTGGATCTGAGGCAGACAGATCCCTCCCAACCTCCCTCACATAACCATTGGCAATCTCTCCACTTCTGAGAGGATAGGGTAAGAAGGCAAATTCTTCAACACTCAGGAGTTTAGTGTTTTATACTTTGCAAGGAAAAAGATTAATATGTCTTCTATCTAGGGAGGCTGCCTGTGATACCTGATATAAATTATTAACCTGTTTTTGAAAACTGTGAACTGATGGCCGTTTGGCTACCCAAATCAAACTTCACATCAAAACTCAAAGTTTACAAAACTAGCTTCTAATGAAAGTCCTATTCTGCTAACTTGAAATAGGGGAGAAGTAAACATTTTCTTTTCATTAATATGAAAGAATTTATCTAGAAACAACACCAGGACTGAAGAAACATGTATTAAGATTGTTTCTCAGGAAATATTTGGCGCCAGAATCAGGACGGTTAACTACTCACTGTCTGCTTTCATATCCACTCCTATCATCTTCCTTGGAGTGACTCCTGGAGACTTCTTTTTCTCCATTTTCCCTGGCAGTTTAAGTATCCCCCCATCTTGATCATCCAATGACCTGAGAAGCACATGGAGGATTATCAGCAGTACCAATCAGAGTAGCTTGGATCATGTTCAAAAGAACCAGAGGATCACTCCACTCTCCAGCCCTCAGCAGACAGGCCACCCTGAAAATGGGCAAAAAGCCATCACTGCACTTGTGAAAGGCTGAGACTCGTTTGATCATCTGCATTTTAGCAATGGAACCAGAGGCCTTGAATTGTAAAAAGACTCCATCCCAAACAGAACAACCAGAATAGAAATAATGAGAAAGTTCACGCATTATGAAGAAGGCAACCAATGTCACTGAACAACTTGTTCTATAAATTGCTGAATAGAAATTTAAATTGCTGTGTAATCCTTCACCAAAAAAACAGAATAAAATAGCTTTTAAAAAAAAATAACAAAAGAATATTGTATGAAAAACAACAAAAGACTCCACTCCTTTCCGTTATAAATGCAGTCTTCAATGAGATAACCCCGAGAGAAAATAAGACTCAGATAAAGATGAAATGACCTGCAAGATCAAATTCCCAGGGAGTAAATAAACCAGCCACATCTTGGCAGATAAGACAACTTGCCACCCTGTTGCATTCTCTCTCTGAAGGTCTCACAAAAATCAGAATTTGGCATTTGGAGTAATAATTACCAAAAAGCCCCTACTCCTTTATCATAATCAAATTTCAATTTCCCTTACTAGTTTATACATGCACTGAAGAATTAAGTCAAGTTCCTACAACACCTAATAGCTCAAATTGATGTGTGGGTTTGGAGCAGATTAAATCAGTGATTCCAAAATTCCCGTCATTCTTTCCTAAGGTGATTTTCCCAGACTAAATGAGGACATTTTTACATGTCATACAGATTGCTTGAACAAATTAGTTTCATGTGACTTTCAAAGACAGCCTATAAATTATGCCATCATAAGCCCCTCTCTTCTCAGGTTTGTATATGTAGTAACAATAATAGCAGTTGATCCTCTTTAGTTCATAATCCAGATGTCTTCGGGATAGAACAAATGATTCTTATGAAGGACAGCAGTACCCTCTGCTGGTACACTTTGCTGGCTGCATTTTTACAAAGTGGCAATCTGCGTATGAAGTTCTTTGATGCTGTAATCCCTTGTTAAGAAAGGAAATGAGGTTTTGAATGGGAGTTCTTCATTTCCTCAGCAATGTGTACTGCAGCAAAGAGAGTCTCACATTTCTTCCATTGTTATTTCTAGCATTTACTATGGCCAGCCATCTTTGAATTGATGACATCTTGATGGCTTTGTTCCCCATTACTAATAGCATGCGGCAAAACTATAAGGGGGGTTCAAGTATTCCCACTCTATTAAATATTTCCATTCCTAAACAATCAACTTGAATCACTGGCCACCTTTGAGGTGGCCCCTCCAGAACAACAGTAGGATGAGGACAGCCCACTTGAGATGACAGGCCCCTGATTCCATGCCACTTGGTTTTGCTACTGTGTACACTAGGACGCTGTGTCTTCATTAAGAAATCCCATGGCCATCCAGAAATTAGAACAATATCCTTCCTTATCTGAAAGCAGCCATCAAGCTCAGCCACTGCAGCCAAGGAATCCCTATGGATTCAGAAGCTTTTGGATGACTTGGAGGAATAGCATGATATCATTGCATGGTATCATTGACAAGACTTTCATTGTATTTAATAAATATTTAGTGAACATTTGCATAGTCTCAGCCTCATGTATGCACCAGGGATATAATGAACAAAATGACACCTGTCCTAATGCAGCTTGCTATCAAGTGAGATAACAGCTAACATACAAATAATTCCAAACATGAATGGCTACAAAGTACATGAAAAAAAGGCACATGGAACCATGGAGCAACTACAATCCAGGGAAGCAGAGATGGTTTCCATGAGGAACTCACAGAGATCAAAAGGATTGAGCAAGAGTTACTCAGGATGGGGAAGGTTGTTGTTAGGTGCCATCGAGTCAGTTCTGACTCATAGCTACTCTATGCACAACTGAATGAAACACTGCCCGATACCATGCCAACCTCATAATCACTGTCACACTTGAGCTCATTGCTGCTGACACTGTACCAATCCATCTCATTGGAAGACTTCCTCTTTTTCACTGACCCTCCACATTACCAAACATGATGTCCTTCTCCAGGGCCTGGTCCCTCTTTAAAATATGCCCAGACTATGAGAGACAAGTCTGGCCATCATGGCTTCTAAGGAGCATTCTAACTGCACTTCTTCCAACACAGATTTGATTGTTCTTTTTGCAGTCCATGGTACTTTACATAATCTCCTCTAGTACCATAACTCAAATGCATCAAATGCATAACTCTTCTACTGTCTTCCTTACTCATTGTCCAATTTTCATATGTATGTGAGGCTATTGAAAATACCATGGCTTGGGTCAGGCACGCCTTAGCCTTCAAACTGCTACCTTTGCTCTTCAACACTTTAAAGAGGTCATGTGTAGCACATTTTCCTAATGCAATAAGTAGTTTGATTTCTTGACTGCTGCTTCCATGAGTGTTGATGGTTGATCTGAGCAAAATGGTGTCTTTGACAACTTCAGTCTCTTCATTTATATGAATGTTATTTATTGGTGCAATGGTGAGGACTTTTGTTTTCTTTAAATTGAGATTCAACCAGACAAAAGGCTATGGTCTTTGATCTTCATCAGCAAGTATTTTAAGTCCTCTTCATTTTCAGCAAGCAAGATTGTAACAACTGTATATCACATGTTGTTAATGGGTCTTCATCAATCTGATGCCATATTATTCTTAATATAGTCCAACTTCTCGGATTATTTGCTCAGTATACAGATTAAATAGTATTGTGAAAGAATAAAACTCTGGTGCACACCTTCCCTAATTTTAAACCATTTAGTGCCCCCTTGTTCTGGTTGAACAACTGCCTGTTGGTCTATATACAGGCTCCTCATGAGCATAATCAAGTGTTCTGGAATACTCATTCTCTGCAATGTTGTCAATAGTTTGCCATAATCCACAGAATTGAAAGCCTTTGTGTAGTCAATAAAGCACAGTTAAACATCTTTCCATAGTCTCTGCTTTCAGCCAAGATCCATCTGACATCAGCTATGATATCCTTCATTCTTTGTCTTCATCTGAATCTGGCTTGAACCTCTGACAGTTCCCTGTCAATATAATGTTGCAGCCGCTTTTGAATTATCCTCAGTAAAATTTTACATGCATAAGATATTAATGATACTGTTCAATGATTTCCACATCCCGTTGAGTCACCTTTCTTCGGAATGAATACAATTATGGAGCTCTTCCAATCTGTTAGCTAGGTAGCTAGCTGTCTTCCAAATTTCTTGGCATAGATGAGTGAGTGCCTGCAGTGTTGCATTAGTTTGTTGAAAGATTTCTATTTGTAGTTCATCAATTCCCAGGTCTTGTTCTTTGCCAATGTCTTCAGTGTACCTTTGACTTCTTTTTTCAGTATCATTGGCTCTTGATCATATGCTACCACTTGAAATGTTTGAACATCAAACATTTCTGCTTGGTACAGTGACTCTGTGTATGCCTTACATCTTGTTTTGATGCTTTCTGCATCATTCAATATTTTGTCCATAGAATCCTTCAATATTGCAAAATGAGATTTGAATTTTTTCCTCTGATCTTTCAGCTTGAGAAATGCTGAGTATGTTCTTCCCTTTCAGTTTTCTAATTCCAGGTCTTTGCACATTTCTTTACAATTCTTGACTTTATCTTCTCAAGCTGCTCTTTAAATTTTTCTGTTCACCTCTTTTACCTCCTTATTTCTTCCATTTGCTTTAGCATCTCTACACTGGAGAATACATTTCTGAGTCTCTTATGACATCCAATTTGGTCTTTTCCTTCTTTCTTGTCTTCTTAGTGATGTTTTGTTTTCGTCCTGTATAATATTCTTGATATCATCCTACAATTCTTCTGGTTTTCAGTCATTAGTATCTAATGTCATTAGTGTCAAATCTATTATTGAGATGATCTCTAAATTTGGGTGGAATATGTTGAAGGTCTCTCGGTTTGTTTTGGCTCTCTTTGACTTGTTTTCATTTTCTTCAGCTTCAGTTTGAATTTGTATATATATGAGCAATTGATAGTGTGTTCTACAGTATGTTCCTGGCCTGGTTTTGGCTGATGATTTGGAGTGTATCCACCATCTCTTTCACAGATGTTGTTATTAAGTGCCATCGAGTCAGTTCCAACCCATAACAACCCCATATAGGGTTTTTAAGGAGTGACTGGTGAGCTTGAACCACAGACCTTGCTATTCAAACTGACTTTGCAGTCCAATGCATTAACCCACAATGCCACACCAGGAGTAGTCAATTTTATTTCTGTATATTCCATCTGGTGAGGTCCATATGTATATTTGTCTTTTATGCTGTTTTAAAAAGGTATTTGCAATGAAAAAGTCATTGGTCTTGCAAATATCTATCATACGACCTCTAGCATCATTTTCCTGAGAAATTCACTGATATCATAAGGATGAACAGGAGTTACTCAGGATGGGGAAAGGTGGGAGGAGGGAAAGAGCATTCCAGGCACAGTAATGATGTGTGAAAAACAACCAGCTACTAGGCAGATAGGTCATGCCATGGAACTGAGCCTGCTGTTAAATCCAAACTGTGTAGAAAGGAATAATAAAAGTAAGTAAATCTTTGGTGACTACTGATCAATACTCTGCAGCAAACTGAGTCATAAGCTTCTGTTGAAGGAAATGACAGAATAATGGTCAAGAATGCACAAACTGGGCATTCTTCTGGTTTTACAGTCTACCTGCTGGAAATTGCAGATCCTCTGAGCTCTTTGCATACTTTGAGCATGTTGCACTCTTTCCTCAATGCCAGAGTTTCTCCCTATATGGCCAACATCTACTTAGCAGGTCTCCTAACTTCCCAGATCCAGGAATCAATCCTTCCTGTACTTAATTGTAGTGACACCAGACTAAGCCTCAAAATTTTATTCTAGTCTTCTTTGATAATGTCTCAGAAGGTGATGTTCAATATTGTCATATCTCTTTTTTTAGTATTTTAACCAAAACTTATTTAGAACATACCATGTGCCAGGTGAGTTCTAAGTGCTTTACAAACAGTAACACATTTAATACTCATGATAATCCTTTGAGGCAATTACTAATATTACGTCCCTCCTACAAGTGAAAATGATAAGAAACATCCCTGTGGCCACTCAACTTGAAGGTGGCAGGGTCACTTCCACTAGGAAGTGATAGCCTAGGCTATCAGTCTCCAGAAACCAAACTGAATCCACTACTCCACTCAGTCTCCTTTTAATATAATTGAAGAGTCACTTAACCAATTACCTTTCTTTCTCTAGTTGTAAACTTTAGGTCCCCATAGGTGGAATCCCGCCAATTCTATGACCTGCTAGTCATAGAACGTCAACCTCTGACATTTCTGTTACCTGTCAAGCACATTAACAATTTGCACCATGCAGGGTCCCCTTACTGCCCTTAAGTTGTTCATTTGTTGGGAGGAAGCAGGTTGATTGCCAGAAATCCTTGGCATTCTTGCGTTTGTTTTCTTGTTGTTGTTGTTTGTTTAATATTAGGGTTATACTTAGGGCTAGGGTTAGTGTTGGGGTAAGGGTGAGCTAGGGCTAGGTGTAAGTAAGCCTTGCTACAGTTGGAGTTATTTTCATTTTTTTTCTTGAAAGCTAATTGAGTTCCTCTTCATTTGGAAGTTCTGTAACTACATCATTTCCTCTTTTTTACTTTATGGGGTTTTGTTGTTATTGTAACTATATCTCTGGTTCTCAATTTTTTAGACTTATAGGTCTGTTTTACTTTGAATATTTCTATATCTGGGTTGAGTTCTGGGTGCTATTGCAATGTATGTTAGTCTCAGGATGTTATCTGCTATTGTTGGTTCTTTGTCCAAAGAACTCCCTTTAGTATTTTTTGTAAGGTTGGCCTGGTTTTAACAAATTACTTTAATTTCTGTTTATCTGACAATGACTTACTTTCATTGTCATATTTGATGGACAATTTTTCTGGCTATGTGATTCTTACTCCACCACACATTTGTCAGTCTGTTGTACTGTGAAGACTTTCTTATTTCTGTGATGCTGGAAGCTATGCTACTGGTATTTTAAAGACCAGCAGGGTCACCCATGGTAGACAGATTTCAACTAAACTTCCAGACTAAGACAGACTAGGAAGAATGAAAGGTAGACTACTTATGGATGTTTAGTCACTGAAAACCTTATGAATATCAATGGGAAATTATCAGCTATCACAAGACTAATGAATATTGAAACATGATGAAGAGCATGAGAATATTGTCAGATCTAGTGCTAGAAGATAAGCCCCTCAGGTTAGAAGGCACTCAAAATATAATAGGGTAAGACCTGCTTCCTCAAAGTAGAGGTGACCATAAGGAGGCAAACAGAGAAAAATTTGGGGTACCTTCATTTGCTGATGTGGCACAACTTAAAATGAGGAGAAACAGCTATAAAGATCCATTAATAATTGGAACATTGAATGGACCAAGTATGAATCTAGAAAAAGTGGAAGTTGTCAAATATGAAAACGAATACATAAAGATAGATATCCCAGGCATTAGTGAGCTGAAATGGACTGATATTGGCCACTTTAAATCTTACAATCATATGGTTTACTATGCCAGGAATGACAAATTGAAGAGGAATGGTGCCATGTTCACCTAGTAGAAAACTTCAAGATCTATCTTGAAGTGCAATGCTGTCTGTGATAGGATAATATCTATATGCCTACAAGAAAGACTAGTTAATACAACTATTTACAAATTTACACACCAACCACTAAAGCTAGTGATGATGAAACTGAAGATTCCTAAGAACTTATTCAGTCTGAAATTGATCAAACATGCAATCATGCTGTACTGATAACTACTGGTGATTATAATGCAAAGGTTTGAAACAAAGAAACAGGATCAGTAGTTGGAGAATAAGGCCTTGGTGATAGAAAGGATGCTAAAGGTTGCATGATAGAATTTTGCAATGTCAATTACTTGTTCATTGCAAACACTATTTTTTAACAACATAAAAGACAACTATACATGTGGACGGAGTCCTGGTTTGAGGCTGTAGAATAAGTACTGGACCACAAGGTTGATTTGAACTGTAAGGCTGCCCATTGAAACTCACCAGCCGCTCCTTAGAAAGCCAATATTGGGTCGCTGAGTCAGAACTGGCTCAATGGCACTTTGTAATAACAACATACACATAGAAGGTATTTACCAACAGCAACAACATACATATGGACCTCACCAGATGGAATACACAGAAATAAAATTGACTGTATATGTGGGAGAACTAGTGTGGCATTGTGGGTTAATGCGCTAGACTGCAAGTCCGTTTGAACCACAAGGTCAGCTGCTCAAGCTCACCAGCTTCTCCTCAGAAACCCTATACAGGGTCATTATGGGTTGGAACCAACTCAACGGCACTTAACAGCAACAACAACATATATGTGGGAAGAGATGATGGAAAAGCTCTATATCATCAGCCCAAATCAGGTTACAGGTAGACTGCAGAATAGACGATCAATTGCTCCCAAGCAAGTTCAGACTGAAAGTGAAGAAAATTAAAACAAATCCATGAGAACCAAAATATGATCTTGAACATTTCCCATCTGAATTTAGAGATCATAACAAAAACAGATTTGATGCATTAGACACTAATGACCGAAGACTAAGCACTTGTGGTATAACACCAAGAACATCATATAGGAAGAAAGCAGATCATTAAGAAAACAACAAAAAAGGAAAAGTCCAAAATGGATGTCAGAAGAGACTCTGAAACTTGCTCTCCAACATAGAGATGCTAAAACAAATGGAAGTAATAATGAGGTAAGAGATTTGGACAGAAAATTTCAAATGGCAGCTCAAGAAGACAAAATCAAATATTATAAGGAAATGTGCAATGATCTGGAGTTAGGGAAGAACATGCCCAGTATTTCTCAAGCTGAAAAAAGCTGAAGAAAAAATTAAAGCCTTGACTTGCATTACTGAAGATTTCTGTGGGCAAACTATTGAATGATACAGAAGACATCAAAAGAAAATGGAAGGAGTAAACAGTAACTGTACCAGAAAGAAATGGTCAATGTTATTAATAATGTTGTGTTGTTGTTAAGTGCTGTTGAATCTTCCCTGACTCATAGAAACCCTGTATAGGGTTTCCAAAGATTAGTTGGTGGTTTCGATCCACCGAGACCCTGTAGTTAGCAGTAAAGTGCTTATCCTACAGCATCATGCTTCCACATTCTGTTGGATCATCTTTCTTTGGAATGGGCACAGATATGAAGCTCTTCCAGTTGGTTGATCAGGTAGGTGTCTTGAAATTTTCTTGGCACAGACAAGTGAGCACATCCAGCACTGCATCTGTTTGTTGAAATATCTCCACTGGTATTCTGTCAGTTCTTGGAGCCTTCTTTTTCACCCATGCTTTCAGTGTAGCTTAGACTTCTTTCAAAACTATTAGTTCTTGATCATATGCTATCCTCCTGAAATGATTCCATATGGACCAATTCTTTTTGGTACAGTGACTCTAAGCTTGGGATGTATATATTTTGACTTTCATGAACTTGTTTTCATTTTCTTCAGCTTCAACTTGAGCTTGAGTATGAGCAATTGAGGGTCTCTTCCACAGTCTGCCCCAGGTCTTGTTCTGACTAATGATATTGAGCTTCTCTATCTTCTCTTTCCACAGATGTAATTGATATGATTCCTGTGTATTCCATCTGGTAAGGTTCACATGTATAGTTGTTGTCTATGTTGAAAAAGATATTTGCAATGAATATGTCATATGTCCTGCAAAATTATATCCTAAGATCCTCAAGTTCATTCCAATCACCAAGACCATATTTTCCAACCACTGATCCTTCTTCTTAGTTTCCAACTTTCTCAATCCAATCAAGACAAAACATGGGAACACTGAAAGTTTTAAAATTGGGAAAGGTGTGAGACAAGGTTGTGTTCTTTCACCATACTTATTCAATCTGTATGCTGAGCAAATAATACGAGAAGCTGTGTTCTATGAAGAAAAACGTGGCATCAGGATTGGAAGAAGACTCATTAACAACCTACAATATGCAGATGATATAACCTTGCTTGCTGAAAGTGAAGAGGACTTGAAACATTTACTGATGAAGATCAAAGAGCACAGCCTTCCATATGGATTACAATTCAATGTAAAGAAAGCAAAAATCCTCACCACTGGACCAATAAACAACATTCGTATCAATGGAGAAAAGATTGAAGTTGTCAAGGACTTCGTTCTTCTTAGATCAACTATCAACATTCGTGGAAGCAGCAGTCAAGAGATCAGACGACGTATTGAATTGGGCAAATATGCTGCACAGGAACTTTTTAAAGTGTTGAAGAGCAAAGATGTCACCTTGAGGACTACTAAGTTGCACCTGACCCAAGCCATGGTATTTTCAATAACCTCATATGGATGCAAAAGCTGGACAGTGAATAAGGAAGATTGTAGAAGAATTGATGCCTTTGAGTTGTGGTGTAGACGGAGAATACTAAAAGTGCCATGGACTGCCAAAAGAACCAATAGATCTGTTTTGGAAGAAGTGCAGCCAGAGTGCTCCTAGGAGGCCAAGATGGCTAAACTCGTCTCTCATACTTTGGACATATTGTCCGGAGGGAACAGTCGCTGGAGAAGGATGTCATGCTGGGTAAGATGGAGGGTCAGAGAAAAAGAGGAAGACCCCCAACGAGATGGACTGGCCAGATGGCATCATTGATGGCGTCAAGTGTGGCGGCGGTAGTGAGGTTGGCCCAGAATCAGACATTGTTTCATTCTGCTGTGCATGAGGTTGCTATGAGTCGGTTCCAACTCGATGGCACCTGACAACAACAACAACAACTGCAAGAGGAAATAGGAGACCTCAAGGAAGATGTGACTCGCAAATTTATCTTGAAACTTTGATAAAACAGTTAACATAGGAGTATTAGTCATGAAATGAATGCTGAATGCCCTCAAGTGTGTATAAAAGCATATAAGTAAACAGAATGGATGCAGTACCTACATGATATCATTCAGGTATTTGAAGAAAAGTGGGTTTCATGGCACTTCTTCAGAAATCTTCCTTTATATGTGGAACAAATTAGGCTAATTTTTATGTGTACCCAGTAGTGGTGTGGTGCTGTGGGTAGATGCACTGGACTGCAAAGTAAGTTTAACCACAAGGTCGGAAGTTCAAGCTCAAAAGCCGCTCCTCGGAACCCCTATACAGGGTCACTATGGGTCAGAACCGACTCGATGGCACTTAACAACAGCCACCTTGTGGAATTAGGTTTATTTATAGCATACTTTTCTTAGAAACTTAAATAAATATGCAATGATAGCAGTTATTATTATGTTATTATTTTTGTGTATGGAGTCCTGATACAGCACAAGTAGGATAAGCACTGAACTGCTAATCACAACCTCAGTGATTCAAGCCCATCAGCCACTCGTAGGAGACTCTATGCAGGGTCACTGTGAGTGGGAACCAACTCAACAGTACTTAACAATATTTTTGCATACACATACAATATTCATATTTCTATACCTTTCTTCATTCTTCATAAGATATATACAAAAATGCACTGCTTAATATCCATGTTCTGTGAAATAGGACTTTAATTTGGATGTTGTGGGAACACCATATTAAAACCTTGTATGAACATAATTCACAATAAAAACTTTAAAAAAAAGAAAAAGAGTGTGTGAGGGGAGATAGAGTCCCCAATGAATAGTTTTTATCTTGTCTAGACAGGTCTGGTGAAAGGAGATGGGGATAAGATTCTTATGATTCAATAGTGAGTATTTGTTATTGTGGCTAATTGCAACTGTCACAATTGTAAAGGTAGAAGTTTTGTAACAAAAAATGGGTGAGTAGTTAATCTTAAAGTCCAGAAACAGAGGATCTTAGGACCATCAAGGAAGAAGAGCACAAACGGAATGCAGGACCTTATCCAGAGAAGCAGAGATGGAGGCAGAGATAGGAACATGGAGAGAGGGAGCAGCTGAGGATTCTAGATTCTTGGGAAGAGAAAGATTGAGAGCTGGTGGCCAGTAGGCAGACTTGCAGAATGTTCCCTTTGGTGGTGTAAATTATTATATATGCCTGAGTGCTTTAAAAAAAAAAAAAGAGCTAAAATGAATAGAGAGAAATACTGTTAACTGATGGTATATGGAGGGGTTTATAATCATTGTAATGAAACAAAGTATATTTGTTGAATCTAAAACTGATAACCTGCCCTGTAAACTTTCACTCAATGCACAATAAAGACTTTTTTTAAAAAAAAAAAACCTTGTAGGAGCCTGCTTCTAGTCATCTTCCTCACTGCTACTGCTGCTGCATTGCTACATTGCTGCTGGCAGCAGCTGGAGAAACAGGTGGCAGCAGTTGCAGGCAGTGGCTAAGAGAGCCGCTGTTGTTATTGTTAAGTATGGTTGAGTTGGTTACAACTCATAGTGACCCTGTATAGATTTGAACAAGAAACATTTTGGTTATCAGTCCAGTGCTTATCCTACAGCGTCACACCAGGATTCAAAGACAGCAGCAGTGGGAGCCAAATAAGAGGGAACAAGTAAGGCAGCAATGGTGTACACCCAGCTCTACCCAACGTCACAGCCACCTGAACAGCAGGAGCAGTTTGGGCCCCACAGTACCCATCTCTGCCTGCCTGCTCACCTGGCCTGTGCCCAGAGCTATGTCCTCTGCCTTACCTAACTGTATCCTACCCATGCTTCAGTGCTACAAGAGTCTGTCTTTGAAGTCTTTAAGAACATTTGGAGAAAATAAACAAAAGGAAAGCTGCTTTTCATTAAAGAAATGTATTTTGAGACTTACGGGAGCACAGACATATATGCAGTTGGACACGGCTCCAACAGACGTTAAACAACACATATCTGCATATGTATATATTAACATGAATAGCAAATTTAAACAAATATTTTCCAGTTTTCCCCAGATACAATTGATAGAACTCCACAGTCATTGTGGAAGAAAGAGCTGTTATCATTAGTTGAGATTATGCTAAGCAGATTGTGGGCACAAATCTAAATATCAGAGGCTTGGTCAAGAGTCATTTCTCACTTGTGTTACTGTTGCAGGGTGATTGGATAACAATCCTGTGAGCTATCGAGGAAACCAAGCTGCTTCCATCTTAGAAATCTACCGTCCTGGGTTCGTTGCTCATGGCGAGAATGAGGGGAGAAAAAGAGTATAGAAAGCCCACCCTCATCTAACTGCCTCAGAATACAAGTGTCACATTTTTGCTTGTGTTGTCATAAACGAAAATTTAGTCCTATATTTCCAACCTAAGATTCTGGGTTGTTACTGTTGTTGTATGGTGCTGTCGAGTCAGTACTGACTCACAGCAACCCTATGCACAGCAGCTCTGCACCAACCTCACAATTGTTGTTAAACTTAAGTATAATGTTGCTGCTACTGTGCCAATTCATCTCCTTGGGGGTCTTCATCTTTTTCACTGACCCTCCACTTTTCCAGGTATGACACCTTTCTCCAGACTCTGTATATGTCTGAAGTTGGAGCAACAAAGTCTGGCTATCCTGACTTCTAAGGGTCATTCTGGTTGTACTTCTTTCAACATAGATTTTATTGTTCTTCTGGCAGTCCAAGACCTTTTTCTATTCTCCTACAATACCATAAAGAGCTCTGGTAGCGTAGTGGTTATGAATAGAGCTGTGAACTGTGAGGTCAGCTGTTCGAAACTACCAGCTGCTCCGTGGGAGAAAGATGCGGCTTTCTGCTCCCATAAAGATTTACAGCCTCGGAAACCCTATACAGGGTCGCTATGAGTTGGAACAGACTCGACTGCACATAACAACAACACAACACCATAAGCTCAAATGCATCAATTATTGTACTGACTTCTTTATTCATAGTCCAACTTTCACATGAATATGAGGTTATTGAAAATACCATGGCTTGGATCAGGCTTACTTTAGTTCTCCAACTGACATCTCTGGTCTTGAACACTTTGAAGAGATCTTGTACAACAGACTTGCCTAATGCAATATGCCTTTTGATTTCTTGACTGCTGCTTCCGTGAGTGTTGCTGGTTGATCTGAGCAATATGAAATCTTTGGCACCTTCAAACTTTTATCCATTTATCTTAAAGTTATTTATTGGTACAGTGGTAAGGATTTTTGTTTTCTCTACATTGATTCAATCCACCCCGAAAGTTGTGGTCTTTGATCTTTATCAGTAAGTATTTTAAGTTCTCTTCACTTTCAGCAAGCAAGGTTGTATGTATCATCTGTATATTGCAGGTTGTTAATGAGTCTTCCTCCAATCCTAATGACATGTTCTTCTTCATCAGCTTCTCAAATTATTTTCTCAACCTACATACTGAATAATTATGGTGAAAGAATACAACCCTGGTGCACAACTTTCCTTATTTTACACCATTCAGTGTTCCCTTGTTCTGTTCAAATAACTGCCACTTGGTCTATGTAAAGGTTTTTCATGAGCACAATTAAGTGTTTCTGAATACTCATTCTTTGCAATGTTGTCTATAGCTTGTCATGATCCACACAATCAGAAGTCTTTGCATAGTCAGTAAAGCACAGGTAAGCATCTTCCTGGTATTCTCTACTTTCAGTTAAGATTCATCTAATGTCAGCAATGATATCACACATTTCATATCCTCATCTCAATCTGGCTTGAACCTCTGGCAGTTCTCTGTAAATGTTGCAGCATTTTAAAATTATCTTTAGCAAAAATTTACTTGTACACAATGCCAAAGATATTGTCTCATGATTTCTGCGTTCTGTTGGGTCACCTATCTTTGGAATGGGCACAAATATGGATCTTTTCCCATCTGTTGGTCAGGTAACTGTTTTCCAAAATTCTTGGTATAGATGAGTGAGTGATACCAGTGCCACAGCAGTTTGTTGCTAGATACTAATTTGTATTCCATCAATTGCTGGGGCCAATGCCTTCAGTGCACCTTGGATTTCTGCCTTCAGTACCTTTGGCTCTTGTTCATAAGCTACCTCTTGAAATGATTGAACATCAACCACTTCTTTTTGGTACAGTGATTCTGTGTATTCCTTCAATCTTCTTTTGACACTTTCTGCATCATATAATATTTTGTTCATAGAATCCTTCAATAATGCAAACCGAGATTTGAATTTTTTTCTTCCATTTCCTCAGCTTGAGAAATGCTGAACATGTTCTTCCCTTTTGGTTTTCTAACTCCAATCCTTTACACATTTCACTATATTTGACTTTGTCTTAGTGAACTGCCCTTCGAAATTTTCAGTTCAGCTCTTTTATCTACTCATTTCTTCCATTTGCTTTAGCATCTCTAAGCTGGACAGCAAGTTTCAGAGTCTCTTATGATATCCATTTTGGTCTTTTCCTTCTTTCTTGTCTTCTTAATGACCTTTTGCTTTCTTCTTGGTTGATCCTCTTGATGTCATCCCACAACTCATCTGGTTTTCAATCATTTGTGCCTAATGCATCAAATCTGTTCTTGAGATGATCTCTAAACTCAGGTGGGATATGGTCAAGGTCATATATTAGCTCTCAAGAACTTGTTTTAATTTTCTTCAGCTTCAGCCTGAATTTGCATATGAACAATTGTCTGTTCCACAGTCTGCCCTGGCCTTGTTTTGACTGATGATATGGAGCTTTTCCATCGTCTCTTTCCACAGATGTAAACTATTTGATTTCTATGTATTTTATATGGTGAGGTCCCTGTGTACAGTTGTTTTTAAAAATGTACTTCCAATGAAGAAGTAATTGGTCTTGCAAAATTCTATCATGAGATCTCCAGCATCGTTTCTATCACCAAGGCCATATTTTCCAACTATTAATCCTTCCTCTTTATATCCAACCTTTGCATTCCAATCATCAATACTTATCAATACATTTTGATTGCATGTTTGATCAATTTCAGAATGAAGAAGTTGATAGAATTCTTCATTTTCATTATCACTAGCTTTAGTGGTTGGTATATAAATTTGAATAATAATTATATTAGCTGCTCTTCCTTGTAGGCGTATGGATATCTTCCTATAACAGACAGTGTTGTACTTTAAGATACATGCTGAAATATTCTTCTTAATAATGAATATGATGCCATTCCTCTTCCATTTGTCATTACCAGCATAGTAAACCATGTGATTGTCAAATTCAGAATGGCTGATATCAGTCCATCTCAGCTCACTAATGCCTAGGATCTCGATGTTTATTCATTCTATTGTATTTTTACAATTTTCTATTTTTCTAGATTCATACTTTGTACATTCCATGTTCTGGTTATTAATGGATGTTTACAGTGGCTTCTCCTTATTTTGGGTTGTGCCCCATCAGAAAGTGAAGGTCCTGAAAGCTTTACTCCATTCGTATCATCATGGTCAACTTCAACTCTACTTTGTGGAAGCACCTCTTCCCCAGTTGTATTATGAATGCCTTCTAACCTGAGGGGCTCATTTTCCAGCACTATATCTGACAATATTCTGGTCCTCTTCATCATGTTTCAATATTCTGGTGCTATCTGGCACCACTGCTATTAATAAGGTCTTCAGTGACTATTTGGAAGTTGTCTGTCTCTCCTTCTTCCTAGTCTCTCTTAGTCTGGAAGCTCATCTGAAACTTGTCCACCGTGGGTGACCCTATTGATATTTTAAAAACTGGTGGCATAGCTTCCAGACTCACATCGACACACAAGCCACCACAGTACGACAAATGGATGGACAAGTGGTGGAAAATCATGGGAGGCTAGAAAATGTTATTGTTGCTGTTATGAAGTGCCATCAAGTTTGACTCGTTGTGACTCTGTGCACAACAGAATGAAACACTGTGCCACCTTCACAATTGTTACATTTGAGCCCATTGTTGCTGCCACTGTGTCAATCCAGCTCATTAGGGGTCTTCTACTTTTTTTCTACCTTCCACTTTACCAAGCACAATGTCCTTCTTCAGGGACTGGTCCCTCCTGATAACATGCCCGAAATATGAGAAATGAAGTCTTACCATCCTCGCTTCTAAGGAGCATTCTAGCTGTACTTCTTGTAAGACAAATTTGTTTATTCATGTGGCAGTCCGTGGTACTGTCAATATTCTCTAACACCATAATTCAAATGCATCGATTCTTCTACAGTCTTCCTTATCCATTGTCCAACTTTCATATGCATATGACGTGACTGAAAATAACGGCTCAAGTCTGGGGTACTTTAGTATTCAAATTGATAGCTTTGCTCTTGAATACTTTGAAGAGGTCTTGTACAGCAGAGTTGCCTAATGCAATACATCCTTTAATTTCTTGACTGCATTTTCCATGAGTGCTGATTATGAATCCAAGCAAAATTTAGTCAATCTTTAGTCCATTTATCATGATGTTATTTATTGGTCTAATTGTGAGAATTTTTGTTTTCTTTACATAGAGGTGGAACCCATCTGAAGGCTGTAGTCTTAATATTCATCAGTAAATATTTTAAGTCCTTTTTACTTTAGCAAGCAAAGTTGTATCATCAATGTATCACAGATTGTTGATGAATCTTCCTCCTCTAATCCTGATGCCATGTTCTTCATATAATCCAGTTTCTTGAATTAGTTGCTCAGCATACAGATTGAATGCATATGGTAAAAGGATGCAATCTTGGCATACACCTTTCCTGGTTTTAAACTATTCATTATCCCCTTGTTCTGTTTGAACAACTGCTTTTTGGTCAATGCACAGGTTTCTCATAAGCACAATTAAATGTTCTGGAAAATCCATTCTTCATAATGTTATCCATAGTTTGTCATGATCCACATAATTTGAAGCCTTAGCATAGCCAATAAAGCACAAGTAATCTTTGCTTTTAGCCAAAATCCTTCTGCCATCAACAATGATATCCAC
>NW_006408664.1:6022287-6042096 GCF_000296735.1 Chrysochloris asiatica | reverse complement strand
CATCCAGAGAGGTGGGAAACAATTCAGTGGAAGCTCTATCTTTCCCTGTATCCTCTGGAGCTAGGTTCCCTATTGAAAGCTTGTAAATTAGTCACTTCTTGCCTTTGTAATCCTCCCATTTTGTCTAAGTTCCCCATCCCTTTCGACTCTGTGTACCAATGGGTTGGGAATGATCCTCAATGTAAAGATTTGTTCGCTCCTTTGTCATACTGCATGCACAAGCATAGGTCAAGTTCATCCACTTTTAGTGGATTACTCTTTTTTCGTTTTCCCCCTCTTTTCTTCCTCTAGTCGTGTTCTTATCATCCAGCCATTGATGCCAGGTCAAATGGGTACTATCTGCAAGTGTGGGTCTTCTTGTGCATCTCCCCTCACTTCATATCTGCTGGATGCTTTACACTCCATTCTAGTACTCTGGGGCCATGTCTCTGCCCCTGGGCCCAGGAGTCCCCAGGTCTCATCAATCCAGGTTAACAGGAGTCTACTGAATGTGGTCAGACTTAGTTCACAACTTCATTGCTGCTTTTCCACCACTTTCCCTTATAGGTGACCAATGTGGTCAGCAGCAGGACCATATGCCTGCTCGTGTATTCCATTTGAAGTTCAGTCTTGGAAGGGGGTTTGCCTTGAGGGGACCTGACCACTTGCCTTGATGGCTCCCTGGGAAACAACTTGCTTGTTCTTGTAGCAGTCAATTGGACTGCTGTAATTGTTTTCTATTTTTCCTGCTTGCCAATAACTTTTTTATTTAATTTAGTGTGAATTACACTTAAAATTGTGATAAAATTAACTAAGATAATATATTTTCAAGTATGAATGAGAAAACTGAATTATGGAAAATTTTTGTAAATTTTAAACAGTTTCATTTGGGCACAAATAACAAGCACTAATTAAGACTTAGTATGGCACTGGAGGTAAGCACTGGACTGCTAAGTGCAAGGTTGGCATTTCAAACCCACTAGTTACTTTTCAGAAACCCTATGCAGGGTTGCTATGAGTTGGAATTGCTATGAGTTGAAGCATCTGAATTATGGTGTTGGAAAAGAATTTTGAAAATATCATGAACTGCCAGAAAAACAATTAAATCTGTATTTGAAGAAGTGCAGCCATAATGCCCTTTAGAAACCTGGATGGTGACTCTTTATCTCTCATACTTCGTTCATATTCTCAGGAGGGACCAGTCTCTAAAGAAGGACATCATGCTTGGTGAAGTGGAGGGTCAATGGAAAAAGAGGCGGAGCCACAATAAGATGTTTGACACAGTGGAAACAGCAAGGGGATGGAGCATTTAACAATTGTGAGGGTGGAACAGGACAATATTTTGTTGTGTTATTTATAGGGTCGCTATGAGTAAAAGCCAATGATGAGGTGCCTAACACATAAATGAAAGTTTTAGCGTCTCTTCTGACATCCATTTTGGTCTGTGCATTTTTTTTTCTGTGTTTTTAATGTACTTTTGCTTTCTTTGTGTCATCCCATAACTCTTCTGGTCTTCTGTCATTAGTGTCTTGTGATTGTCTCTAAATTCAGGTGGAATATATTCAACGCCATAGGATTGTTGGCTCTCATAGGATTGTTTTAATTTTCTTCAACTTCAACTTGAACTTGCATATGAGTAACTGATGATCTATTCCAAAGTGGACCTAGGCCTTGTTTTGTTTGATGGTATTGAATTTTTCCACTATCTATTTCCACAGATGTAACAAATTTGATTCCTGTGTGTTTTTAGTGAAATCCATATGTATTACTTGTTGTTAGTTGTCATCGAGTTGGTACCAACTCATAACGACACTATGCACAATAGAAGGAAACACTGCCCTGTCCTCTGTGCCAATCTCACAATCTTTGTGATATTTCAACCTACTGCTGCTGCCACTGTGCCAATCTATCACTTTGGGGTTCTTCCTCTTCTTCTCCAACCCTCCATTTTACCAAACATGATATCCTTCTCCAGGCACTGGTCCTTCCTGACAATATGTCCGAAGTATCAGAGACAAAGTCTGGCCATCTGGCTTCCAGAGAGCATTCTGGCTCTAATTGTTCCAACACAGATTGGTTTGGTTTTTTGGCTATCCATGGTACTTGTAATATTCTCCCGCAACACCACAGCTCAAATGTACCAATGCTTCTATGATCTTCTTATTCACTGTCCAACCTTCACATGCTTTTGAGGTTATTGAAAATACCATGCTTGGGTCAGGCGCACCTTAATCCTCAAGCTGACATCTTTGCTTCTGAACACTTTAAAGAAGTCTTGTGCAGTAGATTTGCTTATGAAGTTTGTAATTGTTTTTTCCATCTCTTTGAAGAATGTAGCTGGAATCTGGATTGGAATTGCATTATATGCGAAAATTGCTTTGGGCAGTATTGACATTTTCACAATGTTAAGTCTTCCTATCCGGGAGCATGGTGTATTCTTCCATTTTTTAAGTCTCTTTTGGTTTTTTGTAGTAGTGTTCTGTAGTTTTGTTTGTAAAGGTCCTTTGTTTTATTCCTAGATAGTTCATCCTTTGGGTAGCTATTGTAAATGGTAATTTATTCCTAGATAGTTCATCCTTTGGGTAGCTATTGTAAATGGTAATTTTTTCCTAATGTCCTTTTCAGCACTGTCGTTATTGATATAGAGGAATCCAACTGATTTTTGAATGTTGATCTTATAACCTGCCACTTTGCTGAATCCTCCAATAAGTCTGTTTTTGTCTTTGTGTGTAAGATGTGTCTCTTATAGGCAGCATATTGAAAGGTCTTGTTTTCTTATCCTTTCAACCACTCTCTGTCTCTTCACTAGTGCATTTAATCTATTGACATTCACTGTAATTATCGATAGATATGGATTAACTGCTGTCATCATGTTAAATTTTTGTGGTGCTCTTTTTTCTTTTGTTCTACATGCTTTCTTGTGCTGAGTTCATGTTTTTTGTGCTATTTCTTGGCAGTTTCTTCTTAGTTTTGAAGTTTCCTTGTTCTGCTTGGATCTTCATTTTCATGGTTAGTTGTGAAGTGTTAATTTTCTTTGGGGTTACCCTATAGTCTCTTGAGATTTTAAGTTTTCCCTGTGTTTATGACAGTCTATTGTATACTACAATCTACTTGACCTCCTCACCACCTGGATCTCTGTTCTTATATTTTCCCTTTTTTGACATTGTTAATATTTTTATCTTTGGTTGGCCTCACAGGTCCTCTGAATTCATTGCTGTAATTTTGTTCTGTTCTGAACTCTGCTATCTGTTGACTGAGTTCCAGGTGGTGTTGCCACATCTGTCAATCTCTGGTCATTGTCTGTTCTTGTTGGTTTTCATTCCAAAGAACTCCCTTTAGGATGTTTTGAAGTGCTGGATTGGCTTTGACAAAATCTCTTAGCTTCTGTTTATCCTAGAATGCTTTGATTGCACCATCGTATTTGATTGACAGTTTTTCTGGATACACAATTCTTGCTTGGCATTTTTTTTCTTTTAGGGTTTTATATCTGTCTCCCCATTGCCTTCTTGCCTGCATGATTTTGCTGAGAAGTCAGAGCTTAATCTGATTTGCTTGACTTTGTAGGTGACACTTCTCTTTTCCCTGGCTGCTTTTAAGATTCTTTCCTTCTCTTTGATTTTGGAGAGCTTGATTATCATATGTCTCGGTGGTTTGCTTTTGGGGGTCTATCCTTCCTGGCATTCGTTCAGCTTCTTGAATGTTTATCTTCTCATCCTTCAAAATGTTAGGAAAATTTTCTTCCAGAAGCTCTTTAACTATCTCTTCTGTGGACTTCTGTGATTCTTCCTGTTCTGGAATGCCAATAATTCTTAAGTTATTCCTCTTCATGTTATCCAACATGAATCTTACACTTTCTTTAAATTTTTTAATCCTTTTTTTCTGCTTGCTCTTCTATCTTAGCAGTATTGAGAGATTTGTCTTTCAGCTCGCTGGTTCTGGCTTCCATCTTTACCATTCTACTCCTTTACCCTTTCAGTGTATTGTCTATTTATGATATTTGATTATTATACATCTGGGCTTCTTTTTGCAGGTTTTGTATTGCTTCCAATGCCATATCTATCTTGTTTGATTGCTCCTGTAGCACTTTCCTGACTTCTTTCTTATTTCTCCCACCCCTTTTTGGAGCATTTAAATTTGTTTCCACATCATTCTTCTGAATTCTTTCTCAGGCAGATACAGAGCCTGCTCTTCTACTGGAAAGTCTGTGTCTGTTACCAGCTCATTTGTCTCAGTTACTTTTTTCTGGTTTTGGACATGTCTTGAGATCTTTAATTGTGTTTTCTTGGACATTTTCAGTAGTTTTGTGTATTTTTAATGCTTACATGGATGTATGTTGCTTTGTTGTTAAGCTTATTGAACATCTCCTAGTGGAGAGGATCTGGAGGTAGGCTTCCCTTTTCAAATGTAATGCCTAAAAGCAGATATTGGCTCTTTTCCAAATGGTGGGGTATTACAGGGTATGCTTGTAACTTGGCTATATTAGCACAGTTGCTGTCTCTTCTTCGGTAAGGTAGGGGGAGAAAGCTCAAACCCCTGGGAAAAGACTGAGACCAAAATGACCAAAGGCAGAAACAATATAAAAGCAGAGACAGAAACCACCAATCAAAAACAAAAATAAAATTGTGATTGACTGTCCACTGACCTTTGCTGTGCAGTCAGGGTTAAAGGAACCCAGCCCAGGTCAGACGTCATAAGAAGTAGCCTGCGGGTTTCTTCAATGTGCTGTGGGAAAATTATGGGTGCAACGCTGGACCCTTTTGGGGGTGTGCTCCCGCTCGCCTGAAGGCATCTGGGCTGGGCAGTGAGGACACAATAGGAGTGAAGAGGAAAGATACATGAAAATTGAAAAGTGAAAAATGAAAAATCCATCACACCTCTCTCTCCAAAAACGTACCTCTGTGGCTTCTAGCACTGGGGCACTGCCTCTGACTAGCTGTGGCCCTGCTCTCTGACCTCAGGACCTCTGGTTGCCGAGATTGATTCAGATGGGATCAATTCCGAAATCACCGTATTTTGCTTCTTCAGGCAGATTTCCCATAGGTGGATGCGAGAAATTGGCGCCCAGACCTTAAATAAGATCCAAAACTCCACAGCTGTCCTGCAGACCTTTCTCTGCTTTTTGTAGCCTTTAGCAGAGGAGCTTTCACTATCTGTCTCTGCTTATCTCCCCCAAACCAGAATTCTCCTTCCTTATTATTTTGATGATTTCTTCATCATTCAATATTTTACCCATAGATTCTTTCAATATTGCAAGTCAAGGCTTGAATTTTTTCTTCAGTTCGTTCAGCTTAAGAAATGCTGAATATTTTCTTCCCTTCTGATTTTCTAAATCTAGGTCTTTGCACATTTCATCATACTAATTGGCTTTGTCTTCTTGAGCTGCCCTTAGAAATTTTCTGTTGATTGTTTTTACCCTTTCATTTCTTCTATTCACTTTAGCTTCTCTGTGCTCAAAAGCAAATTTTAGTCTCTTGGGACATTCATTTTGGTCTTTTGTTTCTTCCTTGTCTTCTTAATAACCTTTTGCTTTCTCCCTTTATGATACTCTTGAAGATATCCCACAATTCCTCTGGTCTTTGGTCATTAGTATCTAATGTATCAAATCTGTTCTTGAGATGGTTTCTAAATTAAGGTGGTATATTTTAAAGGTCTTATTTTGATGCTCATGGACTGGTTTTAATTTTCTTCAGATTCAACCTGAACTTGCATACAAGTAATTGTTGTCTGTTCCACATTCTGCTCCTGGCCTTCTTTGGAAATGATATTGAGCTTCTTCCCATCTCTTCCCACAAATGCAGTCAATTTGATTCCTGTGTATACCATCTGATGAACTCTGTGCGTATAGTCACATTTTATGTTGTTTAAAAAAGGTATTTGCAATGAATAAGTTGTTTGTCTTAGAAAATTATATCATGCATCTCCAGCATCAATTCTATCACCAAGGCAATATTTTCCAACTACTGATCCTTCATCTTTATTTCCAGCTTTCATATTCCAATAACCAGTAATTATCAATACATCTTGATTGCATGTTTGATAAATTGTAGTCTAAAGAAGTTGGTAGAATTCTTCAATGGTATCATTACTGGTGTCAGTGGTTGGTGTGTAAATTTGAATAATAGTGGCTCTTGCTGTTGTTAGGTGCCATCAAGTCAGTACCAACTTATAGCGACCCTATGCACAACAGCCTGATCCTGGGCTAACCTCACAATTGTTGCCATGCTTGACCCCACTGATGCTGTCATAATCCATCTCGCTGGGAGTCTTCCTCTTTTTCTCTGACCCTCCACTTTACCAAACATGATATCCTTCTCCAGCGACTGCTCCCTCCTGACAATTGTGCGAAGTATGAATCATGAAGTTTGGCCCTCCTGGCCTCAAAGGAGCACTCTGGCTGCACTTCTTCCAACACAGATCTGTTGGATCTTTTGGCAGCCCATAGCACTTTCAGTATTCTCCTCCAACACCATAACTCAAAAACATCAATTCTTCTATGGTCTTCCTTATTCACTGCCCAGCTTTCGCATGCATATGAGGTTATTGAAAATACCATGGCTTGAGTCAGGTGCACCTTAGTCCTCAAGCTGACATCTTTGCTCTTCAACACTTTAAAAAGGTCTTGTGCAGCAGATTTCCCCAATGCAATACATCATTTGATTTCTTGACTGCTGCTTCAAAGAGTGTCGTTAGTTGATCCAAGAAGAATGAAGTCCTTGATAACGTCAATCTTTTCTCCATTGTTAAGAATGTTGTTTATTGCTCCAGTGGTGAGGATTTTTGTTTTCTTTACAATGAGATGCAATCTATACCAAAGGCGTGTTCTTTGATCTTCATCAGTAAATGTTTTAAGTCCTCTTCACCTTCAGCAAGCAAGGTTATATCATCTGCATATCGCAGGTTGTTAATGAGTCGTCCTCCAATCCTGATGCCATGTTTTTCTTCATAGAACCCAGCTTCTAAGATTAGTTGCTCAGCATACAGGTTGAATAAGTATAGTGAAAGAATACACCCCTGTTGCACACCTTTCTTAATTTTAAATCATTCAGTGCTCCCATGTTCTGTTCGAACAACTGCCTCTTGGTCCATGTACTGATTCCTCATGAGCACAATTAAGTCTTCAGAAATACTCATATGTCATAATGTTGTCCATAGCTTGTCGTGATTCACACAATAGAAAGCCTTTGCATTAACTCTATTCCTTATAGGCATATGGATATTAACCCATCACTGGCATCAGCAACTTCAAAATAGTCAGATATATATAGTACCAAAAGATGAGTCCCTCAGATTGGAAGACACCCAAAATAAGACTGGAGAAGAATGGCCTACTCAAAGTGGAGTTGGCCATAATGCCATATGCCATAGGATAGTTGGTTATAGCATTTGACACTTAAATTGTCCAAATCCCCACTTAAGCTGTGCCAATGGATGAACTAGACTAGTTGTTAGCCAAAAGGGCTATTCCTATGGATAAACCAAGATAAACTCAACTAGAGAAAGTAAAGAATCAAACGTCTGAAAACCGAAATACAATACCAAGTCAAAATGCAGAATTAGAACAGGAGTTAAGAGCCAGGAGTTTAAATTGGGCTAAGAGGACACTAAAGCAGAAGAAGCTGATTCCAAGCAAAGAGATCCTCAGGTAGTCACCTCGATAAGTTCTGGGACATCTGGGCTTACAGGGCCAGAGGTTTAGAAAGCGGTCAATTTAGAAATCAGGTGTTGTTAGAGGTTCCCCTACTTCTTGTTGACTGGCGCCCAGGGAGTCTCTCTGAGCTCTTTCCTCTTATGCCAGTACATTTACCCCTATATTTTCATTTCTTAAAATAATAATAGTAGTAAATATTTTAACCAGCTCCTAGTATTTGTACAGGACTTTATATTTCATACATATTTGACATACATGACTACATTGTGAGGTAAGTCCAACAGGTATCATGAGCCTCATTTAACAGATGTAAAATCTGATCCTGGTAACACAAGTCAATGGTGGAGTTATGACTAGAACCTGGAACTCCTGAGCCATCTCTAACTCAGTGCAGTGCTAGAGCTTAGAATGCATGCTTAACATGTTAACAAGCAACATAAAACAGTGACTGTATTTTGGACATATCTCCAATCAGATGTTGCTTTTGATAGATGCTGGGTCATAACACAGGCTTGACCTCTACTCAGCACCTGAAGAGGCAATACATCTATACTGATTGACAAGAGTTACATATGCTCATTCTCTACCTGCAACTCATCAAGACAGATGAAAGGTGACATTCCATTTTAAAGATGAAGAAACCTAATATTTGTAGTGAAAGGCAGCCCTGAGGTAAGCACTTTATGATTTCCAAGTCAGAATTTATAAAGGGCAAGACATCCTATGAAGATTAGATTCCTGCCAAAAGGGTCTAAACTTTTCCCAAAAATGTATCAGATTAACTAGGGAAAAGAATGTATTTCTTTGCCCTGATGAAAAAAATGTACACAAACACAAGCATAAGTGCTTTTGCACAATAAAACTCAGCCACCATCCCAGAAGATTCATTCTAATTTAGGTCATGCTTTGGTGTCTTTTTTCTATCTCAAGAGAATCAAGCAGTTAAGCACTCAACTCCTAACGAAAAGTTTAACTATTGGGACTCACCCAGAGATGCCTTGGAAGAAAGCCTAACAATATCCTCCCAAGAAATCAGTCATTGAAAACTCTCTGGAACACAGTGCTACTCCATGAGTTGTAACTGACTCAAGAGCAACTGGTCTGGTTTTTGTACGAGTTTTGTTTTTTCTATGTTCTTTTGTTTTTGGTTTCTCTTCTCCAGTATTACTTTCTGCTCATGAGACCTTATTTACCTTCGCTAAAGTACAGTGAGGAAGAAATGGGCCCAATCCCCCTCAAAGATGATTTCACCACAAAATTACTTCAACACATCTCTGTGGTTTCATCTGAAACAGAGGTGCCTCCACCTATTTTTTTCCTTTTTTTTCTAAGAAAAGGTATTTATTGTCTTTGGAGGTTAGAAGTCCAAATCCAGAGCATCTGCAAGACCATGTTGTCTCCTAAGGCTCATGTGTCTCCTGGTTTCTAGTAGCCACAGACAGCTGCAGTTAACTTCATCTGTCTCCAGATGGGTATTTTCTTCTGTCTGTCTTTCTGTGTCTCTTCTCTTTTATGGGACACCACTCAGATTCAAACTATTATCCTGAAACACTGCAAGGCCCTGCAAGAGAAGGCTTTGGTAGTTCCAAATTCTTGTCATGACGAAGGTCAAAAGAGAATGCTGTCCCATTTCAAGCAACCCAATTTCTGGAAAACAACATCTCTCTCTCTCCAGCAAGTGGTTTTACAAGCATCTTCATTGTATATGTTTCATATGAATTCTTTGCTTCTTAATAAAGTACTGGCACATTTAGATTTCCATTGCACATTTTACCTTTATAAGAATTTTAATAACTTCTCCAATTTGAGTCTGGGTGAGTAGAACTGGCCTGGGGCTATTATATGTTGTGTGTTCAAAGTTAACAGCTATTGGAAATTTTTATTTAGTTATTTTTTCTGTTTGAGTGTACTTAATGCTATTGAAATTCTATCTGGCAGCAAAAAAAAAAAAAGGATATAAAGTGGCCACTTAAAAAGGAACAATTTGTCTGCTTGTGACAACAGCTACCTGAAATTACATTTTATTTCATGGGGAAAGGACACAGGAAACCTGTGGTGGCATTAAAAGAACTCAAAGCTTGGAAAGATTATTGGAATTCACCCCCCTATTTTCTTCTAATAATTACAATTATTAAGTAATTTATTGGATGTCAACAATATGCTAGACACTTTTTTTTTTTAATTATTTGAGATAAACAGATTAAGGAAAAATCACTTGAAGTCTTTTGGAAGGACTCTCCATGGACCTCCCAGAGCAAATATTCAACTGACAACGTGACACCGTCATTAATGTGATCCCCTTACAGCTGTGAAGTCAAAGGCAAGCTCCTGAACAGCCCTGTAGAGCCGGCCTCAATCACCTGACCTTATTCACTCTGAAAACTCTTGCACCATTCATATGCTTCAACCACAGCATGTGCTGCCTCTCATTTCTCCCATCTTAGCAACAACTCTTCTGCCTGCTTGGCATAGCCTTCCTAATTGGTCTGCCTGGTGAACTTTCTAACCCTTAAAACTCTCCAACACCAAATAAAACCAGTCCTTCCTTCCTCTGAACCCCCAATACACCTAATTACTAATTAAAATTATTAGTCTGACTGTCATCCTCCCCCTCCCAACTGCAAGCTCATTCAGTCATGAGTTTGTCTTTTTCATGGTTCACTTTTGTGATTGTCACTAGTACATGTCACCAATTACCCAGATCTCTCCTAACAAATCGTAGAATGACAGTTCCCCATAGTGAATTCTTTGGCCAACGAAATATGAGCAGAAAAGATGGAAAACTTAAAAATCAATGTACATTTGCCATATACTCTTTTTCCTCTGTCTGATAGAAGTTGTTTCATCTGGTGACTCAGTGAGGAACCTCTCAACTACATGCTTTAAGAACAAGAAATAAACCTATTTGGCTATTGGTCACCAAGATTTTAGAATTACCTCTTCAACTACATCTTAGCTTCACTTATCTTGACTGATAAATCCTTGATATTTATAATAGTAATCATGATATAAGCAATTACTTAAAAAAAAATCATTGAAAGCATGGCTAATCTAATTAAGTAATGAGTAATAATACATTATCACTATTAAAATAAAATCAAATGTATGTAGCTTAAATGGATATGCAAGTATATAACATTGAATCTACAATTATATCTCAACTCCTTGATATCATTATTTATTTATTATTATCAAAATAACTACCATTTATTGAGCTTTTGTAGCTATTTTGAACTGTTATGAGTTTTAGATGCATTAGTTTGTTTTAAAATTGCAATAATTTTATAGGTGAAAAAGCTGAAGACTCAGAAAGATGAATACTTTAGCAGGTCACACTGCTGGGAATTATTCCCAGGGCCAGGATCTCTATCAGATTATATGAGTTTTCAATGGCTGTGTTTGTAACTAAACAAAACAAAACAACTCAGCCATTGAGACAATTCTGACTGTACATCGTTATGGGAGCAGACAGCTTCATCTTTCTCCCACAGAGCAGGCTGGTAGGTTTGAACTGCCCACCCTGTGGCTAGCAATCTAGTGCTTATCATACAATGATACCAGGGCTCCTTACAGCATCAATTTTGTTGTTTTTAAGTTCCATCAAGTCAGTTCTGACTCATAGCAACCCTGAATAGGAGTTCCAAGGAATGGCTGGTGCATTTGAACCACTAACTTGGTGATTAGCCACCTGGTACTTATCCTACAGTTACACCAGGGTTCCTTACAGTGCCAGCTAGAGTCCAGAATATTCCTTTCTCAAACACACAAGGAAGTTCTTCTTTAAGCCTAAGTACGACAATAACAAATGAAATCAGCAAATAGAAAAAATCACTGATTTATCTGGTTGGTAAAAATGAAAAAGAATGATATCATCAGTGCCAGAAAGATTATCAGGAACAGGTCTCTTTACATTGTGGATGAAAGTATGAATTGCAACAATATTTTGGCAAAGTATACTGCTAAAATTCTTATACTCTTTTACCTAGGAATTCCACTTTGGGGAATCCTATGGAGTCCTGATGTGGTGTAAGATAAGTGCAAGACCACAAGGTTGGTTTGAACCACAAGATCAGAAGTTCAAATTCACCAGTCACTCCTCAGAAACCCTATATTGGGCTGCTGAGTCAGAACCAACTCAAAGGCACTTAACAACAACAACAATAAAATGCTACAAAAGTAAGGACATGGTTTTATGTACAACATACATTTAATGTCAAAAACCTGTAGGAAAAACTAAATATCTATTAATGAGGAAATTGTTGAATAAAATTCAATGTTGTTGTTATTAGGTGCCATCGAGTTGGTTCTGACCTATAATGATCCACCTACTCCTACACCATCCTCACAGTTGCTGCTACACTTGAGCCCATTGCTACAGTCACTGTCCCAATCCAGCTCATTGGTCCATAAAATGGAATATTATATGTCATTTGTTAAGTGCCATCAAGTCAATTCTGACTCTTAGTGACACTGTATAGAGTTTCCAAGTGGTAGCTGGTAGGTTTGAACCACCAACCTCGTGGTTAGCAGTCCAGTGCTGATCCTACAGTATCACACCAAGATTCCATCCTGTGTTACAAAAATAAGGACACAAGTGTATGTACAAGATATGGTTAATGTCAAAGACCTGGAGGAAAAATCTGAATGGCTATTAATGATGAAATTGTTGAATAAAGCTCAATAGCACCACACAGTGGAATATTATATAGCTATTTGACTTGAGTGTTGCCTTTGATTCCTCTGCTCAGTGCAAGTGATGTTGATGATTGGCTCAACTTCTAGCTCTTCAATTCCACTGTGTTCTCTGTATCAGAACCAACTCTCTAACCATGAGATTTACCTGGTTCCTACTCTCTTCGACGTTCCTCAATTCCTGAATCTACACCCAACCTCCCTTCACCTTAGGGCTTCCATTGAGAGTACAACTCTAGCACCCCAAAGAGACCAACTTAAGCACATCAAACATACTGCAACATCCTTTTGTTTGTTTGTCTGTTTTTAATTGAATCCTTAAGGGTCATTCCAATATTACGCTGAATGAAGAGTCAGGTGACAAATACCTAAGTATCCTATTAAAATACCATGGTTTCAAAACCGTTCATTCTGATTCAACCCCCTGCTGAGAGTCTGCCTTTCCACTTCAGATATATAGGATCAGAGTCTATATTTTAAGACAGCCCCCCCCCCAGGTGATTCTTATGTATACATACATTATTGTTGTTGTGAAGTGCCATAGATTCGGTTTGGAATCAGAGCTACCCTGTATAAGGTTTCTGTGTAGCGACTGGTTGGTGACCTTTCGGTAAGCAATCCAATGCTAATTCTACAGTGCCACAGGAGGATCCCATGTGTATATTGCTGTTGTGGTTGTTATTGTTATTGTTGTTGCTGTTAAGTAGAGTCGGTTCCAACTCACAGTGACCCTATATAAGGTTTCCTAGAAGGGGCTGTTAGGATTAAACTGCCAACCTTGTGGTGAGCAGTCTAGTGCTTATCCTACATACAGCACCATACCAGGAGCCTAAAAGTCTGAATTCAGGGTACCACCTCTAAGAAAAGACTTTCTCTATTGGCTCTGGGAGAAGCTCCTTGCTTCCGTCTGTTTCTTGACACCTTCCTTGGTGATCTTCATGTCGCATGGCATCTACCTTTCTTGATTGCGTACTGCTCTTTTATGTCTCAGAGATTGATTTAAGACAGACCCTACACTAACACTGCTCTATTGACATAATAAACCCTTCTGAAATTGGATTATAACCACAGATATAGAAGCTAGGATTTATAACAAATATTTTGAGGGGGTACAATTCAATCCATAACAGTCAAAATTCATTAAGTAATACACATTAGAAGTAATCTGATTAAATCAAATTCTAGAAGAGATAAACACACAGGGACTGAAATTTGGGAGATGTGAATGAGTAAATAGCAATCAATTAGAGCAGAGGGTTCTTTCTGGAATGGGACAAGGTTATGGATGGGGTTAAAGCAGATAAGGAAACTGTATGCAAGTAGATTAAGGATAAGAAGCTAGGAAGATGTTAAATACAAATTTTGCTTAATTTTTTTTTTTTTTTAATTAGACCTGGTCTGTGTTCTAAAAAGAAGAGTTTTCTTTCTTTTCCTCTGCTCTGCACCAAGGAACTCTAATCCAGAACTCAGGCCACTACTATGAGTTGGACTGTGGCACATAGGAAACATTTCTTGACTCAAAAGCCTTAAAAGTCTATGGACAGAGTAAAGCTGTGTACAGCCTTCAGACAGGAGGCTGTCTTGCAGAATGTGCACTGTGGATATTTAGATAAATACATATTTTTTGTTTAGTATGTGTACATCAAATATTATTTGTTTTGTTCATTTGTGAATTATAAGATGTAAAGACTTAAAATACTTACTGATGAAGATCAAAGACCACAGCTTTTGGTATGGATTGCATCTCAATGTAAAGAAAACAAAAATCCTCACCACTGGACCAATAAACAACATTCTTATCAATGGAGAAAAGATTGAAGTTGTCAAGGACTTCATTCTTCTTGGATCAACCATCAACACTCATGGAAGCAGCAGTCAAGAAATCAAACGATGTATTGCATTAGGCAAATCGTGTTGAAGAGCAAAGATGTCAGCTTGAGGACTAAGGTGCACCTGACCCAAGCCATGGTATTTTCAATAACCTCATATGCATGTGAAAGCTGGACAGTGAATAAGGAAGACCACAGAAGAATTGATGCATTTGAGGTATGGTGTTGGAGGAGAATACTGACAGTGCCATGGGCTGCCCAAAGAACCAACAGATCTGTGTTGGAGGAAGTGCAGCCAGAGTGCTCCTTGGAGGCCACGATGGCCAAACTTCATCTCTCATACTTTGGATAATTGTCAGGAGGGACAAGATGGAAAAGGATATCATGTTTGGTAAGGCAGAGGATCAGAGAAAAAGAGGAAGATCCCTAGTGAGATGGATTGGCAAAGTGGCAGCATCAATGGGGTCAAGCGTGGCAACAATTGTGAGTTTGGCCCAGGATCGGGCAATGTTTTATTCTGTTGTGCATAGGGTTGCTATGAGTCGGTGCTGACTCAATTGCACCTAACAACAACAACAACAACAGGGAGGAAGCAGGATAACTGTTGTGGCAGGGAGGGATTGTAATCATTGAGATGACACAAAGCATATAATTTGTTGAATGTAAAGCTGATGATCTTTTCTGTTTACGTTCACTCAATTAATAATAAAAAGTTACCAAAAAAAGAGCTTAAGGAATACTACATGCTTGTATATTTAAATAATAGGTAAATTAATGACTGGTTTGTTGCTGTTAAGTGCCATGGAGTCGGTTCAGACCATAGCAACCCTGTATAGGAATTCTGAGGAGCAGCTGGTAAGCCTGAACTGCCAACCTTGCAGTTCAAACAGCTTTGTAGTCTGGTGCATTAATCCACAGCGCCACATCAGGACCCCAGTTTACAAATGCAGCCACTGTATTTTCACTAAAATGATAATGGAGCTTCAATGGCTAGTTCAGAACTCAACTAGAGGAAGAAAGAAGAGGGGAAAAAGTGTAATCTGCTACAATTTGATGAACTTGACCTATACTTATGGATGTAGTAGCTTAAAAGGGGGAACAAATCTTTACAGCAAGGTCCATTCCCACTCCCTCTGTGCACAGGGTTGACAAGGATGGGCAACTTAGACATTGGTTAACCAAAACGGAGGAGAGGGCATGCAACAAAGACACAAAGTGACTGGCTTACAAGTTTTCAAGAGGGAAATTTACTTTCAGAGGGTACAGGGGAAGGTAATCTCCACTGAGTGGTTTCCAACCTGTCTAGATGGGACTGGTGAAAGGAGATGGGGATAAGACTCTTGTGGTTCAATAGTGAATAAATGCTATCAGAACTGATTGTGAATATTGCAAATGTAAAGTTAGACGTTTTGTAACAAAAGGAAGGAAGTGGTTGATCTTGCAGTTCAGAAGCTGAGGGCCCTGGGACTATCAAGGGAGAAGAGCAGAGTACAGAACCCTATCCAGAGAAGCAGCAACTCCAGAGATGGAGGCAGAGACGATGATGTGGAGAGATTGAGCGTCTGGGGACTCTAGACTCAAGGAGGGAGAGGGGCTGTATGCTGACGGTTGGGTGGGCTGGCATGCAGGGTATACCCTTTGGTTGTTTGAATGGCTATATATTCCTGACTACTTTGGTGTACATCCCAAAAAAAAAAGAGGGATTGGAAGCAAATGCTGTTAAATGATGATGCATGGGGGGAATTGCAATCATTGCAACAAAACAAAATATGGTAGGATGAATGTAAAGCTGATGCTCTCTCAAGTAAACTATCACTCAATTCACAATAAAAACTTTAAAATTTTTTAAAAGGGGGTGAAATGTGGAAGAATATGCAAATTCTGAAAAAAATCAGTCCAGATCAGTTGAGATTTGGTAACTCCCTGAGACTATCCTCCTGAGATACTTTTTAAACCTTGACACAAAACTAGCTCCTGATGTCACTTTTTAATGTAATAACAGGTTAGCACAAAAATTAAAAAATTAAAAAAGTGAATAGAGTCTGGTAAAAGCAAGAGATTGCCTGGAGCTGTCTCTGATGGGAGGAGAGGGTCCTCATTCAGAAGGAGCTGCACTGCAGAGAAACAGTTGCAGCAGAGGCAGCAAAACCTGGAGACCGGCAGAAGATGGCAAGGTGGGCTTCCCGGCCCATAGAACGAAAAAGCTGAGTGCCTTTAGATGGGAGACTTGCTGACAGAGCGAGGTATCTCTGGACACTTAGTGGTAGAGCTAAAATGCTTTGGACAGTGGAAGTATATCTAACCAGAAGTCAGATTTAGAGCTTAGGACTTCAGCATACCTTTTTGAAAGGTACAATTCAACAAGCATTCTTTTTCTGCCCTGACCACTCCTTCCTTTCCCCATACCACCTTGAAGATCAAGGGACTCACAGTATAATAAGAGAGTAGAGAAGTGGCTGACTATTGCAAGATTCTGAGTCTACGTGGCTGGGAAAGATGTAGGTAGAGAAAGTATCTTAATATGAATGAGAGATTAAAATTTGTATTTAGATCCCACTGGACTTTTAAAGGATTTTTTAAAGAAGACTATAAATTAATACCTAAAAGCGACAGAGAAGGATATGGAATCTGTTCAAAGTACCATCCTAGAGTAGGGAAGGGAGATTCCAAATATAACATGTGAAAATAGTGGTGTGAGAAAGAAAAAAATTGTTTTATGATATCTGCCTCACCAAGCCCAGCTGTTACCTAAGTATTTTGTCAATTGCCCTAAAATTTCATAATAATAAAAACATTATAGACACAAGTAAAGCCCTTCCTTCCCAATATCATTGAGCTCCTTCCCTTTACAGGAGAAATCTCTAGCTGATGTTGGCGTGTACTACCCTGAGTCTGTTAATCACGTATTGTATTGGTTTGAAATTGGCATGATGTCCAAGGTCCTTGCTAGTTCTATGCTATCGTTTGGATTTTTTTTAATGAAGGAACTTTTACATTTCTCTCTCTACACTTGTGTTTCATTGACCACTAATGAAATGCTGCAACTAGTATTGTGATATTATACAGAGGACCAAGGACTGAGCTACTGGCTGGGAGAAAAAAGAAAGCATAGTGCAGATACAGCAAGCATCCAGCAGAGGACAGTAGCATCTAATAAAAAGAGTATACAAACCTGTACTAGGGTTAGTGCTATGGGTAAGGGTTGGGCTAAGGCTAGGAGTAAGACTTGATCTAGTTTTTAGGGTTATAAATAAGTTTATTTTTATTTATTTCATTTTCTTCTTGAAATTTATTTCATTTTCTGTTCATTTGGAAGTACTGTGACATTATACCCTCTTTATGGTTTTTTTGTTTGTTTGTTGTAAATGCATCTTTAATTTTCTAGTTTCAATCTTATAGGTCTGTTTAACTTTGCATACTTCTATATCTGAGTTGAGTCTAGGTGATATGGTCCTAGAAGGAGAACAGGACATGCTTAAACCTACCCAGATAGCTAGCTCAAGAATTAAGCAGCTGAGACTCTAAGGGTAAAATGTTTGAGAAAGTTTATTGATTTATTGTTTCCTTTTCCCAAAGGAATGCTATCTTGATGTTAAGATAGATTGTGTACATCCAAATGTAACTTACCTTATATAACGTGCCTGCTCTTCATAATGGATAAATTATTCTTTCCATCCTCCAGACTGATGGCTTTCTGCTAATAAAACTTGAATTGGATCTCTCCTCGCCTCTGTGATTGACTACAGTGACAGATGGCAAACCCTTGTTTTTGGTTTGGCAAATCAGGATGTGGCTAGAGGTTGGCAGCAAGGGGTACAGTTCTCTCTTGTTCCTGTGCCTTCCTGGTAGACAGGGGCATGATCAGTTCCTGCCTCTGCCAACCCAGTAGCCAGTGGCAACCTCTTCTGTGAAGTCTCTGTTCTGCCTGAGGTCAGGTACCTGGCATAGTGCCCCTGCTTCTGGCAGTGCATGAACCCACTCTGAACTATGCTACACAAATTGTGAACAGAAAACTAACTTCCAATCTCCACCACATCCACCAGGAGACAGTTGGTAAGTGCCTGGGAACACACCAATATACAATCATCAACTAAATATAAATATGACACCACAATGTCTTGAAGAAAACAGACAATTACAGATGACACAAATAAACAGGACAGAGTGCCTGAAACAAGTGACCAAAATACAGAATCAGAATTAAATATAACACCAGAAATGATACCGGAGCTACTTGATACGGAATTTTTTTTTAATGCTAAATAGATAACTTCAACAAATTGAGAAAAAGACCTAGAAAACTGCAGATGAAATCAAGGAAAACAGACAAAACTATGGAAAAATTCAGTGAACACATTGACAAAATAATTGAAAAAATGGGAACCATACTAAAACAGCGATTTGAAACCAGAAGATTAACACTAAGACTTCAGAAATAGATAATACACTGAAAGCCTAAAGAAATAGAATTGAATCAATGGGAACCCAAATTACTGAATAGTTTGAAGAAAAGTCTCTCAACATCCGTCTGCTAGAGAAGCAATCTTTTAGAAGGTAAACACAAACCTGAGCCTATGAATTATTTGTTAAGGGTCACAAATCTACTTAATATTTCCTTCTTTTACCTGCCCAACCAGTGTATAGATAGGTCTGTTATCAACCTTGAAAATGATTCAGCGGCCCAAGAAATCAGATTGTCTTCAATCACTGCACTAGTGGATATGATATTGGATAGCAATTGAATTTTTAATCTTATTTCATTTCAACTTAAATTTAAATACCCACAGATGGCCAGAGGCTTTAAAAAAATAATAGTCTAATCATTTTAGGTCAGTCTCTTAACTTCCCACAGTACTGGGATTGTTTTATTTACAGAAACATATGTGGGCCAGATTTGGCCCATGGACAAATTTGGCCATGATTCAGAATCAACACAGCAGCAAAGGGTATCCTGCCTAATACTACCTCACAATTTCATAATTCCTTCACAAAGATCATAACTCAAAAGTCATTTTGAGGGATAAACAAGGAAAGTATTACCTATTAAGTAAGGTTGTACTTCTGTTCTTTGTTCACATTCATCTCAATCTATTTTATTACATCTTTTAGTGATAATACAGAAAAATAATGCAATACTTTGACTACAGACGACGGAAACCTACCTATGGCATAAACAACCAGAGGCTTGTTTCTCACATAACAAGAAGTTCTGAAGTTCAGTAGTTTAATAATGTCAGAGTTAATGTCTCTCCAGTTCTCTTGAGCTTTCTCCCTTGGTTTGAAGCAGAAAGAAATGGAAATGGATGTTGCAACAAACATATCAGTTACTTTGATCAGGAAAGAAAGCGTTCCCAGATGATCCACCAGATACAAACCTTCATTTGATTAACCAGCACTGGACACATGACAGCCAGTCTTGTGTGACAGACTAAGAAAGCAGAAAACAGGGTAGTCCTTATTGATTTAAACCAACGATGGTCATTAGCTATAGCTGAACACACTGACCCATGAAGGAGAGAATGAAAATTGGGTAGACAGCTAATGGTATCTGTCAGATATGTTTTGTTGTTGTGTTGTTGTTAAGTGCCGTTGAGTCGGTTCCGACCCATAGCGACCCTGTACAGGGTTTCCGAGGGTGTAAATCCTTACGGGAGTAGAAAG